>NC_091476.1:102950585-103256585 GCF_036971445.1 Narcine bancroftii | reverse complement strand
GGTTAGGTCTACTGTCCAGAAAGAAACAAAGGGCTTTAAAGCCCTTGATAAGGGGATGGAGATGTATAGGGATTGAATATCCATAGTACACATGAGGCAATTGAGTTCAGGAAAATGGAAGTTGTTGAAGTGATGGAGGGTCTGTGAAGTGTCCCAAATGTAAGTGGTGAGGGCCTGGACTTGGGAGGACAGAGTCAAGGTAAGCAGAGACCAATTTGGTTTGGCAGGAGCATGCGGACACGATGCGCCTGCTGGGACAACTAGGTTTTTGGATCTTGGATAGGAGTTAGAAACAACCAGTATTGGGTTGGGAAACTATAAAGTTGGAGGCCATGCCGGGGAGGTGACCCAAAGTGATGAGTTCAATGATGGCACATGATGCAGTTTGATGAGTTTTGGTGGGGTCTTGTTGGAGGGGTAAGAGGAGGTGCACCAGACCACAACAGCACAAGCCTTGTCTTCATGCTTGATGGTGAGATTTGGATTGGTGCTGAGTGGAGGGCTAGGTGTCCAAGGGGGTGAGATTGGAATGAGTGAGGGGAGTTATGAAGTCAATACAGTTGATGTCACAGCAGGAGTTGGAAATATAAAGGCCCAGAGCAGGCAGAAGACTAGAATCAGGTATCTAGGAAAAGGAAGTAGGTTATGGAAGTAGGCATGGAGACAGAGCTGACGGAAGAAGAGTTCAGCATCATGGCGTGCATGGACCTTGTTGGGGTATGGATGAAGGGGGATGAAGGTGAGGCCTCTACTAAGTGCAACAACATTCAGTCTCCAAGAGGGGAAGGTCAGAGGGAATGGTAAAGACCAGGCAGGGGTTAGGGGCTTACTTCACTACAATGGAGGCCATGCCTCAGACTTTATCAACTAGACATAACTTTCAATATAGAGCATTTTTAAGCCTTTAAAGAGGATCAAAGGAGTTCAAGCAGACAAAATAAATAACATACCACATTTACCACCCAAAAAAAACTTGGCCATTAGGTAGGTATTAAATAGAACCTCACAGAAAGAAAGAAGGAGGTTTAGGCAGGAATATTCCAGAGAAAGCCTAAGCAGTCAAGTTGGATGAGCATGGCATTGGAAGAGCACAAAAATCTTTGAGGGTGGCAGACCAGAGGACAGCAGGGAGATAAAGAGAGGCAAAACCAAAAAAGGACAAGAGTTTCAAAATTTATCAGAATTAATGTGTATTTCTCAATCCACTGGAACAGCTTCAGCAATCCCATGACAACTTGAACTGGGTCACTAACAACATGCACTATCACCAATGAAACTGAATCCCAGTGGTGTCCTGGTTCGATGGAATGATATTCCCTTTGAAGTAAGTGGAGCCCAGGAGTGAGTTGCAGCCAAAGGGAATGTGAAACTGGAGCTTATGCATTTTAAAACAAGATAACAAAGATATTTTCTTACAATTATTGGCACTGCCCATTAGATTATTGCCCCAAAGATATTTTTACTTTTTTTTGCCAAATTTGTTCACTCTATCCTGTGAGTGCTCATTGCTCCCCCCCTCTCCCCCCTGAGGGTCACTAATAATCAATGGGATACAGGTTCTGCTGCTGTTTAACCCAGTTGAATATGAACCTAAACATTTAACTTTTTAAATGGTATTGTACAGTATATGGCCTCATCTTGCCCAAGACAATGTCTGTACTCTCCAGCAGGGGTTGCTATATAGCCACATTATTTTAGTATTAAACAAAGCATGGAAGTGCATCAAACCTAGGTCTACATGCACAGCACCTAATTAAGTCTTCAACTGCACATTTTAGTTTCAAAGTCCAATGGGAAGTTAAAGAGGAGTTAATTAGAGGCAATGTCTGATTCAATGACCTCCCCTCAGCTGAAGCATAACTTCAGAGGGTGCAGTAGGGATGAATGCATGGGGCATGCGCCAAACTAGCTGGAAAAGGTGCAAAAGAGATTAATGTGCATGTTATTGGGAGTGGAAGGCTTGAGTTATAAAGGAGAGTGTGGATCAGCGAGTATTTATTTTTCCTTGGAGCACAAGAGGACAAGGGGAAACATTATGGAGAAGGGAAAGATTTACAAGGGACCTGAAGAGTAACTTTTCACACAGTTTACAACTGTAATTCTGGCCGAATAGATGTATGTTTGAATTGCGTACATTTGTTAAAAAATATATATAAAATTTACGCTGCTTTTGTTATATTTGACAAATGATGACAGGGATGCAGGACATATTAGGGCCAAAATCTGTGCACTTACCTTATTAGTCAGCTTTCCAGATCAATAAGCTGGGCACGGTCATCTTGATTTCTGTGCACATGAGCAAGTCTTCAGTTGGCGCATGTGCAGTAATTCGTGTATTAGAGTTCAATGGGCACAAGCGCTGGATTTAAAGGCCCTAACAATATTGAATTCATGCCCTTAACTCTCACACATGCGCCAACCGAACTCCAATATGCAAACCACGCATGCGCCAACCAAAGACTCGCATATGTTCAGGAATCAAGATGGCCACACCAGCCTACAGACTCCAGGACATCGACTAACAGGTACAGACATTTTGGCTCTTACATGCCCTGTAACACTTTTATACTTTGTCAAATACAACCTAAACCGTGTACATTTTATATTTTTTAAACACATTTTCAGTCGTATGTGCAGATGGATGCAAGTCGCATAGGCTGCAAGTCAGTGTATATGGATCAAGGTGCAGGGGAAGCTGTAAAAGTAGATACAATTACAACATTTAAAAGATATTTGGATGAATATATGGAAAATGGGCTAAACACAGGCAAGTGGGCTAGCTCAAATTGGCAACTTGACCAGCAGGGATGAGTTGAGCCGAAGGGCATGTTTCTGTGTTGATTAACTCGATAGCTAAGCTCGAGGCACCTGTTACTGAGGATTGCATATCAGATTGAGATTGACATTGCAATGCAACACTGGGACTGAAAAGTCAAAAGACAGCAGTGAAGGGAAACCCTGGTGTGGGATGGATGGATGGATGCTCTTGGTGAGGGGTGTGTTGGCTTATGATGAGTGCTGAGCCGAGCTAAACACCATGGCATGGTAGGCAGGGTAATGTGAAAGGCACAGCATGGTCAGAGAATTGGAAGTGAAATATGCCACTTTTCCCTTGGTACCACATTACACTGCCTTATTCTCAATTACTCCACAAGACACCACACCCAGGTTTCTAAAAGATCATGAGTACTTGGAGCCTTTTTGACCCAAAACTGTTATACCTTAGCGACTGTAGATTAAACACGGTGTTACAAGTGCCCGCTCCATGCCCATTGCGCAATTTCTGACCTTGGTTTCACGGTGCTGATATCTCTACACCTCCACACAGCTCCAGGATTCTGCAGTTTCCCAGCTTTGAGTAGCAGTTTTCCTAGTTGCCGAATGCTTACCAACAGGGGAGCTGCAGCTAGTACAGGCCAGGTAACCTTGGAAACAAGCTGTTGCACAGAGAGAGCGAGTCAGAAGCCAAAGTAAAGCTGGCGAAAACTGTGAGCTATTGTAACAGAGCCAAAAAGCTGGCATGGGACCTGGACCTGAAGTGAGAACAAACTTTTGTCAACAAGGCGATAGGATAGTGACTAAAGACTGAAATTCTTCTAAGAACTCTCAGGAAGAAAGAGCCAAGAGTCCAAACATGATTTTAAAAGGGTCATTCTGGTTCCTACTGGAATTTCAAACACAATGAAATGTACTGCTGAAATCTTGAAGAAAACAAGGAAGATTCAGGTTAACTTGCAAGAAAAAGTATGAATTTGAAAGAAGCCAGGATGAAATGAAAGATGCAGAAAGATTGACAGGGGAATTAAAAGATTGTAGAGGGGGGAAAAGTGACAAGTGGTATGTCGCTGGGGAGCTTAGAAGAGTCGGAAATGGTGAGAGGTGAATGCAGGACAGCAAGAGGATGTGGATTGATTACTGCCTCACCGTGTAACTAAAATATATATATTTGTTGTGTGGCAGCCTTAAGAAGGGAAGCAAAAGATAGACGGAGAGGGGGAGGAGGAAAAGGGGAGAAATAGATGAACAAGGAAGGAGTCATTTTGAAAATTGCTTCTGTGGGAAGTTTTGTGTTGAGAAATAACATCAACTTTCACCACCATCTGCCAATGTGCTGCTGTAGACCAAATCAGCTATTAAATATAATGCCAAATCCAGCTCAATAAAGCTCGAGACAATGCATCAACTCTATCATTGTAATAAACTGAAGATGCTGGAAATACTCATCAGGTCAATCAGCATCTGTGGAAAAAAAAGAAACAGAGAGCCAACATGTCTGGCCTTAATTAGAACTGGGAAAGAGAGAAGAGGTTTAGTTTTAATACGCAGATACAGTGTAGGAGGAAAAGATAGGACAAAGGGTGGGGTGAGGCTTGGGTTGCCATGGTGATGCACAATTTATAAAATGATCTTATTATTAGATTACTGAGGGCTGGTTGAAAGGCAGAAAATTGAGGATCCATGTGAAAACTGAACTGCAAGTCAGTGCTGATCCTGAGAACTGAAACCAAAGGGAACCAAAAAGAAATAGGCATGGTTGGTGATTTAGTGAACAAACTTCTTTCACTCAGAGTCCAAATGTATGCTCTCAGTGATCTTCTCATACCATGATCATCATTGAACATAAAGCCATGTCCTCTCTGATTGTCACAAATCTTATCGACTTAGGAGACCCTTCCTTAACAGGCTCCAACCTCAGTCTTCAAATCCTGCACACACTGTTTCTCTCGAAGCATCCCAAACCAGGATAGCCTCAGAGTCCTGTGTTTCTTTCATGAAACCTAACCAATACTCTTTCACCAACAAATTCATTTGTCTGGTTGAACTTGTCCTCACATTGAATAACTTCTCCTCCTCCAGGTCAAAGGTATAGCTTGGGAAACTTGTAATCACCATTCATTTTTGCGATAAATTTTCATTACATTGCTGCCAATTTCTACCATGCTCTCACCTTCATTTGATTGACACCTGACCCTTCCCTTTCCTTTTAGGCCTTTCTATCTCTATCTTGGGATCTTCTTTCTTTCTTTGGCTTGGCTTCGCGGACGAAGATTTATGGAGGGGGTAAAAGTCCACGTCAGCTGCAGGCTCGTTTGTGGCTGACAAGTCCGATGCGGGACAGGCAGACACGGTTGCAGCGGCTGCAGGGGAAAATTGGTTGGTTGGGATTGGGTGTTGGGTTTTTCCTCCTTTGCCTTTTGTCAGTGAGGTAGGCTCTGCGGTCTTCTTCAAAGGAGGTTGCTGCCCGCCAAACTGTGAGGCGCCAAGATGCACGGTTTGAGGCAAGATCAGCCCACTGGCGGTGGTCAATGTGGCAGGCACCAAGAGATTTCTTTAGGCAGTCCTTGTACCTTTTCTTTGGTGCACCTCTGTCACGGTGGCCAGTGGAGAGCTCGCCATATAACACGATCTTGGGAAGGCGATGGTCCTCCATTCTGGAGACGTGACCCACCCAGCGCAGCTGGATCTTCAGCAGCGTGGACTCGATGCTGTCGACCTCTGCCATCTCGAGTACTTCGACGTTAGGGATGAAAGCGCTCCAATGGATGTTGAGGATGGAGCAGAGACAACGCTGGTGGAAGCGTTCTAGGAGCCGTAGGTGATGCCGGTAGAGGACCCATGATTCGGAGCCGAACAGGAGTGTGGGTATGACAACGGCTCTGTATACGCTTATCTTTGTGAGGTTTTTCAGTTGGTTGTTTTTCCAGACTCTTTTGTGTAGTCTTCCAAAGGCGCTATTTGCCTTGGCGAGTCTGTTGTCTATCTCATTGTCGATCCTTGCATCTGATGAAATGGTGCAGCCGAGATAGGTAAACTGGTTGACCGTTTTGAGTTTTGTGTGCCCGATGGAGATGTGGGGGGGCTGGTAGTCATGGTGGGGAGCTGGCTGATGGAGGACCTCAGTTTTCTTCAGGCTGACTTTCAGGCCAAACATTTTGGCAGTTTCCGCAAAGCAGGACGTCAAGCGCTGAAGAGCTGGCTCTGAATGGGCAACTAAAGCGGCATTGTCTGCAAAGAGTAGTTCACGGACAAGTTTCTCTTGTGTCTTGGTGTGAGCTTGCAGGCGCCTCAGATTGAAGAGACTGCCATCCGTGCGGTACCGGATGTAAACAGCGTCTTTATTGTTGGGGTCTTTCATGGCTTGGTTCAGCATCATGCTGAAGAAGATTGAAAAGAGGGTTGGTGCGAGAACACAGCCTTGCTTCACGCCATTGTTAATGGAGAAGGGTTCAGAGAGCTCATTGCTGTATCTGACACGACCTTGTTGGTTTTCGTGCAGTTGGATAATCATGTTGAGGAACTTTGGGGGACATCTTGGGATAGGTTAGCGATAAACCCATAACAAATCCACCAACTCTGATAACTATCAATATTATTTTTCTTCCATACTAGCTCTGGCAAGGATTTCCATTCTTCCAGTTTCTCTGTCTTCCAAGATATTTCCTCGGTTGATGAAAATTTTCACATGGATGCCTGTAAGATTTTTTTTGTTTTTTCCTTAACGTGGCTTCTACTCTACCATAGTTGATGGAGAATTCAAGCGCATCTAATCATACCCTGCTGGCCAGAGCAAGGATAGAGGCTCTCCACTTCATCAGCCTCAACATTCAAAAGACCATTCCTTTCAATGTTAGTAAACATCAAATGAGATTCCATCACCAGACACATATTCCCTTCCTGCTTTCTTTCATTATTCAAAGGGACTCTGAAGAACTCAAGCCTGTAACACTGTGGCATAGTAGTTAGTGCAACGCCTTTACAGCGCCAGTGATCAGGACCAGGGTTTGAATCCCATGCTGTCTGTAAGGAGTTTGTATGTTCTCCCCGAGTCTGCGTGGATTTTCCCCAGGGGGAAACATCCTGGGGGGGGGGGGGGATATGCTAATTGGGTGTAAATTATGCAGCACAGACTCATGGGCTGAAATGGCCTGCGTCAAAATTTAATTTTTTTTTAAAATTAACTTCCTTTAACTTTCTATGGATGCTATATAACCTGCTGAATTTCTCCAGCACTTTTGTGTACTGTACTCTCCCTCCAATCTTTTTTTGTGGGCTCCTGCACTGTTCCAATCAGGTGCAATTTAAGCTTGAGATCAGCACCTTATCTGCTAAATGGAACTTTGCAACCTCTGGACTCAAATATCAAATTCAACAATTTCTGGTAACTCACTTTCTTTGTATCAAAGCTGGTCAGTACTGCTATAAGCTTACCCATTTGTCTCATTAACTTGGTTTTCCCTCCCTCCACACACAGTCAGATATTCTGATCATTAAAATTTTCCTTTTGGTTTCAGTTCTCTTTATCTGCATTTCACTGCCCTCGTTAATCTATATTAAGACAATGTTGTAAATAGTATGTTGCCACTGCAATCCTGACATCAACCTTATTAAAAATATTCCCTTGTCCCTTACATTCCTCCCCCACTCTCTTTTGCAACTTACAACCAACTTGTTTTCTAATTTTTCTAGTTCCATTGACAGGTTTTTAATCTGACATTTTAATGTTTTCCTGACCCACCGAATGTTTCCAGGATTTTCTGTTTATTTTTCAAGTTTCCAACATCTGCAGCTTTTTGATTAAGAACTTGTTTTCTCTGACAAGTTGTTACCATTTTAGGGAAAATATTGACAATATGTTGGAAAACATTCCTTTTCACTCATCTTTTACTAATCTGGTTTATTTCCACATTTTAAAACACCATTCTCTAAGCAAAATGCATGATTGATATTACAAAATATATTACCAACACCATCTTAAATTCTGGAAATAAACCTTCAAGTAAATCTTTGGTTATTATCCTGTTCAAGATACATTAGATTAATACAGCTGAATACAACTAGTGGCACTGTATTTCAGTATTACATCAGTTTTGGCAATAAACTTGTATCATACATGATAGACTCATATTCATCAGTAATATATTTCAGGATTCTGCAATAGATGATCAGCTACAATCTTAAGTCACAGCTCAGTCACTTTATATGGCAACTACCCTAAGACTGAATCAGATTGTGTAACCATGGCATTCACCTTGCCCTAAGATAAATCTCAAACTACTGTCCTACAGAATGGCTTTTAAAATGGCATGAAAATAAAACATCTCCAGGACCCTGAACCATTTTATATCTCTTTTCTCCTGCAAGGTGCACCTTTAAATAAATGCCTCTCTCTGATCTGGCTTTTAGTTAACTACCCTCAATGCTTTGGGACTTTAAATATGTTATACGAATGCATGTTGGTTTACTCACAAGCGCCCAATTTACACAAGATACCCCTATATTAACCAGTACTCTACCTTAGTGTTATGCAGTGTCAGATCTGCTGCCACCAGTACTGCATTGCAGGGTTGCACAATGACTGATCAGTGTCTAACTATTGTGAACATTTCCATACTTCCAGGGTAAATACAGGACTGATTAGTTGTGAAGGTATGTGCATTTCTTTTTCCCGAAAATCATTAAATCAACACTCCAGTATTATTGAATCGATAAAGGGCAGGTATGCAGATTATTCAATTCTAAGTCAAAGAGCAAGGACCAAAGTATGAAATTAGGAGCAAAGCAAGTTTCAGCAGTGGACGAGTTTTGCTTCAGAGTGAGACATACAAGCTCTCATGTTCATTTTGTGTTATGGTAACAAGCAAAAAATTAAAGGGTTCTATTTGTATTACTCTCTGGATTGGGATGATGAGATCTGAGCCATGGTTCAGTGTCAGATGTGAGACTTCAGAAACCTGTGACACTAGAGCTGGAGGCAACTAATAGCAAATAAGTGTTGCAGTTGCAGCCCATCACCAAAGGATTAATGTACTCATTCATTCTGAACAGTTTAATAAGAATTCACAGACAGCTTGTACAAGCTACTGGCTTGAAACTGGCTGAAAGGATACCAGTTATCGGAACTGGGATGCGAAGGGGTGCTGAAGGGTTCCTGACCACGTTGAAGGTTCGGATCTGGAGCTTGGATTGCCATTGGTTTGGAGTGGACTCTGTATGGCTGCAGAAATGCTGAAGGCCAATCTATGGACACTCTGTGACTCTGGGGGGCCTCTCCTTTGCTTCTCTTTCTCTGTTTGTAAGAGGCACTTCAGGCAATTTCTGCCGATGGTGAATATGTCTGCCTTATAGCAGGCAAAAGCAATTTCATGTAATATGACACTGCTTTATTACAATGGCAATAAATTGAATCTTGAAGTGAGAACAGAATAAAGAACTGATAGGGCTGTACAATAGGACAGCAATTACGGTACAACAGATCTAGCAGCTGGTGTTCATTCATGACCTGGAGTGGCGGTTGTGTGAAGTTTGTATGTTCTCCTCCAGTTTCCTTCCACATAGTCACATAGGTTAATCGAGGCATCAGGAGCTCAGATGGGAAGGCGTCCAAGTTGTCGGGTGTTTGGATGGGTGGGCAGCCAGGATCTCGGCGAGTTTGCAGTTAAGTTGTCAGAAGCACTGAAGGGCGGGTGTCTGGATCCTGGGCAAGAGATGGCGGGTGGAGGCCAAAAATAGGGTGGTCGAATTTTACATTGTATCAACTATTACACACACATATATGGTATACATACCAAATATTTTCAATCATACGCCACGCCCACTAAAACTACCATTGTGAGCAACAGCTCATACGATTCCTGTCTCAGCCAATATAGTTCCGCGAGATGCACATTATATGTCAAAGAACTGCATGTGGCTCGCAAGTCGTGGTTTGGCCACCCCTGTTCTAGAGCAAAATAACATAAAGCATATTGACCAGTGATATGCAATCCCACAGCATTGAGGCACATTCCATAGACAAGAAGAAATATTATGCGCTGAAAAATACAACAATGACACAAGTTTGATTTCTTTAAAAAGACTCATGATAGTTGGTTGATAACTGAAATATTTAAAACTACTAGGACACAAAGGAATTGTGTAAAATCATAACAATCAGGTCCTCCATTCAATTCTCCTTTCTACTTCAATCTTAGTATTGACTTTGGATTGGTGAACTGTGGATTGTTCAGTGGTGATAGCAGGTGTCCCTATTTGCCAGTTCTGTTTATTAGAGAAATAACACCACAGTAAAGTACTGGAAAAATAGCTTCTTCCTCAGTACATCCAATCAATAACTCTGCTCCAGACAATGGGAACTGCATTAACCTTTGTATTAATAAAGTTAATTTTAGCATTGAAACACACCATCAATTCCATTTGATATTTAATTCTGAGCTAAGTTATTGTGTGTGGATATGACTAAAGGACAGTCACATTGCAAAAAGTGATAGGCAAGTGAGCATGCTTCTAATCCAGTTTTCCCAATAGCAAAAAAAACTTAAAAGCAGTTTTATACTGATCTCTCTTTTGTCTTCTTGCTATTTATGCTTGGTTAAACCACCTTTGAAGCTCTCTTTCTTCCACCAAGAGTTAATTACATGACTGGATGCAAGCGTCTCAAGTATCTAAATTTTTACATTGTGTGCAGTTCTGGTTATCTAGCTATATGAAGAATGTCATTAGCTCTTTGTTCCTTGGAGTGCACTTGGCGGAGAACCTCACATAATCCCTTAACACAAGCTCCATAGCCAAGAAAGCCTAAGAGTGCCTCTACTTCCTGCGAAGGCTGAGGAAAGTTCATCTCCCACCCTCCATTCTCACTACATTCTACAGAGGATGTATCGAGAGCATCTTGTGCAACTACATCACCACCTGGAAACTGTACCTCCTCAGACCGCAAGACCCTGCAGAAGATAGTGAAATCAGTGGAAAAGATCATTGGGGGCTCTCTTCCTAAATGAAGGACATTTACAACACTCAATGCAGGCGAAAGGCAATAAACATTGTGGAGGACTCCACACACCCCTCATGAAAACGTTTTCCTTCTACCATCTGGTAGGAGGTACTGCAGTACTCGGACTTATACATCCAGATTGAACTCCCAGAACATTTGGGGATAGGGTACTGTGAACTGTTAATGTATAAAGTCTTAATATTGTATATTTAATATAATAAATTAATTGAACTTCTATTCTAACCTATATTTATGTAAATATGCTTTGTGGTCCTGCAGAAACACTATCTCATCTTTACCATGCGAGCATGGTATGAACGACAAATAAAGATGACTTGACTTGAAGCTGACAAGGATGAAGAAAAGACATTATCTCGAATGGAATGTTTCAGTTATAGGGAGATATTGGATAGGCTGGGGCTTTTTTTTCCCTGGATCAGGTTCCCCTTGCAAAAGTATCATACATACTCATGTAATCATGGATACTGTGTAATAGTAGAACCCCCCCCCCCCACTTTTTTGGCCCAAACATCACATATTCCAGATATTGCATGTAAAAACGGTATCAGCGCAAGGAAGGAGCACAACCTCTCAAACTCGTGGTTTCAAAACTTAGCCTCCATTTTGTTTCAAAATGCTCACCAGTAATTACAAATATAAGGCAGCATTAAAACTACAAGTTGTTAAAATTGCTGAAAAGACTTAACTGTGAAGCAGTAAGAGCAATGTATCAGAGAAACTTGTGAGAGACTGAAGAAAGATATCAAACAAACTTTAGACCATGCTGAAAAGAAAGTGTCCTGACAGAGGTAAATCTAGCAAGTGGCTACAATTGGGGAAAAAAAGTTGCTGAGTGGGTGACTGAAAATCGGCAAGATGGAAGATGTATTACTCGTGGTGCCGTTCGAATCTATGCATGAAAGGAAGCGAGGAAGAGAAGAACTTTGAATTTTATAGTAAGTGCAGGATAGTGCATGAGGTGCTATGACCACACTTCAGCAGAGAACTAAGATTTCACAAACGCTGATCTGGATGATAAAATATTGTTTCTTTGGGAACATGGATGAAACACCAATTACATTTGGCATGCCAGAGAATTGAACAGTGAACCAAAAAGGAGAAAAAGTAGTATTGGTGAAAACCAGTGGTCACAAGAGAATTCGGCTTCCTTTAGTTCTTTGTTGTATGGCCAATGGTACTGAATTAAAAATGATGGCGGTTTTTATGAGAAAATCTCTGCCAAAGGAGAAATTGCCAAAAGGAATTGCCATCTATGTACATCCACAAGGCTGGATAGATGAAGGTAGATGTAGAAAATGTTTAAAGGAGATTTGGAAGTTGTGACGTGATGGCCTATTCAAGAAAAAGTTTGCTCCTCTGTGATCAGCTTAGGGTACATCTAGTGAAGAATGTTGTTGATGACTTCTGATTAGAAACCCCTCTTATGGCTATAATTCCCAGAGGATTTGCAAGTATTTTGCAACCAATGGATGCTAGTATCAACAGGCCTTTTAAGAACATGATGAGAATGAGGAGGAGTAACTGGATACGTGATGGAGAAAAATCATACACAAAAGGAGGCAATATGCAGGCTCCATCATTGCATCAGATCTGTGAATGGATCATTGATTCGTGGAAGGAAATAAAAACTGATATTATTGTCAAATCATTCAAGAAATGTGGAATTTCAAATGCATTGGATGGTACAGAAGGCGATTATCTATGGGATGACTGAGATGATGAAGAAGCACAGACTATGAACAGCACAGATGAAGAAGACGAAGATGATCTGTACGATGATATCATTCATCCTGATAATTATGACACTTTATTCAGTGCTGATGTTAATTGAACTGTGGTAAACTGCTGTATGCTCATTTATCTGGCTTCGCCCCATTTTGTGACTGTACCCATGGCTCCTCTCTTTTGACCCTGTATAAAGGTTCCAACACCAAACCCCTTCCCAGAAAGTCTGGGTCACAGCACAGGATGACCTTCGTTTATGGTAAATAAAAGCCTATTATTCTGTAATTCCAGTCTTTTGAGTTATTGATAGCGCATCCATTTTATTTACATTTTTTCCAACGATGGAACAACTCTTGAAACCTGACAAACTGGAAATCGATCCACAATCTGTCCCTTTCTGTGACTGAATCCATGGCTCCTCCCTTCTAATCCTGTATAAAGGTTCCAACATCAAACCCCACCCCAGAAAGCCTGGGCGACAGCACAGGATGACCTTCAGGTTTATTGGAAATAAAAGCCTATTGCTCTGTTACTCCAGTCTTTTAAGTTATTGATAGCGCATCATGAACTTTTGTGTTTGAAAACTTTATTACGGTAAATGTTTACCACTGTTTTGCATGCATATTGTGAATAAAAACTAACTATCGATAATTATTTTTATTTCTATTGTCATCATTTATTTTGATAATTTGTGGCATAAGATTCATTGAATGCATTAAAAAAAAAATGCAGTAGAGAAAATGATACTGTAGTCTTGAATTTGAAATTGTGGTTAAAGTTTTTGTGATGCCAGCAAGTAGGTTATGATGGTGGCAGGGTATTACGATAGTTTTGATGCCCAGAGTTTCTATTATTACATTAATTTGCTGTGTTTTAGTTTTTTATTCATTTAGAGATCATTTAGACTTCTGCTTCAGGCACGGTACCTTTGAATTCTTGTGTGAATTTTAGCCCCTCAGAAGTTTTACTTGTGTAAAAGTAGACCCCTGCCCCTTTATTAGCCCCAAAAATTTAAAGATTCACAAGTATATACAGTATATAAAATCAGTGGGCATAGATAAGGTAAATGGTCAGTCTTTTTCCCTGATTAGGTGAGGTACATAGATAGGAATCATTTTGAGGGATAGGGCCAAACATCGCAGGCAGCGATTTTGTGACCTCCTTCCTCCATTACCAATCAAACTTAAATCTTGTCAGATTGTTCAGAGAGATTTAAGCAGACATAACTTCAGGATTAATTCCAAATCAGGACAAATATCCCAAATACATTAAACTGGATAATCTAAGACATCAGACATGTTTTGGCATCCTGTTTGATTTTTTATTTATGTCAGATAAGAGATTATAAAGAGTACTAAATTCAGAATGCTCAGATCCAAGACCAGGTGTTAGTGTTCAGGAACATATTCAAGGCTCTCTATAATTGCCAATGCATATTGAGATTCCAATCCTCCTAAATCAAACAGGGGGAGTCAAGAAGTAACTGTCACATCAATAATGATCACATCAAAATGGGTAGCAGAAAAAAACTAACAATTTGTAATATTACAAAGTTATTCTTAATTGTTCTAAGTAATTCTAAATTATAACTGTAATTGTACAATTAAGTTGAGTAAAGCTTGGAGAGCAGCCACCAAGTTTTTCATTTACTTAACTATCAAGCATGGAGACAGCATGTAGGCCCAAATACTTAGACATCGACCCCAGCTCACTGATAGCAGCCAAGGAGTGGCAACACTGGCGTACAATTTTCATGAACTATATCGACGACTATGGGGGAAAGATATCGAACAAGTACAGAACACTATTAGATTGAGTGAGTTGCAACATTTTCAAATACATAGAAAGATGTGAAAATTTTGACTCACCTATCTCTGTTGGACAGTTTATATGTAAAGACTCCCAATGATGTTTATTCCAGACATTTACTGGGTACCAGGTGGCAGAATCCAGGAAAATCATTAGACGATTTCTTAAGGGAGTTGGAAAAGTTAAAGGGAAACTAATTTTTGAGATCATAGTATGGAGCAGCATGGAAATGAGGCAATGTGTTATGCGTTCATCATTGATATTGCTTCTCCTGCAATACACCAGCATCTTCGAAAACAAAACACTGGACTTACAGACTGCTTATAACCTTCTGCGTTAGACATAGGTCAAGGCAATAAAGATGCATACGCTACCCCAGCGGCCCATACAGCTGCAGTAATGAACCATGAACCATCACAGCTACCACAGGTACATGAGAAGGATTCTTTAGCAGAACTGTCCGATAACCTTGCAGTTGCTCTTGAGTGGTTGCCACTTATAATACAAAACGGAAATGTTTCTTCTGTGGTTTCTCTTACCATTCACAGGATAACTGTCCAGCACGCTCTGTGGCAACAGTGGTCAATTTTCAGGTACTGGCTACACAAACTAATGTGCCACAAGGACTCGCTCAAGCCACAACCTTTGTGACTGTGAATGGTAAAAGGTTAAGTGCTCTGTAGGATTCTTGAAGCACTGATAGTTATATTAGTGAGAAAGTCATGTGGGAACTAAAATTAAAGATTCACCCATCCAGTAAAGACATTACCATGGCTCAGAAAACTTTAATCACACTAGTTCCCAAGGAAATGTTGTTGTTGACCTAACTCTTAGTTTTAATAGCCAGTCATACGCTGCCACATGACTTGGTGTATTGAAGGACCTATGTTCTGACTTAAATCTTGGCCAGGATTTCCAGGGCCAGCATCTGAGTGTGAAATTTGAATACGGAGGATCCTTGTCTGAGCCATCTGTGAATGGTGCTCATTATTACTGCGCACTGACAGCAGCAAAAATAGAAGAGCCATGCTTTCTTCCAAACTTATCACCAAGCTGTAAACCAATTGCTGCCAAATCAAGACACTTTAGCAAAGATAATCAGGACTTCATTGCAGAGGAAATTTGCCAATTACTTTCAGAAGGCATAATTGAAGCGTGCATATCACCATGGTGAGCCCAAGTGGTAGGGGTGAAGGATCCTACCCACCAACACAAGTGTGTGTGTGACTTATTCACAAGTGATCAATTCACGGAAATGGATGTTTACCTTTTGCCAAGAATTGATGAAATGGAGAATGAACTTGCAAAATATAACGTGTTCTCTACCTTTGACCTGAAAAGTGCCAATCACCAAGTGTCACTGAAGACATCAAATAAGAAGTTATACAGCTTTTGAAGTCAATGGACGTTTATACCAAATTTGTAGGATTCCTTTTGGTGTCACAAATGGGGTAGCCACCTTCCAGCGAGCTATGGACAAGTTAGAGAAGAAAATATACAAGGTGCCTTCCCTTACTTTGATAATATCACTATTGCTGGACATACACAAGAGGGTCATGATCAAAATTTAAAGAAATTTCTAAAGACCATAAGTCAGAGGCACCTAACACTTAATAATTCAAAGACTGTGGAGTCTGTGAATTGCATTAATGTCCTTGGAAACTGTGTGAGGAACGGGATCATTAAGGCAGATCTGGAGAGACTTCATCCACGACAAGAGCCTCCTCCACCAGAAAATTTGCGATCCTTAGAAAGGGTCTTTGGGATGTTCACTCATTAAAGCCAAATGGATTCATGGGTTTTCTAACAAGATTCAACCGATGGTAAATACAGAGAAGTTTCCAATGGAGGAGAAGGCCTTGAACACCTTTAACTTATTAAAGACAGAATTGGAGGAAGCCACCCTGCACTCAGTGAATGAAAACTTACCTTTTGAGTAGAGTGTGACGCATCAGATGTGGCTATTTCTATTCTCCTTAACCAAAGAGGACAACCTGTCGCATTCATGTCAAAGACACTACAAGGAAGTGAACTGCACTACCACATTATAGAGAAAGAAGTGACAGCCATCATTGAGGCAGTGTGCAAATGGAGCCACTACCTGACACGGCACCACTTTAGCTTGGTTACTGATCAGAGGTCAGTGGTCTTTATGTTTGACAGTAAAAAGCGTACAAAGATAAAGAACACAAAGATTCAAGAATGGAGGCTGGAACTTGTAGCATTCAGTTACACAATAAAGTACTGTCCTGGGAAACAGAATGTGGCCCTGATGCATTGAGTCAGGCACTGAACACTTGTTCAGCCTTTACTACCTCCATACTCGCTGACATTCATCCAGGAATAACACAACTGCTCCAATTTATTAGAACAAAGAATCTTCCCTTTTATATAGATGTCAAGAAGATATGTTCTTCATGCAGGGTCTGTGCTGAACTAAAGCCTCAGTTCTACTACCCTCCAAAAGGGACTCTTATCAAAGCAACAAAACCTATGGAACAGCTTAGTATTGATTTCAAGGGACCTTTGCCTACAGCTTTGCATAACCCATATCTACTTACAGAAGTTGACGAATACTCGTGTTTTCCCTTTGCCTTTCCATGTCCCAATATGCATATTACAACAGTGATTAGATGCCTGGTTCTGCTATTTAGTCTTTGCAGAATGTCAAATTACATACACTCTGATTGAAGCACACCTTCATGTCTAAGAATCTGAAAGATTATCTCACCCAGAAGGGGGTTGCCACAAGTCATACTATCCCATACCACCTGATCAGGAATGGATAAGTGGAAAGGTTCAATGACATCATATGGAAGGCAGTCTGTTTGGCCTTTAGATCACGTAATCTGCCTGAGAAGCATTGGGAACTAGTGATTCCTGAGGTACTGAAGATTGCATTTGTGTTCAGCAACAAATTCTACACCCCATGAACATTTTGTTTTGTCATCCAATGCCCCTCATCCCATGGAAATTCACTGCCTTTCTGGCTAATGACCCCTGGAGCCAAACTACTAAGAAGGTTTGTGAGGAGTAACAAAAACAAGTTGAACTCCTTGACAGTAATCCAACATATGCAAACATCAGGTACCCAGATGGATGGGAATCTTCTATGTCTGTTCGTTACTTGGCACCTTGTCTAGAAGCCCAGGCAATCCTCACATTAATACTGGAGGAGGAGGAAGATATGACATGCCACAGTGTGGAGGATGATGAAACAGTAGCTCCACAAGAATTAAGGGGATCCAGTCATGTACCAAAATTTCCCAATCGACATGGATGGGAGTAGTCCTGTAAAGTGTTGCTTGATACTGCTAGTGTTTTTTTTAAAGGAAGGAAGAATGTAATATTACAAAGTTATTCTTAATTGTTCTAAATAATTCTAAATTCTAACTGTAACTGTACAGTTAAGTTGAGTAACGCTTGGAAAGTAGCCACGAAGATTTTCATTCTCACAACATAATTAAAATTCCACAATTCACAATCCAATAGTACAATTAATAACAGGGTTTCTGTCAGATTGGAATTTGGATTCTACAGATTGTGCACCAATTTAATTTTGAAATCACTGACCGTTTGAAGCTATGACAATTATGGTTCCCTGCCTGTCAGTTACCTAAATAAAGGGGTTTGGGTGATTACATACAGAATTACAAACCAAAGATGGTTGTTTGAACATTAATTTCAGGAGTTTACAAGGATACTCAGGATTTACAAGCTGGAATTTAATAGAAGAACTTCAGCGACAGAAGAGTTTCCTGAGAATGTAACTAAAGAGTTTGGGTAGTTTAATACAATAGAATAAAAGTAATCCAGGATGTATTGAGATCTTTGTGTTGTAATCTTGAGGTGCATAATATTCATTGGGTTCACACTGAATCACTAATAACTTGCTGCATTTGATCACTGAGGAATCTGAACCTTTTGATTTTCTGCAGAAGAAAGGAGTAATTTATTTCTTCTGCCATACCTACACTTTGAGCCAGAACAGCCCAGGGTTGGAGGAATAGATGGAAACAGGCTGCAAATAAATAAACTGCATGGCATCAACTGCATTGTGTGCACATCCAATCAACTGGTAAAGAGCAGCCAACCAACAATATCAGGAAAGTTTAAAAATCATGGTTTATTAAATGTCTCTTGAACGGTTGCTAGATTTTAGGGATCAAATACACACAGAATCAGTATCATTTGGTAATTGGTTTATATACATTTCTTAGAGATGCATCAAGTGTTTATTCAAATGACGGACACATTCCAAGAATGATGAACAAGCTAAAAGTTATAGAAGATCCCTAGAGCAATGCATCAGACACAATTATTTGTTATGCAATAATTAATCTTATTTCAAATAAATTCAAAAGCCCACACACACAAACAATGCGAAAGATATTTGCTATATTCCCTTATCACATCCCAACTTTAATGATACATCAGGGGAAGGGCAGTTGATCTCATCAAAAAAATCTCATAATTTCATTATTTTTCACAAAAGGGAAACCAGTAACCTTGCTAACTCAGTGAGCGAGTAAATTTCTCAATTGTGCTAGATTTCTATTGATGGCAGACTGCCACATCCTCTCAAGACAATTAAGGTTGGATTATATTACTGTGCAGCACAGAAGGGGGCTATTCAGTTTATTATGTTGTGATAGATCTTTGAAAGAGCATTCCAATGCAGCTCAACCCCTGTTCCTTCCCCCGATCCTGCATTTAAATATACAGTACATCAAATTTAAAAAAGTTGCTTCAGAATCACTTCAACACTGACATTTACCTAAAGAGCAAGTTTCTCAAAGTGCAGTCAGGTCCTTGTGAAACATGAAAGTTTGCAGATGCTGTATTTGTAGCAAAAACGCACAGAAATGTTGGAGGAACTCAGCAGGTCTCAAAAGCATCCATCGGAGGTAAAGATATAGTTCCAACATTTCAGGCCCTATGGACATTGTGAGAGCTGCTGAGTTGCTCCAGCATTTCTGTGCTTTTCCTTATAAACGTCTGCTTGGCAATTTCCTGCTAGACACATCTGACTGAAGCCCCAGAGAATTTCTGTAGCACCCTTGCATAAAAAGTGCCTCCTGCAGCCACTATGATTCACCAGTTTGTCCCACTCCTGACTCCCTTGGGAGGACTTTCTAACCACATCCTCCACTATCCCATCACCACAGAATCCATTCATCCAAAAGCAATACTTCCCATAGCTGGAAGAGTCTTGCTTCCATTGTAGCGAGACCTTTTAGGAGCTAGTAGTGAAGATTTCCCCTGCTAAGTTGAGTGCTGGCACCTGCGATAATTTTCAATATATCAATGGAAAGCATTGTATAACATTGCACAGGAAACAGGACAGTGTTGGCCTTTATGTGGCTTTCATAGTGTCCCACAATACTGCTTTTACACTAATAAAAGATAGCAAATAATTTCTTGCCTGGTTTCTCTATGCCACTTGCCCTGCTTTCTTCATATATCCTATTTCTCCATCCAACTCTTCTCTCTACATCTGTTTCTATCAGAGAATGATGTTTGTAGTTTTTTTTAAACTACACAAATTTTAAAATGATATGATGGAGCTTCTGAGAGAGATGGGACAAGAGAGATGCAAACTAATTATTTCTGATAGTTGATAGCTTTTAACAATGGGATAATTGATTAAATGTAAAAGATCTTGAACAGTATGGAGAGAAAAAATTCTTATGGATTATGTAAAAGCCATATTAGTTGTAAGCAAAAGCACATCAATATTCAAAGTTAGTTTAAATTGGGAGTGAGAAGGATTGATAAGGAATATGGCAGCTAAGTGAAATTACAATTATTTATTAGCATCAGTCAGTATGAATTGTAGAGCAGAAATATCTGTTTGTGCAATAAAAGGTATTTCAATGTATGTGACTTCATCCCTTCAGCAAATGAAATCATGATTGGAAAAACAGAATGTGGGGTCCACAAAACAATCAACTTAAACTGCTGCACAGGATGTGAGGGTGAAGAAAAGCACCACAGTGGCTGTGATAAATTGCAGTGCCTCCACCTTCAAATGGCCTTCTCAGCTGTTAAAACTAGTGTATCAACTAGCTAACCAACAATATAGCCTTTCGTTTCATGATCACTGCCTGAGTAAAAATACATAGCGTTGATGATAGGACAAAGCAGATGATAAATCTGCAGGAATCATTGCCTGCTATTCAATCGTCCAGATGGTGAATTAATAGCATTTTTACTGGGCAATAGAGCACACCTAAAAATTATTTTATTTTGACTGTCCACCAGACAATTTGACTCAAATTGAAAAAAAAACTTTTCACTTTCATTTAAAAAAAAATTCTTAGCATTTGATGTTTCACTCATAACTTGTAAATGCAGATCATAAAAAAAAGAGTTGAATAGCAACACCCTTCAGTTACTGGTCGGTGTATTTGTGTCTTCAGGTGAAACCATGAAAAGAGCAGGCTTTCTTAAAGTCTCTCTCTATCTAAGTAGAAAGAACCTACTTGCATTTACACTGTCTATTCCCCTAATAATTTTGTAAACCTCAATCAAATCTCCCCTCATTCTTCTACATTCTAAGGAATAAAGTCCCAACCTGCTTAATCTTTCCCTGAAACTCAACTCCTGAAGACCTGGCAACATCCTAGTAAATCTTTTCAGTACTCTTTCAATCTTACTGATATCCTTCCTATAGTTTGGCGACCAGAACTGCATCACTAATATCTTATACAACTTTACCATGACATTCCAACTCCTGCTCAATACTTTGATTTATGAAGGCCAAGAGGTCAAAAGCTTTCTTTACAACTTTCTCTACATGAGACTCCACTTTCAGGGAATTATGTATCTGTATTCCCAGATCCCTTTGATCCTCCTCACGTCTCAGTGCCCTACCATTTACTATACATGTCCTACCTTGATTAGTCCTTCCAAAATATAATATCTCACACATGTCTGCATTAAATTTCATCTGCCATTATCTGGCCCATTTTTCCAGTTGGTCCAGATCCCTCTGCAAGCTTTTAAAGCCTTCCTCACTGTTCACAATGCCTCCAATCGTAGTGTCATCAGTAAACTTGCTGATCCAATTTCCCACATTATCATCCAGATCATTGATACAGACAACCAACAACAATGGTCCCAACACCAATCCATGAGGCACACCACTAATTACAGTCCTCCACTCTGAGAAGCAATCATCCACTCCAACTCTCTGTCTTCTCCCATTCAACCAATTTTGAATCCATTTTACAACCTCTCATGGATACCTAGTGTCTGAACCTTCTGAACTAACCTCCCATGTGAAACCCTGTCATAGTCCTTTCTAATGTCTTACTAAAGCTCTTCCTTCATTTACTTTCTTGATAACGTCCTCAAAAAACTCTAGATTTGTTAAACATGACCCAGCCCTTGGCTGACTGAATACTTGTAGTGGGCTGAACCACGCTAAATAACGAACTGACTCACGGAGATCTGAGTCAGCAAGAACAGGAAGCCCTGGAGTACCAAGCTTGCTGTGAGTCATCAGAGATACCGTCATATCTGGGCTGAGCATCGCGAAGGCTGTCAGGAGTGTGGGTGCTTTAAAAAACATGCATCAGAATTGAGTAAGGCAGTTGGTCTTAACTCAACTACAATGACTGGTTAGTTTAGTTCATCACTAAATGACCGCAGTATATCCCATCTCTCAGAACACCTTCCAATAATTTACCTACTACTGACATCAGGCTCAGTGGCTTGTAATTTCCTGGTTTACTTTTGGAGCCTTTTTTTAAACAACAAAATAACATGAGCTAGCATCCCATCCTCCTGCACCTCACCCATGGCTAAGGGCATTTTAAATATTTCTGCCAGAGCCCCTGTAATTTCCTGGGGAATATCTTGTCAGGCCTGGGGATTTATCTACCTTTATTCGCTGTAAGGCAGTCAAGCACCTCCTCCTTGTTAATCTTTATATGTTCCGTGCCACTACTGGTTAATTTGTTCTTTCCTTATACACCATGCCAGTTTCCTGAGTAAATACTGATACAAACAAAAAAAAGTTTAAGATTACATTGACCAATGAGATAAATTACCGGACAATATACTGGCTAAGGGGTAAATAAATATTAGTAAGCTCTGCAGTTTAAATTTCCTCCCTTTTTAAAATTCCGAAGATCTTTTAAATCCACCCTAGTAGATTGGAATCCTTAGTCACTAATCTGGTCAACACTTCAAATATGATCATTATCTCTCAAAGGATTATTGAAATTATTTGCCTGAACTTTGATCTTTCCTGGAGGTTTAACTATTCCTGTATTCCCCTTACCCTTTCTCTATCACAAAAGATTTCAGACATGAAGAGTGTGAATAAGGTGCCCACTGATGCTCTATGCACCTGCCTTCCTAGATTCCGCCATCATCCTACTTTAGACTTCACATCCCTCTACTCTCTCTTTGTACACTATACCCTATCCACGGTCTCCTCACACTTTCCTGATCCAATACCCACACTTCTCCATCATGCCTTCATTTCCCCAATGCTTTCTCTGATTTTCTGCAGTACTCGATTCTGCTCCAGCTTCCTGTATGCTCTGATATTTTACTCAATTTCTCGTACCTCTCCACCCTCTCCCTTATAACATAGAACACTACAGCACAGTACAGTCCCTTCAGCCCTCAATGTTGTGCTGACCCATATATACCTTTAAAAAAAAGTACTAAACCCACCCTACCCCATAACCTTCTATTTTTTTTTCATCCATGTGTCTAAGAGTGTCTTAAATGACCCCAATCTTTAGCTTCCACCACCATCCCTGGCAAGGCATTCCAAGTACTCTCAACTCTCTGTGTAAAAAAACTTACCCGATGTCTCCCTTAACTTTGTACAGATGTCCTCTGGTGTTTGATATTTCTGACCTGAGAGACAGGAACTGGCTGTCCTTCCTATCTTTTTCATAATCTCGTAGACCTCTATCAAGTATCCTGAACAAGTTAATTACCCAGAACTAGATCCAGTATTACCTCTCTTTTCGTCGGCTGGTCCACGTACGGTGCCAGGAATAATTCTTGAACATACCTGACAAATTCAGCCCCATCTATCCCTCTTGCAGTCAGGAGGTGCCAGTCAATATTAGGGAAGTTGAAATCACCCATAAATACAACCCTGTATTTCCTATACCATTCCAAAATCTGCCTGTTTATCTGCTCCTTAGTGTCCCAAAGGCTATTTGTGGGCCTAAAGACTACTCCCAGCACAGAGATAGCTCACTTCCTATTTTTGATTTCCACCCACACCAACTCAGTGGACACTCTCTCTGCAGCATCCTCCCTTTCCATAGCTGTGATACCATCCCTGACTAATAATGCTACTCCCCCCTCCCCACCTTTCTACCTCTCATCCCATTCCTTTTAAAACACCTGAACCCCGGTACCTGCATCAGCCAATCTTGACCTTCCACTAGCCAAGTTTCAGTAACAGCCACAACATTGTAGTTCCACGTACTGATCCATGCTCTAAGTTCATCCCCTTTATTCATAATATTGCTAGTGTTGAAATAGACACATTTCAACCCATCTAACTGGCTACATTTATGTTTTGTCCCCTGCCTATCTTTCCTCACCAATTCAGAGCACATAGCATCATGCTTTTGTCCTTCTACCCTAATCGCTGCATTCACATTCCAATTCCCACCCCAATGCAGACTAGTTTAAACCCTCTCTAAAAGATCTAGCAAGCCTGCCTGCCAGGATATTGGTCCCTTTCCAGTTCAGTTCAGGTGCAGCTGTCCTTTTTGTACAGGACAGACCTTCCCCAAAAGAGATACTAATGATTCAGAAATCTGAACCCCTGCCTCCTGCACAAACTCTTCAGCCACATATTCATCTGCCACAACTTCCTGTTCCTACTCTCTCTGGCACATGGTACAGGCAGCACTGCTGATATTACTACCCTTGAGGTCTTGTTTTTTAACTTCTTTCATAACTCCCTATATTCCCTCTTCAGGACTATATCCATACTCCTATCTATGTCATTGGTCCCCATGTGGACCACAACATCTGGCTGTTTCCCCTCCCCCTCCAGAATGCTATAATCAGAGACCTCCCTGACCCTGGTACCTGGGAGGCAACATACCATCCAGAAGCCTCAACCACATTCACCAAACCTATTATATGCTATCCTAACCAATGAATCTCCAATTATCATAGCTCTCCTCTTCACTCCCATTCCTTTCTGAGCCGAGGGGCCAGCCTCTGTGCCAGAAACATGACCACTACGAGATCGTCCCCCCAACAGTATTCAAAACAGTAAAATTATTGTTGAGGGGAATGGCCACAGGGGTGCTGTGCACTGTCAGCCTCTTCCCCTTCCCTTTCCTCGCAGTCACCCAGTTACCTGTCTCCTGACTTTTAAGGGTGATCATCTCCCTGATGCTCCTTTCTATCACTGCCTATGCCATCTGAATGATCCTAAGTTTATCTAGCTCCATTTAACACCGTCTCCCCAGAGCTGCAGCTGGATACACCTCTTGCAGATGTAATCATTAGGGATAATTGTGGTGTCCCGGATTTTTGACATCCTGCAATCAGAGATGATTGCCCTAGCTGCTGTCACCATTAACTTTTCCTAATTTAAATTCAAAGATCTTACCTTATCAGAATCAAGTTCATCCTCAGCCTCCACTCGCCGAAGCCTCTATGTCCCATTCCTACCCTGAGCCACTCTCCACTGGCTGCTCCACTTGAGCTACTCCTCTTTTTATTGTCACTACCCCTTATCTTAATTACTCCTTCCACCAATCACCATTCTGTTCCTGACAATCCCAGGTCTCTCTCTCTCTCTCTCTCTCTCTCTCTCTCTCATCTCACGCTTCTCTTTCAGTAATGGGTCCCTTCATTCCCCAAACTCCTCAACTCTTCCATTCTGCCTTTACCACAGTCTCTTCTATTTATCCCTTCCTCCTCTGCCCTGCCCCTAGCTCTCTAAGCTCCTTGATGATTCAACTTGTGTTTATTGCTCGCATCATTTTTATCATTTAGAACCGTATTAATGTCATCTCATTGTTGCACACTGTACTGCAGGTATAACTTTGGAGAGGAGTTATACAGAGAAATGCAATATTTTGGATGCTTTCAGTTTTCCCCGAGACCCTCTCCTTAAACATTACAAACTTAAACAGAATAATATTTATACTAGTAAAACACAATGCAGACGCCATGGTTGAAGTGAAAATACAATCCTGGAGAAACTCAGCAGGTTAAACAGTGTACTCTATATAGCAAATATATAGATATATAACCAATGTTTTGGGCTCGAGCCCTTCATCAAGGTGTGAAAAAATGTAGACAGGTGCCCGAACAAAATGGTGGGTGGGGGAGGGGCAGGGGAGAAGCACAGTCCCAAAGGAAGGAGGTAATAGGTGGATAAGGAAGGGAGGGCACACCAGGAAGCAGGAGATGGCTCTGTGAATGGAGAGGGAAGGGGCTGAAGAGCTAGACGAAAGAAAACAAAAGGAAAGGGAAGGGAGGGAGAACAGAGAGTGGTTTAGCAGAAACCGAAGGTCGATGTTAATGCCATCCAGTTGGAGAGTGCCCAGATGGAAAATTAAGTGTTGTTCCTCCAATTTACGCATGGTCTTTGTGGGACAATACACAAAAGTCCATAGAAAGACATGTCAGCGTGGGTGTGGGGAAGGAATTGAAGTGGTTGGCCATTGGAAGATCCCTGTCACTGATGCGTCAGAGCGAAGGTGCTTAGCAAAGTGATCTCCCAGTCTGTGCTCAGTCTCTCCAACGTAGAAAAGGCCACAATGGGAGCACCAGATGCAGTAGATAACACCTATGGACACACAAGTGAAATGTTGCTTCATTTGAAAGGCCTGTTTGGGGCCCCGAATGGTGATGATGAAAGAAGTTAAAGCATAAGTGTGGAATTTCCTGCGGCGCAGGGGAATGTGCCAAGGGGACGATTAGTAGGAAGTAATGAGCAAACAGGAGTCATGAAGAGAGCAGTCCCTATGTCTGGTGGTGGAATCATTTTATGGTTTTGCAGGCCCAATGCATCTCCAGAACATCTGTTTGCCCAGATATGCATCCTAGACACATGCTGGAATTGATTTAAAATTTAAGGTCACACTCATCCTAACTAACCCTGAATTACCAAGCTCCACAGGCATGAAATAAGATGGTGATTTCATACAGGTTCGGCATATATCCTGGTATTAATGCTGTCACTCACGTGCTTGGCAGTGAACTGAAGCCAATCAGTAACCTGAGTTCATCAATATTTTATTGGAAGTTTTTAGAAGATATTGTGTTGCTGTTGAATTGAGGTGAATGTGAGGTTCAACAGAACTCAAGGTAAAAGGCAATTGACAAAAATCTTTAAACAGACAGGGAAGAGAAACAATTTGGATTTATATTATCTCTTTCAAAACCTCAAGACATCCCAAATCACTTTAGAGGCAATAAAGTATCAAAAAAATGTTGTTTGCATCTCTATTTGCCCAAGTGGAGCAGCAGTGGCTTTAAATAGATGTGTGTACAGCAGGTCCAGTTACAGCAGCTAAATCTCTTGCTATTTCTTTACAAGCAGGTTTGGAAGGTTAACACTTTAAGCACTCTTTGTATAATCCTAACAACAAACTGACGCCCTACTGCAGTTAGCACAGCTCCAAGGGTGGATTGAAGCTGGAGTATTTTGAATGATCAAGATCAATCTCTTTAACTAAGCTAAAACTTCTTTCCTTTTTCAGTGTGTCAAGTTTATGATCTTACCTTGGTGCTGAAATCAAAGGAGAGCAAGTGACTTTGTACTGATGAAAGCAAGGGGGGTGAAAAAGAGGGGCAACCAGAGGAGTCAACAGCAGTGTCAGGGGCAAAATCCTTTGACATGCTATTTACTACAAAACAAACTCAGCTTGGCCCATAGCTCCTTTTTTATTTAACATGATGCATGTACCTGTAACATTCACAATTATCAGAAAAAGTGATGTATGTCTCATACATACTGCTATAGGAACAGATTCCCATTTTGGTGAGACTTAGATTTTCATAAAATACTCACTTAATCAATTGAGTCCTTTTGTCAAGGAAACCTACAATCCATATTCTCTGTCTCACCAAAAGTTTTTATCATTATTTCTGATCACAGCTACTCATTTTCCAAACTAAATTTTAAATCTAAATATTCCATGGTTCACCCTCTGTGAATTACTACTCCAGTAACAACATATCTTAATTAATTACCATTTTTTTTGCACTGTTGATTACAGGTGAATGCTAGTCATGAGATTTTGGAAAACAATGCTTGAAATGATAGGAGGTGGAAAATGAAACCATGGTTATGACTGCACCTTTGACTGGGCAGGTCTGCCCAGGTTCATACTAGACCAAACAATGTGGAGATCAAAATAAGAGATGTGTGTACTAAAACTACAACATTGCAAACAACCCAAGTGAGTCATAGGATTGTGAAACACACCTTATTCCACAGAAAGTGATATCTGACGACTTAACCAAATATTTTCAGGAGCTCCCGAAAGAAGGAATGGAATAAAGGCATGAAATTTAGGAAGCCAATTTTAGAAGCTAGCATTCTGACAGCTGAACACATGGCCACCAATGGAAGCTCAACCATAAGTTAATTGGGTCAATCGGCACAAGTTTAATGCAGAAATACATATTTCAAGTTTGGGTATCCAGGCAGATAAGCATTCAGGTTTGGGTTGGATCAATCTATATCTTGCCATGTTGGCTCAGTACTTCACTCAGATCGGGAATGATACGCTTGGTAGGAAAGTAACTTTCAGAAAGTTGTAATTTTCAGTTCCATTTATTTGAAATTACATCCTCAAACAGATTAACAGGCTGCTTGACATTTATCTATTTACAGTGATGATTACACAGTGTATGAAAAAAATGGTAAGCTCAAGGGCTCAGGCCAGATTTAGATAGTCTATAGTTAACTTATGATTTAACTTAGTATCTGAGCAGACTGCAATCTTTAAACTCAGACTGAAAGTGGTAAAATGCAACTAGGCCAATTCTGAGTAAAATAAAACATGGAAGTACAGCGAGTTTGACAGAGCTAAAGTGCGAATATTAGCACCCTAAATCTCTTTGAAGTTCTATCAATGGTTAGAGGATTGAAATGTAATCTTTAATCTCTTTCTGAGCAGATGTACAATGGCAATATGAGCAAAAGGCTGAGTATGTTGAAAATTAGACATTTACTCCTCATCCTAATCAACATCTTGGTAAATCTGCTCTATAATTTCTCCTCTGCAATCATATTCTTCCTTTCATGTTAAGACCAAACCTGTACATAGTACAAACTCCAATGCTTTAGAAAGTTGTAACATAACCATCTTGTTTTTGAAATATATGCATTGGACAGTGAAGGTAAGTATTTTAATATCTTTTTAACCACCTAACGATGGCCTGTGTGGATCTTTGGACTTTGTATGACAAAGGCCTTTTTTTCTTTAATACTCCCATGGGCCCTACCATTCACTGTATACTTCCTACCTTGTTCATCTTCCTATCTCACAGTTATCAAGTTTACACTTCATATTCCTTTGCTCAGCCCATTTTACCAAATGAACAATATTATCCTGCAGCCTACAAATATTTTCCCTTTATCAATGACACACTATTCTTCATGTCATGCTTCCTATATTCATATTCAAATTGTTAACGAGTACAACAAATAGTAAGGGTTCTATCACCAATTGCAGTGATATACCACAGGTCACAAGCTTTTAATCACCAAACAACCCTCAGGCATCATCCTCTGCCTCCCTATTATCAAATAAATTTGCCAAATTTCCTTGGATTTCATGAGTTCAGCTTCCTGGACAAACCTCGTCAAAGGCCTTATTGAAGTCCATGCAGATAACATCAACACAATGTATCTCATCAAAATATTCCAGCAATTGGTCAGACTTATTGCCTCCTAATAAAGCCATGTTAACCATCTTTAATTAATGACTGCCCTTCTAACTTTAATCCTGTCACTCAGATTTGTTTTCCAATAACTTCTCTGCCACAGACATGATGCTCAGTTCTGAATTACCTGGCTTATTCTTACTACCTTTCTGAACAAGTGCACCACATCTGCTGCCCTCCAGTCATCTGCAGCCAGCAGACCATGAGAAGTCTCTGTCAGGGCTCCAGCATTCTCTCCCCACCCCTATAGTAGCCTGAGATAAATATAATCAGACCTAGGGATTCATCCACCTTTAAGCCTGCTACATTATCTAATACCTCCCTTTTAATAATAAAATGATTTAAAATTTCAATGTCCCCGAGGCTCCAACTACAATCCTCTTCTCATAATGAAAATCTTTCTTTGGCTTGGCTTCGCGGACGAAGATTTATGGAGGGGGTAAAAAGTCCACGTCAGCTGCAGGCTCGTTTGTGGCTGACAAGTCCGATGCGGGACAAGCAGACACGGTTGCAGAGGTTGCAGGGGAAAATTGGTTGGTTGGGGTTGGGTGTTGGGTTTTTCCTCCTTTGCCTTTTGTCAGTGAGGTGGGCTCTGCGGTCTTCTTCAAAGGAGGTTGCTGCCTGCCAAACTGTGAGGCGCCAAGATGCACGGTTTGAGGCGTTATCAGCCCACTGGCGGTGGTCAATGTGGCAGGCACCAAGAGATTTCTTTAGGCAGTCCTTGTACCTTTTCTTTGGTGCACCTCTGTCACGGTGGCCAGTGGAGAGCTCGCCATATAACATGATCTTGGGAAGGCGATGGTCCTCCATTCTGGAGACGTGACCCATCCAGCGCATTAATTTAACCTCCATGGACAGACTGCCTATTGAACTCTACACTTTCCCAAGAAACCTTACCCTTAATATACTTATAGTATGCTTTGGAACCTCTTCTCTCCTAATTTCTTTTTTAAGCATCCCATTACCCTTGCTATATTTTGGAAAGGCCTCTCCTGTTTTCAGTATTCCATACCTGTCACATGCTTCCTATTTTTTTTCCCCCTTCTATTCAACTTTAGATATGGACTTAATATCCTTACCTTGTACTTAATATCCTTACTTTGGCACAGAACTTTGTATGACTCTCTCCTCTTATCTGATATAGACTTACCTGCAAGTAGTTACTTTCAATTTACTTCTACCAGGATTGGTCACGATATTGAAGTCAACCTTCCTGCAATTCAGAACCTTAATTTTGCAGACAATTCTTACCCACAACTATTAAGTTGTGGTCATTATCTCCAAAATACTCTCCCCACTGATAACTATTTCCCTGACAACATTCTCCAAGACTAGGACAAGTGCTGTTCCTTCTTTATATGGAGTATTTACGTTGTGGCTCAAAAAGTCTGGTCACATTTTTAAAATTCTATCTGAATTTTGCCTTTCGCACTAAAGCGATCCAAATTAGATTCAGATTTATTGTCAGAGTACATATATGACATCATATACAATCATGAAATTCTTTTTCCAAGGGACAAGCCAGAATTACCATTTATTGGCAGTGTTTTAAAAAATGGACTCAACGCACACATGTAAATAAAGAAATGCCAAAAACTCTGTGCAATAGAAAGAAAAAAAATCAATAAAGTGCAAAAATAAGAGTCCTTAAACAAGTCCCTGATAGAGTTTGTTGTTGAGGAGTCTGATGGTGGAGGGGTAGTAGCTGTTCCTGAACTTGGTGGTGCGAGTCTTGTGGCACCTATACCTCTTTCTTGATGATAGCAGTGAGAACAAAGCATGTGCTAGGTAGTGTGTATCCTTAATGATTGGTGCTGCTCTCCAATGGCAGCATTCCCTGTAGATGTTCTTAATGGTGGTGGGGGGGTTTGCCCATGTTGTCCTGGGCTGTGTCCACTACCTTATATAGGCTTTTCACTTGAGGGCATTGGTGTCCCTATACCAGACAAGGATGCAGCCAATCAGCATACTTTCTACCACACATCTGTAGAAATTTGTCACTGTTTCCAATGTAATGCTAAACCTCCGCAAACTTCCTCAGTAGTTGAAGCGTTGATATGCTTTCTTCATGATGCCATTTGTGTGTTGGGTCCAGGAAAAATCCTCCAAGACAGAGAATCCCAAGAACTTAAATTTGCTCACCCTCTCCTCCTCTGATCCCTCAATGATCATTGGATCATATACCTCTGGTTTTCCCTTCCTGAAGTCAACAATCAGTTCTATGGTTTTGGAGACATTGGATGTAAGGTTGTTGTACCATTCAGCCAAGTTTACAATCTCCCTCCTGTATGCATTTTTTACATGTGCCTTATCATGCACTTCTGCTCTGCATAGTGCACTAACAGTACATTAACCATATAGCCATTTACAAAGCGGAAACATGTTGGCCTTTCAAGTCCGCACCGGTTCACTGATTTTGTGCACCCTCTTCAGGCAATGTTCCCGTTCTTCTTCTTCTTAACCAGGGTCTCAATATCTCTTGAAAACCAAGGTTCCATATGCCTTCTGTATATCTTACCTGTAATTCTGACAGGAACATACGAACTCTGTTCTATATCTATATTCTATATCTAATTGCACCTACCCACCCCAACGTTTTCTTTGTGTTCCAGTGTCCACAAAAGCACTTGTGAACGGAATCTTGTTCAAGTGCTATAATTACTGTGATTCCTAAGAAAGATAGGGACCCATTGAAAGTATCTTCGCAGAGGCATATTTCTTTATTAAATGTAGATTATAAAATTATAGAGAAGGTGTTAGCGAATAGACTTGCCAAATATTTACCTCAGATGATACATATAGATCAAACAGGTTTTATTAAAAATAGAAATGCGTTGGATAATATTCTTAGATTGATAACATTAGTCAATGCATTTAGACAGCAACCCAACCATCTAATGGTGGTTGAGCTGGATGCGGAAAAAGCCTTTGATAGGGTCGAGTGGAATTTTTTGTTTAAAGTGTTAGAGAAGTTTAATTTTGGCCCTTATTTTATAGGCTGGGTTAAGGCCTTATATACAAATCCAACTGCTAGGGTGGTGACAAATGGTCAAATTTCCTTATCATTTAACTTAGTGTTCAACTCGACAAGGATGCCCATTGTCACCAGCCTTATTTACATTGGCTATTGAACCATTAGCTCAGACAATAAGACAGAATGATAAGATTAAAGGAATGAAAATTGGGGAGGATGAATATAAGATTAATTTATTTGCGGATGATGTGCTGGTATATTTGGCAGAACTGCAACAGTCTTTGAAATATTTACAAGATTGTTTGTTAAAATTTGGAGAGCCATCTGGATATAAAGTAAATTTGGATAAGAGTGAAATATTGCCAGTTGGGGATGGAGATTATTCAGAATATAAAAGTATTATAAAATTGAAGTGGTCAGATAGAATTAAATATTTGGGAATGGTAGTAAACACAGACTACTAGTCTGTATATAAATTGAATTATGTCCGTTTATTAAAAAGGATTAAAATGGATTTGATTAAATGGAAAGATTTGCTGTTAACATTAATTGGTCGAGTAAATTGTGTTAAAATGAATATTTTTCCTCGAACTCAATATTTGTTTCAGTCTATACCATGTTTACTTTCAAAAGGTTTTTTTCAGGATCTCAATAGGGCAGTGCAGGAGTTTTTATGGAAAGGAAAATTGGCCCGAGTAGCTTTACATAAACTTACATGGAAATATGCTTTAGGGGGATTGCAGTTACCTCATTTTCAAAATTATTATGATGCAGCTCAATTGAAATTTGTTAGTAGATTGATGGATGTGGACCAATCTCCGAGTTGGGCAAAGGTGAAAATGGCTTGTACATCTGAAGTTGAGATACATCAGTTTATATTTAAGTGGAATGTGGATTTATTGCGGGGATATAATATGCTGGTATTAAAACATTTGTTAAGGATATGGGTTAAAAGAAATAGGATTTTAGGATCAAAGGGTAAATTACCAATTCAAACCCCATTATATCATAACCAGCTTATTCCTTTTTCAATGTTTAATAATCATTTAAAGAGATGGAATTCTCAGGGCATAAAGATAATTCAGGACTGTTTTGAAGAAGGCCAATTTCAATTGAGGGAGAAATTTGATATATCTGCAAATTCTCTGTTTGTGTATTATCAACTCAGAGCTTTAATAAAAGATAATTATGGTAAAGAGATGAATTTACCCATGTTGATGAAATTTGAGTCTTTGATTTTTTTTGTACCTAAGAAGGTTATATTTCAGATATGTACCAATTATTACACGATAGTATGGATAAACCGGAATGAGAAAAATCTAGGCTTAAATGGGAATGTGATTTAACCTATATTTTTCCGGAAGATAATTGGGAGGTTATGTGTTCTGATAGTGTAACTAAAGTGACAAATGTACGTTATGGAATGGTTAATTATAATTTTTTACATCAGTTATATTTGACTCCAGAGAAATTTTAAAAATATGGATTTAGTAATTTGGATTCTTGTTTTAGAAATGGACTATGTACTGGAACTTTTTTACAAGCTGTTTGGTCTTGTTTTAAAGTACAACCATTTTGGGAAGGAATTAGGTTGGCTTTGGAAAAATTATTTAACATTAAATTACCATTAGACCCAATCATCTTTTTATTGGGATATATGGTTTCTTTGAAAGGACTAGGGTTGGATAAATTTCAAATTGCATTTGTACATCTAGTGTTATCTGTAGCACGAAAATGTGTAGCTAGTACTTGGAAGGATAATGTGGAGGTTAATATAACACGCTGGCATAATGAGTTGAGAAATTGTATTATTATGGAAAAAATTACATGTAATCTGCATGATAATTATTCATTTTTTTTGTTAAAATGTGGTCTTCATATTTGGAATAGATGAACTTAGAAATACTTTGAAATATTCTTTATAATCATTGTATTATCTTTATATTTGGCTCCCCTTAAGGGGGCTGGCTGAAGGGGTGGGAGGGTGACAGGGTTTTTGATTTTTGGGTTTTTTTGGTTTCTTTTGAAATATATATACAAAAAAATTGTTTTTTTTTCTGTCATGTTTGATTGTAAGTTGTCTAAATTCTTTTAAATAAAGTTTTAAAAAAAGCATTTGTGAACAACCCCACAAGGATACAAGCCCCATTCAAATTCAGGGGCAATGCCCCGCCTGCTTGGACATGTTTGCCCTGAAAGTCTCAGCAATCCTTCCTATACCATCCTTCCTCTACTGATCTGAGAGAGGGGACAGAATGTAGGGCATCTAAATTTGCTGATTACATGAAATTGAGTGGAAAAGCAAATTGTGTGGAGGATGCGAAGAGTTTGCAGGGAGATATAGATTGGTTAATTGAGTGGGCAAGGGTTTGGCAGATGTATTACAATGTTGATAAATATGAGGTTATCCACTTTAGAAGGAAAAATGAAAGATCAAATTATTATTTAAATGGCAAGCAAATTCAGCATGACTTGGGAGTGCTTGGGCATGAATCGTAAAAGGTTGCATACTCTATCAGGAAGTCAAATGGCATGTTGGCCTTCATTGCTCGAGGGATTGAATTTAGGAGATATTGGTGATGCCACACCTGGAGTACTGCAAGTAATTCTGGTCTCCTTACTTGAGGAAGGAGTAACTGACTTTGGAAGCAGTGCAAAGGTGGTTCACCAGGTTGATTCCAGAAATTAGAGAGTTTGCCTATGAGGAGAGATTAAGTCGCCTGGTACCTTACTTGCTGAAATTTAGAAGAATGAGAGATGATCTTAAAGAAAACTATATGGATGAAAGGCATAGTTAAAATAGAGGTAGGTAAGTTATTTCCATTGGTGGAGGAGACTAGAACTAGGGAACATTGCCTCAAGATTCAGGGTCATAGATTTAGGACAGAGATCAAGTGGAACTGCTTTCTCAGAGGGTGGTGAATCTATGGAACTCGATTGCTCATTGAATCATTGGATGCTACCTCAGATAATATATTTAAGTCAAAATTTTTTACATAGTAGCGGAATTAAAGGATATAGGGAAAAGGCAGTTAGGTGGAGATGAGGCTATCATCAGATCAGCCGTACTCATTGAATGGTGCTGCTGGCTCGACTGGCCGGGTGGCCTACTCTTGCTCTTATTTCTTCTCCCATTAGCCACATGTTCATATATCTTATTCTTCTGTTTCTATACTCACTATTTTGGCTTCCTTAAGATATTTATTCCATACCTCAATTCTGCTATACTTGTCTGAAATTAGAAGTTATCTATTTTCCAGCACCAATATTTTGTTATCCTCCGATCCATCTTGAAATGCAACTAGAAAAGACCATCAACAACAAAGTATGTGCAGACCCTATATCATCTCACAATAACTCAAAGTACAGGAAGTGAAACTATCCCATAAATTACAAATATAAACAACAACATCCACACCATTAGAAACTTCCACTAAAATTTGCAGCAAATTAAATTTCAAGTTAAAATATTTCTCAACTCACATATATACATCATCCAATATCAAGATCATCCAGCTACATGAAAGTGCAGCAAGCAAAATGCATTTTTCAGAACGATTAATTTGAACTGTGAAGAAATAAACAAAGTCAAAACATGATTTGATCAAAATTAATAGAAAATGAAGCACTTTTAATTAGAATTATAGACAGATATTTCAAATGTTTTCTCCAGGCAATATGGGAGAAATTTCCACCAGAGAACACACATGAAATCATGGTCTCTAAATGACTCGATCCCAACAACATAAACCACACAACAAACTCACCAGCTCCACGCTCTTCAAAATTTATGATCATTACAAAGCCTGATGCCATGAACTATAAAAGGAGATGAAGAGACTTTGCCATCTTAGATTTTCAATGCCCTTGAACAGCAGTTTCAGTAGAAACGGCATAGTCACAGATGAAAAATTTCTCTGCTGCTGGCCCCCTCAGAATATGGAGACAGGAATCCAACTCTATAACAGTCAGGATCACAAGCACATGCCACAGCAGTGATATCACCTGGAGTTGTAGTTAGAATTGCAGTACTAAAGCTTAAAGAGTAGCTTTGCACCTCTCTCTATCTCCCTACTGCTCCATGTTTCCAATGTGGCTTGCTAATTCTGGGTTACATTAGTCTCAGCTGGCTACATAGAAAAGAGTTAACTGGAACTTAGCTATCTCAGCACAGAATGGAATGTGAATCTAAAATTATCCTCTTCTTTCATTCCCCGATAAGGAATGCAAAATCAGACGAGACCATTAACCACCAGCAAGTTCCTGGGGCAAGAGGTAGTCGTTTGGCAATAGCTGGTCATTCAGTTTCCAGTCACTGCTACACTTGACCACATGAAGAAGAAATGCATGGCAGACTGCCAATGTTTGTTAATAAAAATCGCAGGTCTCTGCCTTGTCCTTTAAGATGTGGACTGAATAAACAACAAAGATTTTTACTGCCAATACAAAATCAGAAACTTATTTATTCAAGTTTATTGTCACCTGATTGTATTAGTAGAACCCGACAAAATAGCATTCTCCAGTCCTTGGTGCAAAACATGTAGACAATCAACCAGACATAACTCACATATAGATGAACAATACATATGCAGGGCAAGTATTTCATCTTTACAATAAATAAATAACTATTGTTTCATAAATATGAAAGTCTCAGATGGTTAGTGTGAGCAGTTCCTTTGGTTGTTCAGCATTTTCACTGTCCTCAGCCTGATGCTGCTGGATCTGATACTCCTATATCTCTTCCGCAATGGAAGCAGCTGAAAGATACTGTGTGCAGGGTGGAAGAGGTCCTCTTCAGAAAAATTATACCGTTACCAGTAGATCTCGTTGATTGTGGGGTGGGGGGGCGGGGAGGGAGACTCCAGTGATCCTCTCTGCTACTCTTATGGTCCTGTGGATTGACCTCTGATCCATTTCTCTGCAGCAACCATACCACACTGTGATGCAGTGGGCAGGACACTCTCAATATACCTCCTATAGAAAGTTGACTTAATTGTGACCGGTAGCCTTGCCCACTTCAGTCTTCTCAGAAAGTGCAGCCGCTGTTGCGCCTTCCTGACAAGTGAGGAGATGTTGAGTGCCTATGATAGGTCACTAGTTGTGAACTCCAAGGAACTTGGTGCTCTCTATTCTCTCTTCGACAGAATTGTTGATGTGTAGTGGAGGGTGGTGTTTCCTGTTCCTCCTGAAGGGTTACATAATCTATACAGACAAAAAGCTACAGGACAGAGCACAAGTATTTATTGTAATATTAATTAAACCATAAATTCTCAAAACCCTCAACTTTCTCAGGCTTTAAAATAATAACTTGATTTTTTAATGAAGAACAACGGGAAGGAGTAAATTAGATCCTGGGTGACCATCTTCCAGCCGAGGTCAGTACCATGAATAGCTTTAATTAACAATGATCATTCTAAAATGATCGTCTGTTGGAACTGGAGGGAATTCTTACTTGTGATGTTCAAAGTCTAGCTGCTTAGTCCAGTTTCAATCTTCTATATTTTATATAGTCACCAGTGATAAGGTCAGGATTTACACCCCTTGATAAGGTAGTTGGAGGTCTTGAACTGATGTAGTCCTTCTGATAAAGAGATATCCACACAGTACTGGGTCGAGAGATCTTGCATTTTGATCAAGTTACGAGAAAGGAAATCTTTTCAACTCACACTAGGAGTGGAACTTGTCAGCAGTGGCATTCCAATGTGCTTGCTGCCGGAGTCCTTTCAAAGAAAAAAAGTCACATGTTTGTGAGGTGATGTCAAAGCAATCTTGCTGAGTATCTGCAGTGCACTTTATCGGTGGTACACACAGGGTCCATAAATAGATGCATTTGCAATGTACAGACTGACAAAGATCAAGCCTTTGTCTTATTTTTCATCATTTTCTGCAAACTTATTTTGGAAGCCAACTCTCCAACTCCTTCAGATCAATCAATGCTGGTGTGACCAAGCCACTCTTGACAATGAAGTCCCCAACCCAGAGTACATTTGTGCCTTGTTTCTTCATGTGTGTTTGAAATGTTATCCAAAAAACAGAATAGATTCACTGATGCCATGAGACATCATGGGCGCAGAGTCAAGGCTAAGCAAGGATTTGCAGGGCCGTAACTTCTCAGCTTTATACAATTGCCATGATAGGTGGATTTGGCTTAATAGTTACGAAAAGGTTCCCAGAGACCATTATGGAAAGTTGAAAGACAGTGTGTGAGGTAGTTCTTTCAGTTTGGACACCAGTTTCCAGATGCTCATATGGAAGATTTTCTGTGGTTCATTGGGTTGGCCGTGCTCTTGAAATATACTAATCTGGTGCTTAGGTCAATGCCAGGTGATGTCCAGGGTTTGTCTGATTGTGTTCTAACATGGAAATGTTTGATGCAAATGAGTGGCTTGCTAAGCCACTTAGGAGTTAACCACATTATAGTTGGCCTGATGTAACAAATGGGCTATAACAGGTAAGGGGTACAGATTTACACTCTGAAGGACTTTAGGGTAAAACAGCTGGTTTTGCAACAACCCAGTTGCTCCACAGTCCCCATTATAGAGATTAATTTTTTTTTCAAAATTTAAGATTATTTCACCATTTTAAATTTCCCAGCATCCAAGATAGGATTTTAATCCAAGCATTCAAATAATTTATCTTTACTTCTACACCACTGGTCCCAGGTTTCAAATCCCTTAAATATTTTAAACACTTCAGTTTGATCACCCTTTATGTCTTATACATGTAAGAAAATACTGGTTTTATATAAATAAATATAGCAATTAATGTAGTAAAATATCCTACACCTTCCACACAAACACATCTCCTTAATGTTTCAGTTTCTGGCAACTGCCAAATGCTCTGGCACAATCCCATCCAGCCCTCATTTAAAAAAAAATAAAGAGCAGCTCAAGTTTATGTGATTCAGGAAGTTCAGTTAGATTGAGAGCTGACAAGCTTGAGTCAAAGAAATTGGAGGGACCAAGCATGCTGGCACATGAATGTATGATCATTGCCTGAATGGATTTAATGTTTCTGCTCAGTTGCTTCTTAGATGTAGAAACAAGTCAGCCTGAGAAGTAAACATACAGAGGCAAGGAATTAAGTTTAAGGCTCCATTCTCTGATTCAGTTTGTAGACTACAACATCCCAAACCTGATCTGATACCAATCATATCCGACTCAAGAACCAAAAGCTGGCAAGGAAATTCCTCTATGCAACCACATTACTTTATTTTGTCATCATGTCTTGAAGCTCCAGGTAACAACTCCCTATGTTTCTATGCATTACTGTCACCATTGGAAAGTATGGATTGATGGAGAGAGAGGGAGAGAGAGAAAATGTGCGTGCACAGGTATCAGCACAAAGAGGAACCCTTGTTTATTCCCATGTCCTTCAGAGAAGGAAGTCTGTATGCCTTACCTATTGTGGGCCATTTCCAATTCCAACTCCAGAATAATATAGTTAATACAAATGGTTTAGCAAAAAAAAAATCCTTTCAGAGGCCTTGGATGGTTGAACACAATGGAAGGAACCTCGAGACTTCTTGCAAGGAAGTGATGAAAGTCAGGTGAGATTCAGTTGGACTACCTGCTTTGAGATTTATAACAATCATTCTATGCTCAGAGGGGTGAGGATAGTTGACTCAGAATTTGGAAAAAAAGGAACCTTGAAGATCTATCCTCGAGGTTTGATGGAGATTGTTTTCAAAATGATAAATACTTTTGTTATCATCTTCCTGGGTTCTATGGAATTCTTTATTCTAGTGAAGGGTAGCAAATGTGACAATACCTTTAAGAAAGGAGAAAGGCAGGAGCAAAGAGGGAAGAAAACAAAACTATTGAGGATAGTCAGTATGGACTTAAGAAAAGTGTCAATCATGCCAGTACCTCAGAAGAGTGGGGTAACTGCCTAAATGAGTACTGGCCAGTGGCACTCACATCAACAGTGATAAAGTGTTTTGAGAGGCTGGTGTTGAAGCACATTAGCTCCTATCTGAGTAAGGTCATGGATCTGTTCCTATTTGTCTACTGCAACAATAGATCTACAGCAGATGCCATCTCACTAGTTCTACACAAAACCCTAGAACACCTGGGCAGTGAAGATGCATTTTATTGACTACCACTGGGCATTCAACAACATTATCCTCTCAAAACTGATCAGCAAACTCCAAGACCTGGGCTTCAATACCCCACAGTGTAATTGGATCCTGGATTTCCTCACCTCCAGACCACAATCAGTTAGGAGTAGCAAGAACATCTCCTCCATAATTTCCATCAGCACCAGAACACCACAAGGCATTCTTAGCCCCCTTGTTCTACTCGCTTTACACCTATTATTTTGTGGCTCAATACGAAAATAACACTATTTACAAATTTGCAGACAATACCACAGAAGTAGGCTAAATAAAAAGGGTCAATGAGTCAGCATAAAGTGACGCACTAAAAACGATGTCACCAAAACCAAGGAGCTGATGGTAGGAAGGGAAAACCAGATGTGTATGATCTAGTTTGTGGGAGTCACTTTCTCAGAGGACCTTTCATGAACCTAACATACTAATAGCATCATGAAGAAAGTACATCAGTGCCTCTACTTCCTCATAAGTTTGCAGAAGTTCAATATGACATTGGAAACCTCGGCAAATTTTTAGAGGCTTAATGAAAAGTGTGCTGACCAGCTGCACCTTAGCTTGATATGGGGGGACCAATAAATCTCAGCAGAAACCCCCGCCAAAGGTAGTGGACACAGCCCAATACATCACAGGCAAAACTCTCCCCCACCACTGATAAAATCTATATGAAACACTGCCAACGGAGAGCAGCAGCAATCATCAAAAATCCTCACCACTCAAGACATGCTCTGTTCTCAGATATAGGTGCCACAAGATTTGTACTACCAGGTTTAGGAACAATTGCTACCCCTCCATTTTCAGACTCCTAAACAACAGATGCAAACAGAGACTCATTTAAAGACTCTTATTTTGCACATTATTTATTACTAATTTTTTGTTTCTCTGTATTGCAGTTTATAACATTTTTTTCTTTCGAACAAGCATTTTTTTCATGAATACAGTTTACAGTTACTGAAAGGCAGAAATTCCTGCCTGGCCTGCAGGATGTGATGTTATGTATGTTCTCTGACAATAAATTTGAACTTTGAACTATTGCAATATCTTGAGAATGTAACGTTTAGAATGGATAAATGAGAATCAGTGCATGTGATGTATTTTTGGAAGGTTAACGATTATGCTTCAACATCAGGTTAGTCAACATCATGAGAGCACGTGGAACTAATGTATTGAAAAGAGAATTAGTTATTGCACAGAAAGTACAAGAGTGGGGAAAAATTGATCCATCACATTGGAAGGCTGTCAGGGATTGGGTTTTGAGTCCATTCTAAATCCACATCAATAATTTAGCAGAAGGAATCAAATATCTTTCCTAGTTTTCAAAAAAATTTTACCAGATAGAATTGTGAGTACAGAGGAATAGGTAAAGTGGCCTGAGGGTGATACTGACAAGCTGAGTAAGGACAAGGAAAATAATGTGAAAAAAATGTGGTCATTCACTTTGTTGAACATAACAGAAAAGCAGAGTATTTGTTAAACAATGAGAGATTGGGCAGTGTTGATGTTCCATGGAACTGAAGGGCATACACAGGCAGAGAGCTGTTGGCAACTTGCGGGAGAGGAATTCACACAGGCCGCGAGCTGCTGGTAACTTGAAGTCAAAGGACTCGCCCCAGGCTGCAAACTGCTGGAGACTGACTCTTGCAACCTGGTTTATAGGAACCAGGATTCAAGAGGGTGAAGAAGGCATGAAGGGCTCCCAAACAGCCCTAGGTGCTGAAGGCTTCCTCAATGTGTCAGAGGTTTGGATCTAGGTTCAGGTATGAAATGGTATGAAATAAACTGGAGTCTTTTGCTGCTGCAGAGATTGTGGGAGGGCTGAAGGCAAATCCACGCGTCTCTGAAAGGACTCTCTTGTGCTTCTCTCTCTGACTGTAAGGGGCACCGGGCAATACTAATGGTGAAACTTTGTCTGCCTTAAGGCAGACTAAAGGCAATTTTGTGTAATATTATACTTCTGTTTTATTACAATAAATAGTATCTGATCTAAACTACAATTCCTGAGGTACTACTGTAGGTGATACCAATTCTTTCTTTCTCTAATGAATGACAAAGAATGCTACAATATCCCAAAATTTCCTCAGGAGGCACTTTCCAGTATTCATGTCACTCTCCTGCCGATATTTTCTGCTTACTCCATGTCTGCAAAATGTGACATATAACTCAAATTGGTAGCACTCTAAGAATATCTATCTTACCTAGACAGGTAAAAGTAAAAGTAGAGGAGGTGGTTTATGCATCTATGTGAATCGATCATGGTACACTAATTCTACTATTGCTGATACTTATGCTCTGTGGATCTGAAATACATGATTATTAAATGTAAATCTTTTTATCAACCACAAGAGTTTACACGTATCATTGCGGTTGCAATTTATGTACCACCGGATGCTGATGCTAAAGTAGCCATGAAAGACTTCAGTTCTGCTATCAGCAGATTGCAGATATTGCATCCAGATGGAGCCTTTATTGTGGCTGGGGACTTTAATCATTGCAATCAACATACCGTGCTTAAAAGATTTCACCAAAATGTATCATTTACCATGAGGGGAGATATAGCTTTAGATCAGATTCATAGAAATATGGCTGATGCTTGCAAAACCACTACCCATCCCCACCTGGGACAGTCTGATCATCTTTCACTGTTTCAGTTTCCCAAGTATCGCCTAGTCATTAAAAGTATAAAATCCACAATGAAGACTATGAAGATCTGGCTTGAGGGAGTTGAATTTGTTCTTCAGCAACATTTTCAACATATAGATTGGCTGCCCATGCTACCACAGACTCTTAGATTGATATTCATGTATATACAAATTTTGTCCTCGAGTATATCAACAAGTGTGGATGGAGTGACATCACAAAAACAAAAAAAAGATTGCTAATCAAAAACCATGGATGAACACTGAGGTTCACTGTCTGCTCAAAGACAGATTTAGCCTTCAGATCTGGAGACTGGAAGACTTGTGCCTTACCCAGGGCCAACCTAAGAAGGGGAATCTCTCAGGCTAAACATACATACAAACAAAAAAATTGAAGAGCATTTCAACCCCTCGGACCCCCACCACATAGTATACAGATCACTACAGACTACAAACCACCTAGCACTGTGCCCCCTTCCAGTTGTCCATCCCTCTCTGATTATTTCTACAGTCACTTTGATTGAAAGAACAAGGAGATCACCTTCAAAGTGGATCTTCTACCTGATGAATTGCCTCTCTCACTTTCTATCACTGATGTTTGGGCCACTGAGTAGGGTGAATGTACAGAGGGCATCTGGTCCAGATGGTACACCTGGTCATGTGCTTGGTGCCTGTGCAGAACAGTTTGCAGGGCTTTCCCAGACATTTTCAATCTGTCCATGGCCCAGGCATTTGCTTCCATGAGTTTCAAGATTGCCACCATCGTGCCAGTGCCAAAGTATCCCTCTTCCACTAGTCTGAATGACCTCCATCCAGTTGCACTCACCCCCATCATTGCAAAGTGCTTTGAGAGACTGATTTTTAAAATCACATTTGAAATTCTGTTTTCCCATTACCCTGGACTCTCATAAATTTACCTATCATATTAATATGTTGACTGAGGATGCCATTTCCACACTATTTCACTCTGCCTTGACCCATTTGGACAGCTCCAACTCTTATGTCAGAATGCTGTTCATTGACTTTAGTTCAGCATTCAATACTGTGATTCCCTCCAAACTGATCACCAAACTTCGCCAGCTTGGTATCCCTCTGTAATTGGATCTTGGACTTTCTGACTAATCTGTTAAATTAGGCAATCTTTTCTCTTCCATTCTCACCTTGAATACCGGCATGCCCCAGGGCTGTGCTGAGCCCTCTCCAGTAATCCCTTTTTACTTATGACTGCATTCCTGTATATGGCTCTAATTCCATAATCAAGTTTGCAGATGACACCATGGTGGTTGGCCTGATCAGAGGGGATGAGTCGGCTTGTAGGGATAACATCCAGACCTCGCTGCATGTTGTGCCAACAACAACTTGGCACTTAACACTCAGAAGACCAAGGAGATCATTGTGGACTTCAAGCATGCTGGAAGCCACACTCATGTCCCTATTTACATCAATGGAGTTGTGGTGGTAGGAGTATCAAGCTTTAAATTCCCTGGTGCCCACCTTTCCAATGATCTCACTTTGTCCCTGAACTCTTCCATCCTGATCAAAAAAGTGCAACAGCGCCTTTATTTCCTGTGGAGCATGAAGAATGTACACCTCTGTCCCAGGATACTGATGGATTTTTACTGCTGTGCCATTGAAAGCATCTCAATGTGGTATAGTAATTGTCTTGTATCAGACCATAAAGCACTTGCCTAGCTGATTTTCAGCATCCAAGTGCCCACCACTGACAACATCTATCAGGAATGCTATCTGAACAGGGTGAAGAGCATTATCAAGGATGCATTCCAGCCAAACTATGGGCTTTTTACTCTTCTTCCATCCAGTAGGCACTATAGGAGCCTTCGCTCTCAAATCATCAGGCTTGAGAAGAGCTTTATTTCTCCCCCCCCCCCCACCACTCCAGAGGGCTGTGACTCTGCTAAACCTTAAATCATAGCGCTGAGTGATACTGTACTCACATTCTACTGTCAGTACTTTTATAATTGTTTGCTTGCTGAATGCACTTGTTTTTATTTGCATGTAGTTATTTGTATATTGCATTTTTTATAACTTCTGGTGGATGCTAATTGTATTTTATTGGCTTTGTATTTTACTTGGCACAATGACAATAAAGTTGAATCTAATCTAAGTCAACATGGATATTGTTCCAAAATGCAGCCTGCTCAATAAAAGCACCATAGCTTTCCCTGAATTAAGCACTCATTAAAGATGTTTGGTATTAGGTACTCATCAAATACCCGCAGGAGGTTACTTCATACACTGTGAATATCCACAGTTAAGTACCCTATAACATGAAACTCCAACAACAAAACAGAGTGTTGGGAGATTAACCCTTTACATGAATTACAATCTATTGTAATTATGGAATTAGAACCATATACAGGAATGCAGTCATATAATGGGTTCGCAACCGGATGTTATACTTTCGTAGGTCCGACATACTTCTGTGTCCATTCTGGATGACCAGTCATATCTCAGAATGGATGTGTCAGGAAATTTCCGTACCTGTGATACTGAAGCATAAAATGATCCATTTCCTTCCATTCCCTATCACCAAATCCTTCTCATTCTCTCTGTTGCTGTGGACCCTGAGCGCCCTGTCAACTCTACTAGCCTATAATATTGAGTAACAGAATCAGGAAAAAAAACAGGACACAAGGAGTTAAAATACAGTGAAATATCTCAGCATGGTGGCCACAAAGGCCTGTGCTCGTGATAGGTTAGACACCAGCCAACATGGTGGCCACCATAGATAGGCCCGATTTTCACTGTAATTGTGCAAGTTTTATATATATTTTCTTTTTAAATTTCGGTCGATGTGCAAATGGATGCAATTCACATAAGTCACAAGTTGGGGAGTACCTGCATCATGTTTCTTTCATAGGAATAATTCATTAACAACTCAAATCTTAAAGAAAAAAAATCACTTGTAAAGCATCAAAAGATCCATGGCAAAAACTCAAACATTCTAAACAGTTTAGTATAATTATCTACCCCCAACATCCTCCTCCCTGCAGCCAACATAATCTCAGTAAAATGGGTCAGAAAGCTAGTTGCTATAAGAGTTGAAGGTGATGAGCAAAACTGCTTTTACCAGAATTAATTGTCTGCATATTTGATGAAGACTAGTTCATATTTCACACAAATAATGTGAGAGTTGTGCAAAAATGTTTGTTATATGCAAAAAATAAAATAATTTCTTTATTTGTAAACTAAATACACATAGCATGTAGGATCTGTTTGAATTTAATTTATTTCAATTGAATGAATTTAGGTTGGAGCCTATGCTTTTGGCAGATCGATTTGCATGACAAATTTATTATAGTTAAATGCATATACAGATACCTTATGCTTAAGATTCTGTTATTCCTGCATGAATTCATCTAAATAATAGAAAGCACAGTTAAACTTGCATGAACTACATTTTTTGATCATCGTTATAAACAATAAAGGCATGAAGTGAAATTCCATCAGAAAAGCACTGTCTTAGTATTTTGTCGATTTAAAATTCTTTGACAGGGTACCTTGAATCTCATAGCTCTCATTTTGGCTGCTTGTCTTGTTTACACCTGAAGAACTACAGAGGGTAAACTAGAACAGCATATTCAAGGTAGATTATCTTCTGCCTCCATGACATTGGTTAACAATGTACAGTATTTTCCCTTCTCTATAATCTATCATGCCTCACACCTTCAATAACATTCACACGGTTAAGGATTATTTCACCAAAGTTACATGCTAATTCTATACATTATTTACAAGCTCGCCCAGCACCAACCACCATTTCCCTTCCAAGTTACTCAGTGAGTCTGTCTAATGCAACTGATTGGAATTCAAGATGGCTACCTGATGACTGTACAATTTTGTAAAATTTCTTCAATTCAGGTTCTAGGTGTAATAGAGAAAGCATGAAATTGCTTCATACACATTTTTCCAGTTTGTTGATAAGGGCATGTCTATTTGCCCTGAAAGCATCCCAACACTTCAAATTTGTTACTAACATGCATCATGTAGGTTAGAGTTCAAGAATCACAGAAATTTTTCCTATATTTATGCGACTGCAGATGTTGGAATATGGAGTAAAAGACAATACTGGAGGTACTCAGCGGTTTGAGGAATAGTTAACATTTTGATTCACGATCTTTCATCTGGACTCAAAGTCTAGAGGGGGTATAGCCAATATAAATAGGTGTTCGGTAAGGGTGTGGTGATGGCAGGAAGGCAATAGATGGATTCAGATGAGGAGGGCTTAACCGGCATATCACAAGATAATAGTAGCAGAAGTTGGCCCATTGAATCTGCTCTGCCATTCTAATAATGAGCTGACCCATCTTCCCATGCAGCCCCATTCCCAGGCTTCTTCCCCATAACCCTTGATGCCCTGAATAATCAACTACCTGTCAATCTGTGCCTTAAATACACCCTATGAGCTTGCTTCCTTGGCACCTGTGGGAACAATTTCCACAGATTCATGACCTTCTGACTAAAGAAATGTTTCCACTTTTCTGTTTTAAATTCATGTCCTTCTATCCTGAAGTTATGCACTCTTGTCCCTACCATGAGAAATATCCTTGCTATACCTTTTTATTAATATTTTATTTTGAGAATTTTCAATCAACATGCAGTCAAACTGAAGAATAATCAAAAAGAAAAACATCAATATTAATAATATTAACAAAATAATACAAATATCGATCCGTGTCAATATTAAAGTGAGAAAAAAGTCAACATGAGATTCAATTATGATAAAGAAAGAAAAATTACAATAACATTACAAAAATGCAAATTCAATGTCCATGTTGAACCAAAGGGAGAAAAAGATAATAGAGAGAACGAGAGAGAGAGAAGAACAAAATAAGAGGAACCTTCTCATCTCAAAGAAAAAAGAAGTAAGGAAAGAGAAAGAATAAGAAAAATAAAAGGTTGGCTTTGCCGTGATAAACCCCATTCCCATCAAGAGACAAAAAACCTGACTTATCTAGGGTCCTTTGCACTGCGAGCACTGGTGGGGGGGGGGAGGGAAGAGACAGGAGGGGGGAATCATTAAAGATTTACCCCGCTGTACCTTAGGAATAAATTCCATATTCTTGAAAATACATCATACCTGTTTCTGAGGTTAGAGGTGATCTTCTCCAGGGGTATACAATTATGCATTTCTATCTTCCAGCGAGCTAAACCTAGTTGGGAATCGGATTTCCAAGTAACTGCTATGCATTTCCTGGCCACCACTAAAGCAAGTTTAACGAATTTTAATTGATATTTCAACAGCCTCATTTTAGGTCTTGTGTCTTCTAAATTCCTCAATAAAAATAAAAATGGAAAAAATTATAAGATCTAAACAAAATTACTATGAGCTAGGGGAAAGAGCCCACAGGGTCTTCTCCTGGCAGTTGAAAGTAGTACAAGACTCCAGAGTAATAAATATAATTAAGATAGACTCAGACAGGATCTTTTACAAATTGGAGGATATAAGTAAAGCTTTCAAGCAATTTTATGTTTAATCATATGAATTTCAATCGGTGGGGGGATTTGAATAAAATTGAGTTTCCTGTCACCATTGGATCTTCCAGATTTGAATTTAGAAGAAAGGGAGGAGATAAATGCTCCCTTTACTCAAATTAAGAATGAGGAAATGCTGGCCTCCTTGCAAATTAATAAATCCTCAGGAGAGGATGGATTTCTACTGGAATTTTATAAAGAATTTAAAGATTTATTAATACCTCTGTTTATGGAGATAATAGATCAGGCAGTGGTAACTCACACTTTCCCAGAGTCATTTTCAACAGCAGTCATTACGGTGATTCCCAAAAACGATAGGGATCCATTGAAACCAACGTTTTATAGGCCCACATCACTTTGAATATGGATTATAAGATTATTGCCAAAATGCTTGACAAATAGATTGACAACTTATTTGCCTAAATTAATAAACATTGATCAAACTGGCTTTGTGTAGGGGAGGCAATCAGCAGACAATGTATTCAGATTGCTCATTATTAAACATCTGGCAGAAACAAGAGATGACTTGAGTGTCGCCATGGTTCTAGATGACAGTCTGAAGTGCGACTTTTTATTCAAAGTTCTGGAAAAATTTGGACGAGGATTAACATTTAATTAGATGACAGTCTGAAGTGCGACTTTTTATTTAAAGTTCTGGAAAAATTTGGACGAGGATTAACATTTATTAATTGGGTTAGAGCTCTATATTCTGATACTAAAGCTAAAGTAATACCCAATGGTCAAATTTCATCAGTATTCCCACTGTCCAGATCTCATAGACAAGGTTGTCCATCGTCTCCAGCTCTTTTGCTCTTGGCTATGGAACAATTAGCAGAATCAATCCGTCTAGACCCAGACATAAAGGGCTTCAGGATCAATTAGGAAGAACATAAAATCAATTTATTTGCTGATGTTTTGATATATCTGACAGAACCAGTTAACTCATTTCAAAAATTGAAGTCTAAATTGGAAGATTTGCGGATTATATCAGTTTATAAAGTCAATTGGGACAAGAGCGAAGCTGTGCCACTTATGGGTGGGAATTATGAACAAATTAAGAGAAATTCCCAATTTAAGTGGCCGCTCAATAGGATTAAATATTTAGGTATTAAAGTTGATAATAACCTGTAGAATTTATACAAGTTGAATTATCTTCCCTTGTTTTGGAAAACTGAGGATGATCTTAATAAATGGGTGACACTCCCAATAACTTTGGTTGGAAGGCTCAACTGTATTAAAATGAATGTGCCATCTAGAGTACAATTTTTTTTCCTAAATTTGCCTGTTATTTTTCCTCAGAGATTATTTTAAAACCTTAATAGTTTCTATGGAAAGGTAAGCCTTCTAGAGTCTCTATTCATAAATTAACTTGGAATTATGAATTGGGAGAATTAATGCTCTCAATTTCAAAAAAATATTTTTGAACAACCTAGTTGAAGTTTATCACTTCCCTCTTTGACAGAGGAGGGAAGTCTTCATGGGTAAAATTGGAGTTGCATAAGGTTGGTGAAAGGATAGCAGAAAACCTTGTATATGAATGGAATTCTAAATTATTATCTGGCCCTAAAGAAGCCGCTCCCTAATTAAAGCATATAATTACAATATGGAATAAAATTAATGGTCAAATTGGGGATGGGGGGGTGGGGGAGGTCTTTCACCTAAAACATCCCTGGCTCAAAATACGTTAATTCCACTAACGACTGATAATAAAATCCTGGACACTTGGTCCCAGAGAGGGGTCAAGTATATTGAGGATTGTTATGAGTAGGGACAATTTACGACATTTGAGCAAATTAGGAATAAATATTGAATTTTAAATACATCTTTTTTTCTGCTATCTTCAGTTAAGATCTTATTTAAGGGACAAATTCGGTCCAGCACTAACATTACCACAGTGTAGTGAAATAGTGACTCTGGTTCAAAAGGGGAGCACAAAAGAAAATTATTTCAAAAATGTATTTCTTATTTCAGATGGGAACCCCTAAACAAGGGCTTGATAAATCAAGACAAAGGTGGGAATCAGATACGGATATAGAAATTGATCCATTTTGCTGGTCTGACTTATGTCGGGATAACATGATTAACACTATTAATGTAAGGTATCGGCTTACATTAATATAACTTCTTGCATCACTACACTTCACTCCACAAAAGTTGCACAAATTGAAATTGGAAATATCAGACCAATGTTTTCGATGTGGTCAAGAAATGGGTACATTTGCATTCAACCTGCTCGTGTCCTAAAGTGAGGTCTTTCAGGGAAGGTGGGTAATCCGCTGGAAAAAAAATAGTGGAATCGTATCTACTGTGTCCAGGCCTTTCAGCATTCAAAATGCCTCTATGAGGTTCCACTCATCCTTCTGTACTCTAGTGAGTACAGTCCAAGAGCTAACAATCTTTCCTTATATGCTAACCCTTTCATTCATGGTATCATTCTCAAGTAAACCTTCTCTGTACCCACTCCAATGCCAGTACATCTACAAGTTTCGATTCCTATATTTTTATGTAATAAAAAGTGTAATATTACACAAAATTGCCTAATTGTCATGTGTCTCTTAGTCAGAGAAAGAGAAACAAAAGGGAGTCTAACAGAATACCAACAGAAATCAAAGCCAATCATTTATAGCACGAAAGCCTAGGAACAGAATATTATCAAAATTCCCTTCTTTGGTTTTTAGTTTGTTGAGGGTAAACTCAAGAAATGAGCAATCACGTAGCAGCAAAAACTTTATACCCCAAGTGCACTCATCCTCCCATTCATGCACCAGATACACACAAGCACACTCAACCTAACCATGCACACCTTACCCATGCGTGTAAACTCACACGGGACCCCACTAATTGTGCATGCTCGTATCCCTTTCCTTGCATTCATATCTATGCTGAGAATGAAATTCCATCACTAATTTAAAATGTTATATTAATCCTGATTCTGTACATGCTTTGAAAACAAAAGTGCAGGTATTCTTCACTTACAGCTTTGCTGCATCTCTCTGCAATCATAGTTGAAATTTGCTCGGAGAACCTAAAACATTCAGTTGTGGAGAGATTCGCCATTGAGCTGGAATTAAGATCAGGGTTTGATCTGCCTGAGGGCCTGTTCCCTTCCCACCATCTCCTCTCACACTGTCAGGCACAGAGTGGTTCGCTCGTTCTTTCTCATGTAACTTGATCCGGACTGAAAAAAAACAAACGCTGCTAAAACTGCAGCTCTGTGATGGCAAATGGTCACTAGACACCAGTGTCAAGTAACCAATTAAAGAAATGAAAACCTGGTCTCTATAACATTCTGAAACAGAATTTGTGGACACAATGAACCCCACATATCAACCAGAAAATCAGCTAGAACAAGGCCTCACTAACAAGTTGTGATAAATAATGTTTCCCTATTAAAATCCTATCCTCTGTGCCCATACCTGCACAATTGAACTAACCTCACAAGCCAAGATGATTTCAAAGTGAATTCAACTCGATACTACCTGTGCCATTTAGCACAGAGGTAGCATTTGTTACAATTTGCCTGCAGACGTAAATACTTGAAAATGATAGGTTCCTATTTCCAATTTGCACCCAAAAAAATGTAAGTATATAGGTACTGGAGCAGTTTGTTTGGTCCCTTGGCTCTGCTCTCCTGCAATAAATTCAGGGCTCAACTTTAATACCCATCCTCAAAACTTATTGTCATAATTCATTACTGTACTTGGCCCCTCATCAAGTTGGTATTTCCTTTGTGCAAAGGGCTGCCATATTTCCAACAATTCCCTGTACACTCAAATTCAGCTCCAATGTAATCTATAAAATCACTGATGACACCATCATTGTTGGATGAATAACTGGAAAAGTTGAGTCAGAATACAGGATGGAGATTGAGAATCTGTTCAGATAGTGCCAGAGAACATCATCCTTGCTCTCAACCTCATCAAGACCATAGAGCTGACTGTTTATTTTAGGAAGGGGTCATTAAGGGACCATGCACCTTCCTGTGTTGATGGGACAAAGGTAAAGAGGGTTAATACCTTCAAGTTCTTAGGAGTACATACATCTCCTGGAGCCAGCACATCAGGGAAACTTTAAAGAATCAAAAATCTTTCTTTCTTTCTAAGTTTGAAGAGTTTTGGCATGTCAAATACTCTGCAAACTTCTACAAGTGCACAGTGGAAAGTATGTGGACTTGTTGCATCTTGGTCTGGTTTGGCAATACAAATGCCCAGGAAATCAGAAGGTAGCAAACATAGCCAAATCAATCATGAACTCTGACCTCCTATCATTGAAGATAACTATGTGAGATACTGCCTCAAGAGGGTAGCCAACATTATAAAGGACTCCTAATCACCCTGTATTCAACCTCCTCTTGCTGCTATCTCCAGGTAGAAGGTACAGAAGAATGAAGTCCAGCACCTCTAGGTTCAAGAACAGTTTATTTCCAATGGCCATCAGGCTCTTGAACTTCCTCTTAATACATTAATTATAAAATTGACACTACAAAAAGGACTGTGTGAATAACTGTAATGCCTCTTTTTTCTTACACTATAATAACTGTGACATTATCCATTTATGTATTTATTATATTTTTTTAATTAAATTTCATGCATACCATCATAGGTTTTTTATTAAAAAAGTACATAATTGGCTGCAGGTAGTAAGAATTTTGGTGCAGATGTACATCATTCAAAGATTATGACATAAACTCATTACTTATTTCAAAGTATTTCAATTTCCCATCATGCTCTGAGAGCCATTTTATTGTTAGTTCCATCTTTCTTTTTAAGCTAGTGGCATCTTGTTGATAATAACAGAAAGGTAATTGTGGCAACAATCCATTTGGTGAAATATGTGCAACAGTATTTGGAAGTTGAACAGTCTGTTTAATCAAGTGACAAAGGACATTACAGGCAGTCATTAATCCCAACAAAAGTTGGAAGGAAGGAGACAGCCAAAACAATTTCTGGCAATTCTTGAGAATAAAGAATTCCTGGCTTGACATGAACTGGATGATGTCGCTAAATAAATAGCAGATCCCAAGGTTGGGAGTTGACATCAGTGGTGCAATTACAGAAATAAAGTCATCAGCTCTTCCTTATCTCCCACACGTGACGCACACAAGGAGTGCAACAAGAGGCAATGTCCTAGAAAGATTCCAAAACCTCTGAATCAGAATTTATTGTCATGAACATGGCACAAAATTCATTGTTTTGCGACAGCATCACAGTGCAAACATTTACATAACCACATAACAAAGCAAATAAAAACAGTGAAAATAGTACAAGAGAAAGAACTCTACGTAGATTCTAACCAGAAATCAATTCCTGGTAGCCTTTTATTCTATATGCAAGCATATCACAAAACAATTATTCTGCATTTTAACCCTTCAGATTTCAGATTTACTGTTAGAGTATTTACATGATATTATATACAACCCTGAGATTCTTTTTCCTGGGGGTGAGGCAAAATTAACACATACTGGTAATGCAAAAAAAATCTGTACTCCATATACAAGTAAACAAATAAAGACATGCAACAAATTGACTGCAATACAGAGAGGAAAAAAAAATCAATAAAGTGCAAAAATAAAAGTCCTTAAATGAGTCCCTGATTGAATTTGATGTTGAGGATTCTGATAGTGGAGGGTTAACTGCTGTTTCTGAACTAAGCCTTTCTGATGGTAGCTGTGAGAACGGAGCATGTGCTAGGTGGTGTGGATCCTTGACGATTGCTGCTGCTCTCCGATGGCAGTGTTCCCTGCAGATATTCTCGATGGTGGGGAGGGTTTTGCCTGTGATGTAATGGGCAATGTCCACTACCTTTTGGAGGGTTTTATCCTCATGGATATTGGTGTCCTGATACACGACCGTAATGCAGCTGATCAGCACAATTTCCACTACACATCTGTGGAAATTTGCCAGGGTTTCCAAGGTCAAATCAAACCTCTGCAAACTTGTGAGGAAGTAGATGCAATGATTTGATTTCTTCATGATGCTATTGATGTATGGATCCTCCATGATAGTGATTTCCAAGAACTTAAATTTGCTCACCTTCTCCATCTCAGATCTCCCAATGATCACTGATTCCTACACCTCTGGTTTTCCCTTCCTGGTCAACAATCAGCTCCTTGGTTTCGGTGAAATTAAGTGCAAGGTTGTTTTGGTGCACATTCAGCCAATTTTTTAATATTCCTCCTGTGTACTGACTCATTGCCCCTTTTTGTACAACCCACTACCATGGTATTTGCAGAGTTTTGTAGATGGTGTTGTTTTGATAGTAAGCCACAGACATAAGTGTATAGCAGGTAGAGCAGGGGTCTAAGAAAGCAGCTCTGTGGTACTCCAGTACTGATGGAGATTATGAAGATGATCTTACCAATCTTCACTGATTGTGGTCTGGAGATGAGGAAATGCAGCATCCATTTACACAGTGGGGTGTTGAGTCCCAGGTCTTGGAGTTTGCTGATCAATTTTGAGGGCATGATGGTGTTAAATACCAAAGTGCAGTCAATAAAAAGTTCCTGATGAATGCATCCAGGTGTTACAGAGCTTTGTGTGGAGCCAGAGAAATGGCATCTGTGGTAGACCTGTTGCTACGACAGGCAAATTGGAACTAATCCATGTCACTGCTCACACAGGAGTTGATATGCTTCAACACCAGCCTTTCAAAACACTTTATCCCTGTTGATGTGAGTGCCACTGGTCAATAATTTAAAAATAAATCATGAAAATCTGTAGACACCGTGGTTGAAGTAAAAACACAAAAAGCTGGAGAAGCTCAGCAGGTCAAACAATGTCCTTTATGCAGAAAAGGTAAAAATACAGAACAGATGTTTCAGGCTTGATAATAATTTAGACAGGTTATCACTCTTTGGTATGATTGATTCCTATTTGAAACAGGTGGGTACCATGCCCTGTCAGACTGAGTTTGAAGATATCTATGAATGAACTGACAAGTCAGTCAACACAGGTTTTTAATTTTCAGCCATCCGATCGGATGCTTTCCTCAGATTAATTCTCCTGAAGGCAGTTCGCACAGAGGAACATCAGGGATCATGGGGGTCCATAGAAAAAGGCCTATGCCTGGTCATAGAATTATTGTAAATTGAAATAAAGATCATTCAGCTAATTATATACACGTGGGGAGGAATAAGGGATACGCAGCTTAATTTCATTTTCCAGGATGAGGTCCATCACCCTGTAAGTCACAAATCTTTAAGGAGACATTTAAGAACTTTTTAAATGTGATGAGAATTTCTGCATCTTCCATCATTACACATCATCATCACCTCCCACCTCACCGCCATGGATACCAGATGGTATCCATGTCCCATCTAATCACCAATGATCCCTGATTTTTGACCTTTGGCTTTTGGAAACAAATCTTTCTCATTCACACAATGTAAGCTTTTGAATATATTAAAATTTTTCCATCCATGCAATTATATACTTTTACATAAGCAAAATGTGATTAAATTTGAAATTACAATGATGGTTTAACTACTCCCTTACCCTCCCCTCCCTTTTACACCCCTCCCACTGAAAAAAACATAGTAATAGAAATAGATATATATTTATATGAAACATTTTAAAGGAAAAAGAAGAAATAAAAAGAAAAAGATAATATTACTCTGGACTGCACAAAAGATTGGTTCACACATTGGGATCTTGCAGTATTTATATAGCCATTTTTAGGAAATAAGTTTCTTACAGGTCTTAAAGAGGCCAGAAATACACTTTTATATATTTATCCCTAAAGTTTGCATATACAGGCTCCAAATTTGTAAAAAAAATTCATTTCTTGAATTATATGTAATTTTCTCCAAAGGAATACAACTTTGAATTTCCGTGTTCCATCTTTTGTGCATCTGATTTCCAAGTCACTGAGATACACTTCCTTGCCACCACTAGCGCTATTTTAATAAATTTCACTTGATAAAATGGTCATTTTAATTTAGATCTTGTTCCTTCTATGTTCACCAATAAAAATAAACCTGAATTTTGTGGAAATACAATACCAGTAATCTGTTCTAAAAAAGTTCTTAAATCCACCCAAGAGGTTCTAACTTTAGAACATGACGAAGTAGAATCCAAAATAGTTCCTATTTCTTCACCATATCTAAAACATTTATCTGTAAACCTGATTTCATTTTATGCAATTTTTGTGGCATTAAATATAATTGATATAATTATATTGAACTAAACTATACCTAACATTTATATTTGTCATACAATCTTGACAAAGATCAGCCCATCTTTTCTCATCAATTGTAATGTTTAAATCTGCTCCCATTTGTGTCTAGATTTACGAACTCCCTGCTTATTAGTACCTGCTTGTAATAAAAGATACATTGCAGAAATAAATTTCTTAGTATAACCTCTCCTAATAAAAACTTCCAGCTCACCACAAGCCGGTAAGTACATTGTTGAACCTAATTTTTCTCATTATTTTTCCTCTCGATTGAAGGTATATTCCGAGTTATTCCATATTTATTTCTTAATTGTTAAAATGGCATCAATTGACCTTGTCCATATCAATCTTCTACATTTTTAATCCCATTGTAAAACCAAAAATTTTTTTAAATTGATCATCTTTAGTAAAAGGTATAAGATTATTTTGAATCAAAGGTGTCCTTAGGTGATATACTACCTTTTATTCCAATTTCAATATTTATCTGATTCCAGATAGTAATCAAATGTTTAAGCAAAGATGGTTCTTTCACATCAGTTATTAACTTTGAATCCCATTTATATATAAATTCCTCTGCTAATTTCTCTATTTTATCTATCTCTATTTTGACCCACACCCTCAAATAAAATAAGAATTCTCAATTGAGCCACTTGGCAATAATTCTTAAAGTTAGGAAGTTGCAAACCTCCCTATTTGTATTTCCATGTTAATCTTTCTATAGATACTCTTGACATTTTACCTTTCCTTTTTTTCCCAAACTTTATTTAAAGATTAAAATAACATACAATCCATAATCATCAAAAATCTCGAAAAGTCTCGACAAAGTGGGTAAATTCATCTCTCTACCATAATTATCCTTTACCAAGGCTCTAAGTAGATAATACAGAAACAAAGAATTTACAGATATATCAAATCTTTTTCTCAATTAATTAAAAGAAAGAAATTGTCCCTCTTCAAAACAATCCTGTATTGTCTTTATACCCTTAAAATCCTAACTCTTTAAATAATTATTAAACATTGAAAAAGGAATAAGATGATTATTATACAATGGAGTTAAAATTGATAATTTATCTTTTGATCCCAAAACCCTATTTTTTTTAAAATCCAAATCTTTAACAAATGTTTCAATACCGACATGTTATATTCCTGTAGCAAATTCAAGTTCCAACAAAATATAAATTCATGCACCTTAACCTCAGAAATACACGCCATTTCCACCTTAGCCCAGCTAGGAGGATAATCTAAGTCCATCAACCTGCTAATAAACTTCAACTGGGTTGCTTCATAATAATTTTGAAAATGTGGTAACTAAAGTTCACATAACGCATATTTCCACGTAAGTTCATACAATGCCACTTGAGCTAATTTATCTTTCCATAAAAACTCCCACACTACCTTATTTAAATCCTGAAAAAAACCTTTTGAAAGTAAACAAGGTATTGACTGAAATAAATATTGAATTTGAAGAAAAATATTCATTTTAATACAATTGACCCTTCCAATCAAAGTTAATGGAAGATCTTTCCACTTAATCAAATATGCTTTAATCTGTTTTAATATAGGCACATAATTTAACTGATGTAATGACTGATAATTAACATCTACAAACACCTAAATATTTTCTTTGTCCACTTTAATTTTGTAATAATTTTAAATTCTGAATAATCTCCTATTCCAACTGGTAAAATTTCTCGTCTTTTCTATAATTCTCAAATTGATCTAATTCCCAAATGCCTATCAATCCATATGGAAATTTATTGTTCATATGTCACACTACAACCCATCCCTTGCAAGTGTGATCCAAGTATAACCAACATGCCATTCCCATCAAAGCCACTCAATTACATTTCAGCCTCTTATCCTTTTTCCTGTTAAAAAAAAAATGTGTATGTGTGTGTGCTCATGCATGCATGTATATATATATATATATATATTTATATATATATATATATATATATATATATATATAAACTTCCAAACCTCTCAATTAGATTCTAGACTGTAATTCATGCTGGGGTAGATGTTATTCAATATAAAAATTTATGATATTCCTCATTAATACCAATGAAAAACGATCATACTTTTAAAGACAGAATAAGCATTACTTCCTTTTCTCACAACGTTCCTCATGGAACCTGTCCAACTGAGAAGATACAGGAAAAAGTTTATTTTACATATATTGGAGGAGGTCACTGCCCTTGACATCAGAACTCAATTTTAGGCAGCCCAAGTAAAGGAAGAATATTATCCCCATCAGTCATTTGTAAGTATCATCTATGAAAATGAGAAGTGTAGTCTTAACACTGGAAGATACAAACTAGACAAATATCCCCAAAGTTCTCCACAGATTCTGCAATCAGTCAAAGCTGTGGAAATTGGAATATCAAGCACAATGGTCTTCAGCAGCAGGCTACAAGAAAATTTCACTCTCCCTCAAATACCTACCCATATTTGAATTCACATCCTATGTATTATGTCCCATGACTTAATGCACTTGTGCTTCAGATTCTTTTCTTTGGCTTGGCTTCGCGGACGAAGATTTATGGAGGGGGTAAAAAGTCCACGTCAGCTGCAGGCTCGTTTGTGGCTGACAAGTCCGATGCGGGACAGGCAGACACGGTTGCAGCGGTTGCAGGGGAAAATTGGTTGGTTGGGGTTGGGTTTTTCCTCCTTTGCCTTTTGTCAGTGAGGTGGGCTCTGCGGTCTTCTTCAAAGGAGGTTGCTGCCCGCCAAACTGTGAGGTGCCAAGATGCACGGTTTGAGGCGATATCAGCCCACTGGCGGTGGTCAATGTGGCAGGCACCAAGAGATTTCTTTAGGCAGTCCTTGTACCTCTTCTTTGGTGCACCTCTGTCACGGTGGCCAGTGGAGAGCTCGCCATATAACACGATCTTGGGAAAGCGATGGTCCTCCATTCTGGAGATGTGACCTACCCAGCACAGTTGGATCTTCAGCAGCGTGGACTCGATGCTGTCGACCTCTGCCATCTCGAGTACTTGTGGCCCCGATCCGGGCAGTATGGACCGACCTCCAGCCCGGGTAAGAAACCTGCATAGGAGAAGGCCACTCCGATATAAAACCTACGACCCAAGGACCTCGCTGCCACGTCCCAGCTTGCTTGGCCACGGCACACGAACCATGGGTGTAAAGGGTGGGGCCAGTACTGCGCGCACTGCTTCAGATTACACAATTGTAAAACTACTCAGTAACTTCCCAATGGACATATTCATCCTTTGTAGATAGAGCAGCTTCGGATTATTACAGCACTCCATTGAATCAGCGCCACCTGGCCCACAAGAGCTGCCTCATTCCTGTCTTTCCTCATTTTGGACCTCTAAATTCTGAGATTATTTTAAAATATGTTTTATGTTGCTTTCTCACCAACTATGGAAATAATTTCTCATTATAACCCACACTGTAATATGAAGACTCCATCAAATCATCAGTCAACTTCCTCCAACACAGAACAAATAAGCTGCATTTTGGAATTCCTCATTATTTTTCAAATGATCCAGTGAATTCACTTTGTTAAAAATAATAACTGCATATAGTGCTCCATCTGCAGGGTACAATCAGAAAAATACATCTAATGGTTGCAACTCTAAATCTTCTTCCAAATCTGCATCAAGTATGGAAGTCATTTTTAGCTGACACCGAGTGAAGAGAAGTGCAAGACTAAACCATAGTGCAGGTTCAACAGGTTATAATAATGGAGTACAGTACAACTGAGTACTATGCTATTCTAGAACGATGCTGAGGTGCAAGATCTCCGTTTGGTACCAACGTTCCATTATGTAACTGGTTTTCTGCAGGGATCAATGTTATTTAAAATATAGATAAATGACTTGAAACGAATGATTAAAAAGTAGGTGGGTTGTGGGCTGTGGACAGTTTGGAGGGCTATGAAAGAATACAACAGAATAGATTTGTTACAGATATGAGCAGTGAAATGGCAGATGGATTTTAATGCAGACAAGTGAGGCATTGCTCTTCTGGAAGTCCAATGCATGGGAAGGTCTACAGCAGGGGTCTCAAGCTTGCGGCCCGTGGGCCAACTGCGGCCCTCGGGATGATAGTTTGTGGCCCTGCCTTAATATGAAAGTTTAATGTTAGTGCGGCCCACGAGTTTGATATGATAGGCACTTTTCAGTGTTGTGTGCGGAGCTGAACGAACCTACCAATCACAGTGGGGTATATTGCTCTTGGGGGCGGGACATCGGCTGGGCTTATTGTGACTATAAGCATATTTGTGTGCATTTTCTATTTGTCATTATATGCATGCGGCACATGCGCAATTTCCGTGGCCGCTCCCACTTCACGCGCTTCGACGTCCAGTCTGAACCCGGAAGTTGTTGCTCAGCGGGACAGAAAAAGAAGCGGAAAAGACGCATCGGCTAAACACTGAAACAGAGCCACATTTCAAATTTTTGCGGACCCCTTCTCCTTTGATGTGCAAGATGCCCCTCCTGTGCTTCAAATGGAGCTCATTGACCTGCAGTGCAACTCTGAACTCAAAACCAAGTTCAGGGAGGTGAGTAGAAAAGCAGACAAGCTTGGGCAATTTTTGAGAGAATTGCCCCCCAGCTTCCCTGAGCTTTCCCGAATGCTCAAGCGGACCATGTGTCTTTTTGGGAGCACATACTTGTGCGAAAAGCTCTTCTCCACCTTGAACTTCAATAATTTCAAGTACAGGTCCAGACTTACTGATGAGCATCCTCAACCCCTACTGAAGGTCTCAACTGCCTCCTCCCTTAAGCCAAATGTGGCTCGGCTATGTGAGAGGAAGCGCTGCCAGGTCTCTAGCAGTAAGAAGTAGGCAGAAGAAGACATGTTCATAACAGTTTATGTTCAATGTTCCATTCATGTTCAGAAAGTTAAAGGTTAAAGAACTGTTAATACAGACATTTTAATCTGAATAATAATAATTACATTTCTCCAGTCAGCAACTATATGTGGTTTCTTCAGTCTTCTATATCTGCTGTAGTATTATTATTTTCATTATTATTATTTTCATTTTATTTATTTATTACTGATTGATTTTATTTTTTTTCTTATGAATTGTTAATTTATTTATTTTTTCATCTTATTTTGTGTTAAAAAATAAAAATAAAGACATTTGATAACATTGGAATGTTTTTGTAAGAGCTTTTCTTGTGGAAAACCTGATGCGGCCCAGCCTCACCCAGACTCTACCTCCAGCGGCCCCCGGGTAAATTGAGTTTGAGACCCCTGGTCTACAGTTATGCCAGGACTCTTAAAAACATTGCTTTGGAAAGAGATCTGGAGATTCAGGTCTATAGAAACTTGGAAGTGGCCATATAAGTAGATAAGTTGGTAAAGACACCATATGGTGAAACCATTGAGTATAAAAGTCACATTGCAACTATTATAAAACTTAGGAGAAGCCACACTTGGAGTATTGTGTCCAACTCTTATCACCCTATTACCGGTGTGTTGTGGAGGCTTGGGAAAGGATAAGGAAGAGATTTAACAGGATTTAACAGACCATCGCCTTCCCAAGATCGTGTTATATGGCGAGCTCTCCACTGGTCATCGTGTCAGAGGTGCACCAAAGAAGAGGTACAAGGACTGCCTAAAGAAATCTCTTTAGTGCCTGCCACATTGACCACCACCAGTGGGCTGATATCGCCTCCAACCATGCATCTTGGCGCCTCACAGTTCGGCGGGCAGCAACCTCCTTTGAAGAAGACCGCAGAGCCCACCTCACTGACAAAAGACAAAGGAGGAAAAACCCAACACCCAACCCCAACCAACAAATTTTCCCCTGCAACTGTGCCTGCCTGTCCCGCATCGGACTTGTCAGCCACAAACGAGCCTGCAGCTGACGTGGACATTTACCCCTCCATAAATCTTTGTCCGCGAAGCCAAGCCAAAGAAGAAATGGCATCAATGAAAAGAAAGATTAGACATATCCCTGCAGAGTCAGAGGCAGTAGATTGAAATTTATAAAATTATCAGAGACATGGAGAGGGTAAGTAATCAGAATCTTTGTCCCAGGGCAAAAATGTAGCCGAATAGAGGACATGCATTTAAGGTGTTGGGGGGCCAGGGGGTAGAGTTTAAAGGAGGCTTGCAGAGCAAGTTTTATTTTTATTTTTTGCCTAAGGCTTTTTCAGGCGCATTCTCCGCTAAGAATGCGCCTGAAGAAGCAGAAGCGGTCCTTTAAATTGCCGTTCAGGTGGCAGCATTTAAAACGCAACGCTGGCCACCTGAAGGACACAGCTGCACAGGATGTGGCTCTGAGCACACTCCGGCTCCTGCAAGTGTCAGCTATGATCAGCAGCCTGACCCTTTAACATCCTCTTTCAGCCAGCTGCATTCAGGTGGCTGGGGGAGCCACTGAGCTGAGCTGATTATCCCTCTCGGAGCAGGGTTACGTAGCTCGCCTCAAGAGCGCCTCCTGCACATTCAGGTGGCCTCAAAACAGCCGCATATTGCCTAAAAATGCAGCTTTACATGCGGGGCAATTGGCCACCTGAAAGTGCCTCTCCAGAGTTGTAGGTGTCTGGAATAGATTGCGAGGAATAGTGCTGAAGGCTGATACAATAGTAACTTCTAAGAGGTTTCTGGATAAACATGAATATGCAGGGATGAGAGAGACATTCAATAAATGCAAACAGCAAATTTACTACCTTACTTTGATTTTCTCTTTTTCATGCATTATTTTCTTTATTTAGAAATGTTTGCACTGTTATGTTGCCGCAAAACAATGAATTTTGTGACATGTTCATGACAATAAATTGATTCAGAGCAATGTTTATTGGGCACCTTGTTCAACATAGACATTTAAGCTGAAGGGCTTGTTCCTGTGCTTTACTGTTCTGTGTATCAAAAAATGCTGCCAATTCTCAGATCAGCTTACATTGATGGTATAAGAAAAAGAACGTACATTTCAGGTCAATGATTCTTCTTCAGTTGACTTTCTCTCGACACACGTATTTCCTCTGCACTGAATATTTAGTGTTTTCAGATTTTATTTCAGATAGCCAGCTTTTGTGGTATTTCACTTCTGTTAATAAATCTTGAAATGAAAATAAATCAATACTCTCAACAGATTCAATGGAATGTACTGTTGGTTTTAATTATGATCTCTTGGGGAGATGAGCTAGCTTTCTGAAATCATCAAAACACCATTTTATCAGATTCAAAAAAAGAATAGTAAGGCAAATTCAGCAAACACAGAAGACACCTGCTACAAGGATTCCAGTCCACAAAATACTAAAGCACTCAAAAAGCAACAAATAGAATCCCCACCCCCACCCCAGACACTCCCCATTGCAGCAAATTAAAGCCATGTGGTAGCTTAAAAATTTTTTGGCTCCACAACTGCAGCACTGCCACTGGTGCATACCCGTGAAAAGTGGGGAGTGAAGTCACAGCCCTCCTCCACATGGTTCTACTACCCAATCCAACTACCGATGAATCCGTAATAGCTTGAAACAGCTTATTAAAGAAGCCGAATGGTTTATTTTAAAATTCTTTGACCATGGATGCTGGGCCCAAGATGGCAATGCCTGTTCTGGCAGAGGCCTTGAGTGGTTGCAGATTCCGAAGCAGCAGAGAACTGGCGCAGGGCACCAGAAAACAGGGAGAACACCGGTGTTTGAGATTGAGGACCAATGGAGACAGCTCTACGGGATGGTGACACAGACGGCAGACCAGTGAGAAATTTTGCAGCTAAGGACACATAGGCAGAAGGCTGTTTGTAACTTGAGGTAAGGAACCCACGCAGGCAACACAAGGACTCACAGTATGCTGTGGACTGTTGGCGATTGCCTGAAAGGGTACTAGGTATCGGAATTGGATGCAAGAGGGCGCAGAGGGCAGAAATCTTCCTAAACATGTCAGAGGTTTGGATATGGAGCTAGGGATGCTGATGGTTTGGACTGAACTCTTGTGTAGTTGCCGACTGCACTGGAAGCGAATCCACAGACACTCAGTGACTCTGAAGGGACTATCCTTTGCTTCATTTTCTCTGATTGTAAGGGGCACAGGGCAAATTTTTGTCTGCCTTATAGCAGACTAAATGCAATTTTGTGTATTATATCTGTTTTATTACATTACAATAAAAGAATTTTGAGTCATATAATTGAAATCAATGTCTGTACATCAGGAAGCTGTCAGCCTACCCAAAGGCATCATGTATTACTTTATGGAAAGCGTGGACAAACATAGCAGATCTGGTTAACCATTGCAACCATGGTAAAATACACGATCTTCCAGATTTGATTAGGCAAACGAGTTATCACTTGGGCGACATGCTTATGGAACAGGGTAACCAAATGCTAACCAAAATATTAAGCTTACTCTGCCTCTAGCTAGCGTCCTGCTATTCTGTTCCTTCTCTGAAACCAACTCTGGACATCTCATGATCTTCACTTTGTACCCAACCGTCCTGTTCCATGGGTTGGGGAAATTAAAGGATATATAGGGCAGTGCATGAGACTATATAGGATCGGCCACTGAATCTACTGTGTGGCAGGGCAGGCTGGAAAAGCCGAATAACCCACCCCATTTTACACTCACCCCGTTTGAACCCAACACCAAGCACCCTCTCCTTGTGCCACCACACTTAGTCCGCCCCTTGTCCCCACTCTTGGGCACACACCCCGCTTCCCTCTCTGTCCCCCCCGCCCCGGTCAACCCTCCTTCTCATCTCGGTTGGGCCCGGGCCCCGAGTTTCGAGTTGAGTCCACCTCCAGTTGTACCTGGGCCCAGACTCGCCTGCCTTGTACCTGCACTGGGTCCGCCGCTCGCTGTCGCTGCGCCCGGCTGCTATAATGTTCCCATTTCTTTTCACTGCCACAAAAATAAGTGGTTAATTCAACCATGACTCTCCTGCGGCCCGCCCTCAAAGGTGCAATTGGCCAAAAGAGACGCCAATCAACCAATCTCCAGCCGTCATTGGCTTCGCCCTCCCGTCTCCGGGCAACGGCTACAACTTTGCGGCGAAGGAGAGCGGCAGCGATGAGAAACGAATACTCCGCGGACACCGCCGCCCACTGGAGGCGTCCGGACATAGCGGCATTCACTCACACAGGCAACTGCCAGAGGGTCCAGCGAAGTCTGCAGATAAGAAGCAACTTCTAGATTAGAGATTCCCAACCTTCTTCTTTCCACTCATATATTCCCTATGTCATAGGTGTTCTGTGATTAGTAAGGAATTGCTTAAGGTGGGATGTGGATGAAAAGAAAAAGGTTGAAAACCACTGTTTTATTTGTAACTCATTGACTCGTTTATGTGCACTTCCAAAGGAAATGGGCCAATGACCATTTTTCTCAAGCAAAATATTTCAGTCACAATTGGGTCTCAGTCCTCTGGATGTACAAGTGAAGCGTTACTGAACATGGAAAGCTTGTTTGGGTCGTCGGACCATGGTGAGGGAGAAGGTGTGGGCGCATGTTGCACCTCCTGTGGACACAGGGGAAGGTGCCGGAGGTGCAATGGATGGGGAGGGATGCATGCACGAGGGAATCACAGAGGGAGTGGTCCCTGTGGAAGGCCAAGGGAGGATGAGTGGGAAAGATGTGTCTAGTGGTGGGATTCTGTAGTAAGTGCCACAAATTCTGGCGGATGGTTATGTGTTGGATGCGGAGGCTGGCAGGGTGGTAGGTGAGGATGAGGGGGATTCTATTTTGGTTGCATCCAATGATCCCTTTGTGGCATTCTCTACATCAGAGAGACCAGTCACAGACTGGGAGATTGCTCAGCACCTGCACTCGATCCACAACCACAGCAACCTCCCAATGGCCAACCCCTTCAATTCTGGGTCACCCTCATGCATTCACATGTCTGTCCACAGCCTTTTGTACTGTTCCACCCCAACCACCCACAGATTGGAGGAACAACACCTCCTGGGCACCCTCCAGCCAACTTTCCACTAAAACTGTTTACCTTTTCTTCCACCTCCCCCATTTCCTGCCTTTCTAGTTCTTTCATCTACACAGCCCTGCCTTCTCCTCCCCCACCCATCACTGCTCCCTCCCTCCCCTCTCCACCTATCATCTCCTGCCCTGCGACCCCCTTCCACCTCCAACTCTTTTATTCCAATGCTCACCAGCATTTTCTCACACTTTGATAAAGGGCTCAATCCCTGAAATGTCAGTTGTGTATCTCTGCCCCTGCTACATAAAGGACACTGTTTGACCAGTTGAGTCTCTCCAGCATTGTGTGCTTTTACTTCAACTACAGTGTCCACAGAATTCTGTGTTTTACCAACTGACAAACATTAATCTTAATGTGTTTGGTGAGTACAAAGAGTGCTAAATTATACAGTACTTTGAATGTTTTTAACTTAGTGTGAGAGATAAGTAAAACTGATATAAAAATATGAAGATGAGGAAACTTAGTATAGATATATGTGTAATAAATAAAACCAGTATGAATAAGATAAGGATAATCCACCTCACTGACAAAAGGCAAAGGAGGAAAAACCCAACACCCAACCCCAACCAACCAATTTTCCCCTGCAACCGCTGCAACCGTGTCTGCCTGTCCCGCATCGGACTTGTCAGCCACAAACGAGCCTGCAGCTGACGTGGACTTTTTACCCCCTCCATAAATCTTCCTCCGCGAAGCCAAGCCAAAGAAGAAGATAATAGATAATAGAATGTAGAAAGTAAAGTTAGTTTGGATAAGATAAGGGTCTTCTAGCCTTAGACAGAATTAGCAAGTTCTGCATATAAGAAGGTTGTAGCCCTGAGAGTCGGGAAGGTGTGAATTAGAACAAAGGCAGGTTTGTGAATAAGGTCAATAAGGACAATGACATGATAGGACGGGACACGACAGGATACCCCCTGGTCCTCCAAGTTCACAGAAACAGCACACATAGGCAGACAGGATTGCCTAATGCCAAACTCATCCAGGAGGCAGAAGAATGTAAGGGGGGAGGGTACTTCTATACTGAAATCAACTGTATAAAAGTTGGGTGAGCCCCAGTGTATGTGTGTATTCCCAGGGTAAGGGAAAGCACCCAACTTTGCATTGTTGTATAATAAATGTTCTTTGTTCTCAATTTTTGTCTCGAGCAAATTCTGTGAAGGTACTTCTGTTTCTCACATTAGGAAAAAGTTGCACTTTGCAGGGGAAAAATACATTGGAAAAATGTCAGGATTCACAACTGGCCTTTGTTCAGTTAATTAATGTTAGCCTGAGTTGGTGTGTCTAGGGATGGACGCTGCAAATAAACAGTGGAGGAACTGAGACAGAATGATTAATGAACGTTTCCAAAAACAATTCAAGGAATGGCTGTGAACGCAAATCTGTACCCTTAGTTCTGATGCAGGGACACTGAGGTTGCACGTCACGCCAAGCCCAAAACAGAGTGGTGTGAACCTGGATTTACACATGATCATGAAACAAAACCTCTAGAGTTTGGAAATCTGAAATTAAAACAGAAAATGCTGGAAACACTCAGCAGGTCAGGCAGCATCCGTGAAAGACAACCAGCTGACATCCTCTCCATTCTGGGAAAGAGAGAACTGTTTGTTGGAAGGTGCTCATTGGGCCAATATTATAGACACAGTAGAAAAGGTCAGTTCTGATTCAAGCAGAGAAAATGTGTTACCTGAAGTTAAAGAATTTGATATTGAGTGCAGAGGGCTGCAATATGTCCAGACAGAAATTCTGCAGACACCGTGGTTGAAGTAAAAACACAATGCTGGAGAAACTCAGCAAGTCAAACTGTGTGCTTTATTTTCTTCTTCTTTGGCTTGGCTTCGCGGATGAAGATTTATGGAGGGGTAATGTCCACGTCAGCTGCAGACTCGTTTCTGGCTGACAAGTCCGATGCGGGACAGGCAGACACGGTTGCAGCGGATGCAAGGGAAAATTGGTTGGTTGGGTTGGGTGTTGGGTTTTTCCTCCTTTGTCTTTTGTCAGTGAGGTGGGCTCTGCAGTCTTCTTCAAAGGAGGTTGCTGCCCGCCAAACTGTGAGGCGCCAAGATGCACAGTTTGAAGCGATATCAGCCCACTGGCGATGGTCAATGTGGCAGGCACCAAGACATTTCTTTAGGCAGTCCTTGTACCTCTTCTTTGGTGCACTTCTGTCACGGTGGCCAGTGGAGAGCTCGCCATATAACACGATATTGGGAAGGCGATGGTCCTCCATTCTGGAGACGTGACCTACCCAGCGCAGTTGGATCTTCAGCAGCGTGGATTTGAAGCTGTCGGCCTCTGCCATCTCGAGTTCTTCGATGTTAGGGATGAAGTCGCTCCAATGAATGTTGAGGATGGAGCGGACACAACGCTGGTGGAAGCGTTCAAGGAGCCGTAGGTGGTGCCGGTAGAGGACCCATGATTCGGAGCCGAACAGGAGTGTGGGTATGACAACGGCTCTGTATACGCTAATCTTTGTGAGGTTTTTCAGTTGGTTGTTTTTCCAGACTCTTTTGTGTAGTCTTCCAAAGGCGCTACAACAGACTCGCCAAGGCAAATAGCGCCTTTGGAAGACTACACAAAAGAGTCTGGAAAAACAACCAACTGAAAAACCTCACAAAGATTAGCGTATACAGAGCCGTTGTCATACCCACACTCCTGTTCGGCTCCGAATCATGGGTCCTCTACCGGCACCACCTACGGCTCCTAGAACGCTTCCACCAGCGTTGTCTCCGCTCCATCCTCAACATCCATTGGAGCGCTTACACCCCTAACGTCGAAGTACTCGAGATGGCAGAGGTCGACAGCATCGAGTCCACGCTGCTGAAGATCCAGCTGCGCTGGATGGGTCACGTCTCCAGAATGGAGGACCATCGCCTTCCCAAGATCCTGTTATATGGCGAGCTCTCCACTGGCCACCGTGACAGAGGTGCACCAAAGAAAAGGTACAAGGACTGCCTAAAGAAATCTCTTGGTGCCTGCCACATTGACCACCGCCAGTGGGCTGATAACGCCTCAAACCGTGCATCTTGGCGCCTCACAGTTTGGCGGGCAGCAACCTCCTTTGAAGAAGACCGCAGAGCCCACCTCACTGATAAAAGGCAAAGGAGGAAAAACCCAACACCCAACCCCAACCAACCAATTTTCCCTTGCAACCGCTGCAATCGTGTCTGCCTGTCCCGCATCGGACTTGTCAGCCACAAACGAGCCTGCAGCTGACGTGGACTTTTTACCCCCTCCATAAATCTTCGTCCGCGAAGCCAAGCCAAAGATTTGCCTTGGCGAGTCTCGTTGTCGAGATAGGTAAACTGGTTGACCGTTTTGAGTTTTGTGTGCCCGATGGAGATGTTGGGGGGCTGGTAGTCATGGTGGGGAGCTGGCTGATGGAGGACCTCAGTTTTCTTCAGGCTGACTTCCAGGCCAAACATTTTGGCAATTTCCACAAAACAGGACGTCAAGCGAGATACATAACCAATATAAATATAAATATAAATATAAAGATACATAACCAACGTTTCGGGTTTGAGCCCTTGATACTTAACTGCTAAGTTTCTCCAGGATTGTGTTTTTTCTTCAAGCTTGCACAGGATGCATTGTAACATTTAGGGGCCCCAGGACAGATAGGGTAGAGTGGGAATGGGGTGGAGATTTAAAATGGTACCCAAGTCAGGATTGCTCCTATGCATTCAATACCAGAGTAAAGGAGAAACCCAGCAGGTCAAACAGTGAACTTTATAGAACAAAGATAAAGATACATAACCAACATTTTGGGCTTGAGTAAAATGTAGATGCTCTGTAGAGTGGTTACCTGGTCTATCTTTGGTTCTCCAATACAAAAGAGACCACATTGTAAAGGCCAAAGGCAGGACACTAGAGCAACCATTCTCAACAGGGGGCATATGGATCCCCCCCACCCAACCCACACCCCCACTGAGCCACAGCCACAGACTGAAATCATTAAAAAAATTCTAGGAGGGAAGAATGGAAGAAACCAACTAAACTAAACTTGCCCATAAACTTTGACCAAAGTCCTAAGGGGTTCTTAGTCAAAAAAGGGTTGAGAAAGGCTGCTCTTGACTAGAAGTACAAGTGAATCCCTGCTCCACTTGAAAGGTCTGTTTGAGTTTTTGGAATTTGAAAAAGGAAGAGTTATAAGGACAGATCTTGCTTCTCCTGTGGTTGCTGCAATATGGTGAGTGGTTGGTGGAGATGGAAGAGCAGCCCACAACTCATGTGGAGAAGCCACCTATGTGGATGGTTGTTTGCTCAGACCCACAACTCAATGACCAAACCTCATCCCGACTACTCTTCTTGGGACCTGCTGTGGGAGTTCTCACTCAACAACCCTGCCCCAACTCTGGACTACTAATAGGATTCTTGTTTTGGGGAAAACATTTTGTGAGGGAATTTTTATCTCAGATTTATGACTTTTTTTTTTACATATTACTTGTATATTTGTCTTTGACAAATCATCACAGGTCACCTACAACAAACCCAAGGATAACCATTGGACCACAGATGGCAGGTTGAGAGAATAACCATGAAAGCACCCTATTTGAGTGGCACCTTACCCACCAGTCAACACATTTACCCCTCTCCAGGTGTCTTGCTCAGACTGACCTCAGAGCATCCCTCAAGCTTGCATCTAATACCACTGGATGGATCTGACCAACAGGCACATGTTAACACAGCAAGTTATAGGCTGTCACTTGACTTGTAAAATCACCACATTAAAATATGGAAGAGCCAGGAACAAAAGAAGTGCAGTAATTTGAGAAAGGACTTTTATCAACACCTTCCCAAGAGCAATTAGGACTATATTCCACATCCTGGGAAAGGACCAATAAAGGGAGATCACTTCTCCCTGTCTTCCTTTCATTCTATAATCTCCCCAAGTACAATTACAATTTCCCAGCCCATTCTATTTATTTATCTGTTTATCTGTCCGCCCGTTTATTTATTCATTTATTTTTGTCTGCTTATTTGTTTGTTTCTTTCTTTGCATATATAAATATGAATCCTGCATATGCATTATCTGTCTGTATGTGTGTTATGCCTGGCTGTATGTCTGCATGTTTGTATCGAGGAATTGAGGACATTATTTTGTCAGGTTGTATGTGTACAGTCAGATGACAATCCTGGAATGCATGGTGAACCCTAAGGGCATGTGGCCCCTTCTGGAATTACCTTTGCCATGGAACCCCAAGGTTTTAAAAAGGTGCCTGGGTTCTTCTCATATAATGCCCAATGGATCCTCAACTATGAAGACAAGGCTCAACCCTGGTGAAAGCCACTACCTTTTCCCCATCAGCAGAGGTCCGCAAGGCTTTTGAGGGCATCAAGAATGATATTGCCAAGTCGGGGATGCATGCCATTGATGAATCCGTCCTGCTCCAAGTGGAAGGTAATGCCTCCGACTTCGCTCAGGCCGCCACATTTGAACCAATCAAGCAGGCCAGTGGCATTTTTTTCCCACACCCTCCAAGGCCACGAATGCAGGCACTCCACCATCAAGAAGGAGGCACAAGTTATAGTGGAGGGTGTGCATGACTGGAGGCACTACTTTGGTGGCAGACCATTCACCCTGCTGACAGACCAGAGAGCCATCACTTTATGTTTAACAATAAACAGAGGGGTAAAATCAAAAATGACAAGATCATGAGGTGGAAAATTGAGCTGTCCACCTACAATTATGAGATCTTGTACCAGCCGGGTGAGTTCAATGAGCCAGGGTGCAAGATGATGGCCTCCAGGCCCTCCATGATAGCCTCTGGTGACCCCAGGGTCACAAGCCTCTACCATCTTGTGAGGGCCTGTAACCTCCCCTACTCAGTGGAGGAAGCCAGGGAGCTGACTTGCAATTGCCCAGTCTGTGCGGAATGCAAGTTGCAGTTTTCCAGACCGGAGAGTGCCCAGCTTATCAAGGCCACTCACCCTTTCGAACGTCTCAGCATGGACTTCAATGGGCCCCACCCATCCACGAATTGGAACATCTACATCTTGAGCAACGTGGACGAGTACTCACGTTTCCCATTCACTCTCCCCTGCCCCAACATGACCACATTCATGGTCAGTAAAGCACTCCACACAGTATTCACTCTGATTGGATACCCTGATTATGTTCATAGCGACCAAGGATCTGCCTTCATGAGTGAGGAGTTGCTTCAATACTTCCTTTCCAGGGTCATAGATACGAGCAAAACCACCAGATACAACCCCCACAGGAACGGAGAGATGGAGAGGGAGAATGGTACAATCTGGAAAGGATTCCTTTTGGCCCTCAAGCTGAAAGGGATGCCCATATCCCCATGGCAAGAGGTCCTTCCAGAAGCGATGCATGCCACCAGGTCCCTACTTTGTACTGCAACTAATGCAACCCCACATGAAAAATTGCTCTTCTTCCCTAGATCGGCATTGGGAACCACAGAGCCAGTCTGGGTGACAACTCCAGGGCTATGGAAGCATGATGGAATGTACAAGGCTGATCCACTGGTTGAGGAAATGCATGCAAAACTCTAGTATGCACTGGTAAGGTACTTGGATGGATAGGACGATACAGTGTCCATCCAGGACTGGTGCGAGTGGGGGCCCAGCACAGGAGATGCACCCAATATCCCCAGGCAGCGACCAGTTGGCAAATGACGTAGTGATCCCACCTCCAACACAGCCCCCCAAGTGTTTTCCCCCCCACTTGAGTGATCCCCCCAACTGTTACAAATTTTCAACCCCCAACTGATCCAGTACGCACAGTCATTGTTCAGCCCTCCAACATCCAACCGGTCGAACAAGCCACTGTTCCGTTGGCACCAATGATACAGGCAGCAGTACTTCAGAGATCTCAGCACCAAATAAAACCGCCAGAGCAGCTGAACCTTTGAATTGTATGGACTACAAGATCCGTGCTGATGGATATTGCCCCGCATCACCCCATCAGTCTTCATTCAAAAAAAAGGAGAGATGAATGTGGTGGAACATGCTACTGCGGGCATGTCCTGACATGTCCTCTCTGGGCTGGGTAGGCTGGCCTGCCTTCTGTACCTGTAGCCCCTCCCCATAAGATCTCCAATAAAGGCTGAGAGCCCTAGTCTCCTCCTTCACACCTGCCTTGGACATGAGCCAGCAGCATGCTGAGGCATGCCTGTGTTTTCTGATTAATAAAGCCTTTAACCCCTTGCTTCATGTCTATGGTCATTGATCACACTAAAAGTGCTCAGAGGTTAAATGAGAACTATATACAAGAACAACAAAGCACATAGATTATGTGCAGTTCTGGTCACCAAATTACAAGCACAATGTGATTGTATAGGAAAGAATGCAGAGACTTTTGAGGATGTTTGCCAAAGCTGCAAAATTTTAGAATTGAGGAAAGTAGTTTGCATTGAAGCTGAGAAAGCTAAGAGGATATTTAATTAAGGAGTCTAATATAACAGAACTTGATAGATTCTGAAAGGAAGATCCTATTTACATTTAGCTAAGGAATCATAAAGAGGGCATAGTTTACAAAATGGTGGGTGGATTAGAGGTGAGATGTGAAAATATTTTTTGCCCAAAAGGAGGGTGGAAGTTCTAGAACTCTTGAAAGGCACGGTGGGAGAAACCTTCATCACAGTTAACCACACTGCAATGTGCACTTCATGAGCTGAGAAGCCCAGTGCAATGAAGCGGCCCTATCCGACATGATTTTATGTTGGATACAGATTTAGTTGTTTCATCTATTTAGTTCATTTAGCTAACCCTTCCCCCATCACTTCTCAGCATTTTTGTCTTCTGCCCTCCCACCCATGGCCCCCATAACCTCTTGCCTGTTGCCCTGCACTCCTCCCGTCCCTCCTTTCCTCTCCTTCTCCAACCTTCTGCCAAACTTTTCACTTTTTTAAGATAATATGGAATGCAAAACTGACCCAGGGTGTTTTTTTATTGAACAGAAACCATTCTCCCTGGCTTCCTGCATCCTCACCTGCAGTAACAGATAAAGAGCTGATGGACTACTTTGTCACTACGACTGAGTCTGTCAGATCACATGGGTCGTCTGCTTTCCTGCCTTTCCCTGGCCCAGCAAGCCACACATCTTCTAAAGCTCTCCTCATGGACTCACTCCATTCATCTTGTCTGTGAAGGTCACCTACTTCCATTTGACCCTATTCCCTCCAAAATTATGGTTTCCCAGCTCTTCTTTCAGCCTCCATGGGCCTGGTTTTCTCTCTTTCATCTTTCTGCTTCAAATCTGTTCTCATTCGTCCACTGCCCCTTTGAAACTACTATCGCTCATCTTGACTTTCCAAATTCTTTCCTTCATTACACTTGATATTTAAAGCCCATGCAATAGTTGTAAATATGGCTATTGTCAAGCACACAAGTTATATTTTGTATGGGCATGACAAAAACCAGCTGTCCCACATCATACTCACCTATCAGTCTTCATCCTTGAACCCCAGTGAAAACACTTATCCTTCTACAGCATCACTCCTTCATCACCCAACAAGGTGATCCTGATTTTTTTACTGACCAAGTGAGAGAAATAGCCATTATTCCTCTTTCAAACAATTAACTTTTCTGTTTCTCCCTTAAATATTTCTCTCGCAATTTTATAAAAGACTCCCTCTGCCATTTGCTCATTGCACTAGCTGAACAGAAATTTTTTTTCCAGCAGGATAGAGGGAAGATTGTGAACAATATTTTTGGTCTCCAGTAGAAATTAGATCCCTCAGCCATCCCACTCTCTACGAACCTGAGGCTGAAATAGATTGTTTGAAATATGAGTGTTCTCAGTTGAGTTTTGAGCGACATGTTTGAACCAACCTTAGTGCCCCAAACATGAGTTGGGGATGACATATTTGAGCCACCATTGGGAATGTAACAATCTTAGAACACCTGCTGGTGAGATCCTCATATTTGTTTCATTATCTCTCCATTTGAATTTTCCAGTGTTCTGTTGTCTGGTCTCACTCATTCCACCTTCCATAAACCTGAGATCATCCAAAATTCTGCTACCTTAACTTATTTCAATCCTCTCATCCCATCACCTTGTACTTGATGTATGAATACACCTTGGTTTTGTCATTCTTCCCTGTGTCTTCTGATTCTAATATGATGTCCTCTCTATCTCTATAACACTGGACAATGAAGATTTTTTCCTGTCACACTTTAAGTCTACATCAAGCAGACAAAACCATGAAGCACAACAATTCATTGAAAATTCATTTTATGCATTTGCACTTGGATGTCTTCCCTGCTGATCTTGGTGCCATCAGTGATGAGCACGGTGAAAGGTTTCACCAGGACATTGTGATCATGGAAAAACGCTATCAGGGCAAATGGAATCCATTAATGCTGGACGACTATTGTTGGACACTGACACGAGAGGCTTCTGAGTATACACAATAATCAGTTGCAAAACATTTTTAGGTCTTTGACAGCATAATTATATGATTAAACTTTCTAAATTCAATAAAAGTTAATTTAATGTTTCTCCAACTTCCTACGTGATACAGCAAATGTGAAATTATCTTTGTGTTCAGCTTGAAGTTGTCTATCATAATCAATTTCTTTTTCAGGAAGCAAACCTTTTGAAAAAGTTTGCTGTCCAGTGTAATTTTCTCCATGATATTTCTTCTGTTCCAGTTCAAGACTCTCGGACATCGGGGGTCTGCATTGATCCAACAATTGTACAGGTACACGATCCTTTATCCGGAACCCTTGGGGGACAATGTGTTCTGAATTTGGAATTTTTCCGGATTTCGAAAAGCCCATCCGAATTGTGCTGCTGTATTCACCCCCACCCACTTCCAGTCGCCCAGCCGTCTCCCCCAACCACAGTTCCTTGGCTGTCTCCCCCAACCACGTTCCCTCAGCTGCCCAGCTGCCTCCCCCAACCACGGTCCCTCAGCTGTCTCCCCTGACCTGCCCGGCAGTCTCTCCTGGCCACTGGTCCCTCAGCTGCCCAGCAGTCTCCCCCGGCTGCCTCCCCCAACTACCTGTCCCTCGGCAGTCTCCCCCGACCGCCGGTCCTTCGGCCGCCCGGCAGTCTCCCCCGGCCGCCTCCCCTGACCACCAGTCCCTCGGCTGCCTCCCCCGACCGCTGGTCCCTCGGCCACCTCTTATCGGATTTTGGAGCTTTCTGGATTTTAGATGTCCAGATAAAGGATCGTGTACCTGTATCGTGTTTTTTGCATCCAAGCAACTCAGCTCTAAAATATTCTATAGGGTTGGTCCCAGGGTGGGGTGGGGGGGGGGGGGCTTTCATGGGCATTGCCGTAGCCATCACTTGCCTTCACTCCTTTGATTTTCCTTAAAATTTCCCTCTGTGACCAAACATTTTGCCTCCTTCCCATATTTGCTTCCATGTTTCAGTACCATATTTTGTTTGAGAATATTACTTCAAATATCTTGCGATATTTAACTTTAAATGCACAGATTCTTTGGCTTGGCTTCGCGGACTAAGATTTATGGAGGGGTATGTCCACATCTGCTGCAGGCTCGTTGGTGACTGACAAGTCCGATGCGGGACAGGCAGGCACGGTTGTAGCGGTTGCAAGGGAAAATTGGTTGGTTGGGGTTGGGTGTTGGGTTTTTCCTCCTTTGTCTTTTGTCAGTGAGGTGGGCTCTGCGGTCTTCTTCAAAGGAGGTTGCTGCCCGCCGAACTGTGAGGCGCCAAGATGCACGGTTGGAGGCAATATCAGCCCACTGGCGGTGGTCAATGTGGCAGGCACTAAGAGATTTCTTTAAGCAGTCCTTGTACCTCTCCTTTGGTGCACCTCTGTCTCGGTGGCCCGTGGAGAGCTCGCCATATAACACGATCTTGGGAAGGTGATGGCCCTCTATTCTGGAGAAGTGACCCACCCAGCGCAGATAGGTCTTCAGCAGCGTGGATTCGATGCTTGCGGTCTCTGCCAGCTCGAGTACTTCGATGTTGGTGATGAAGTCACCCCAATGAATGTTGAGGATGGAGCGGAGACAGCACTGATGGAAGCGTTCTAGGAGCTGTAGGTGATGCCGGTAGAGGACCCATGATTCAGAGCCGAACAGGAGCGTGGGTATGACAACGGTTCTGTACACACTGATCTTTGTTTCTTCAGGTGGTTGTTTTTCCACTCTTTTGTGTAGTCTTCCAAAGGCACTATTTGCCTTGGCGAGTCTGTTGTCTATCTCGTTGTTGATCCTTGCATCAGATGAAATGGTGCAGCCGAGGTAGGTAAACTGGTTGACCATTTTGAGTTCTGTGTGCCCGATGGAGATGTGGGGGGGCTGGTAGTCATGGTGGGGAGCTGGCTGATGGAGGACCTCAGTTTTCTTCAGGCTGACTTCCAGGCCAAACATTTTGGCAGTTTCCGCAAAACAGGACATCACGCGCTGGAGAGCTGGCTCTGAATGGGCAACTAAAGCGGCATCGTCTGCAAAGAGTAGTTCACGGACAAGTTGCTCTTGTGTCTTGGTGTGAGCTTTCAGGCGCCTCAGATTGAAGAGACTGCCATCTGTGCGGTATCGGATGTAAACATTTTGCCTCCTTCCCATATTTGCTTCCATGTTTCAGTACCATATTTTGTTTGAGAATATTACTTCAAACATCTTGTGATATTTAACTTTAAACGCACAGATTATTTACAAAAAATATCTGCAATAGTATTCATTGCCACTGGGTGGTGCCAAATCCTTATCTATCCCCCTTCTTCAAACCTCTGAACCACACCATTAATATAAAAAAATCTTCCATTTGAGGTTCAGTGTCATATTTAATTTAATTTTGTAGTTGTCTTGGGTAAACTTATACCTCTCATTTTGTTCATTTTAGATTGGTCACAGTGTTTTAGCTACCGAAAGAAAATAGACACACACACCGAGAGCAGTTCAGTTTATACAAATGTTTATTACTAATTCAAAAGCTGATTTCACACTACAATATGCAAGCCCTTCCCAACTATACTTATCAACGCTTGGACTGGTCCCAACTGCCGAAGCGAGGCAACAACTGCACACTTGTAGTAGGTTGTCAGGGCGCTGGTAGCAGCTTCTCCACCTCCCCCGACCGGGACGTTGCTCGGACTCTGGCTGTTCTTCCTTCTTGACAAGGGGTGTTCCCACCCCTCGGAGAGTCTAAACTTCAGCAGCAGGACCACAGACTTTTATACCCCAAAAACAATTAATCATGCACCCACTCCCTCTAACATTTGTCAGTCAAAATCAAAGCTGAGCATACTATTCTACAATTTAGAAGATTAATTATTATGGAGCAGGATGCTATGATATCCTGGTTTATCTCGTAGATACAAGGACTCATTAAAACTTCTCGAGCAAGACAGGTTGTGACCAATTCGTCAATTTCAGAGTGTTGCATTTGACAACTGCTTTCCCTGGGCCTCACGGTGGAATTCCATTTCAAAGTGTATCTTCAGATAAGTCCCCATGGCTGAGTTTAATTACATCTGCTAGTTCTGAAAGTAAGGTGACCTGCGTGTGGACCCAGTGTCGTCAGTTCCACATAAGCAAAAAGCATCTGAGTACATGGTTTTAATCCTCCATTACATTCCACCCCTTGGTCACAATCTGTCATTTGCGAGGCCTAACCAGTATTTGAATACAGAGGGAGCGAAAAAAGAGAAATCAAAACAACAATTACAAAGATAAGCAATGACGCGAGCAACCAACGGAGGATATTGTGGCCCACTCCCCCAAATGTAGCAGTTAGCCATGAGAAAGGATTCCAACCAAGGCTCAAATTATCCTTGTTGGCCACAATACCCAGATACTGGAGCTCACGAACAGATTTTGAAACATGCTGAACAATAACATATTTATATAAGCTGCACTTGAGGCTGGTGACCGAGGACTTCCTTGGTGTAATGCATCGGACCGTGTTTCCCACTGGGAACTCCCTTGGAACGTCCTCGACATTACAAATCCAATTGCTGGCATCAAAGCAGCTGTTAAGCCAGATCACCAGGAGTGTAAAATGGAGAACCTGGAACAAAGAAGCCTGACACATGTCACTCACGATACCATAAGCGTTCAGTGTTTAAACAGACTAAATCATCCTGTCCCTCAATAGCTACCCACCGAGTGTTACCCTGGGCAGGTGTCACTATTTCCCCTTTTACAGGAGGGCCACTACCTGGTGGTGCCACCCATACTTTTTGTCCAACATTCTCTAGTTCGGGGATGGGGGGCATTGACTGTTATTCCTCTGGAATAGGCTGTAATTCAGGAGCGTGAAGAAGTCGGTGGAAAGGTGTACCTCCTTTTAAAGGGCGATGATTCAAATTGTCGACTGCCTGCTGCAGCACATGGCACCATCCCTTCTGGGTCCCCAGTGATGTTAACAAATGAATTTGTTCCTTCAGTAAGCCGTTCATTTGTTCAACTAACCCGGCAGCCTGCGGGTAATAAGGAATATGGTGGACCCATAAAATACCGTTGTCATTTGCCCAATCACAGATTGCTTTCCCGGAGAAGTGCGAGCCATTATCAGAGTGAATCTCCTCTGGAACATCATAACGATAAATCAAATGGTTTTGTCCTTGGATAGTGCTAGCTTGGTCAGCCGTCTTGGTGGGAAAAGTAAAAACCAGGCCCGAAAAGGTGTCAACCATTACTAGGACGTAATATTTACCCATGCAGTCTAGCATGGGGCCTATGTAATCAATTTGCCAGACCGCAGCTGAGTGAGCACCCCGTTTTATTCGGCCATGCGGACCAGGTGGAACGGTATGGAACTTCACAAGCTGACATTCTGGGCATGTACATATGACCATGCGGACATCATCCTTATGGATGGATAAAGCATGTGTACGGGACCACATAGCTGATCCCTTCTCCCCCAAATGACCACTCTGTTCATGTGCCCATCGAGCCAGGGGGACGGTATCAGCACAGCTGATAGTGGCAAGCTGATCTGCTACTGCATTATGTTGAGCCATGTTAGTCGCCATATTGGTATGGGCATCAACGTGATAAACGGTTATCTCACGATGGTGGGAAGCATCCCACAACAGCTGCCACAACTCTTTGCCCCATACTGGGCGGCCATGTATCATCCAGTTGTTCTTTTGCAAATCAGGCATCCATACCACAAGTCCATTAGCCAAAGCCCAGGAATCAGTAAACAGGCGAAGAGGGTGATCATGGGGATCTAGTGGTAAAGTGACTGCCTTCAACTCAGCATACTGACTGGAGCCACCATCCCCCTCCTCCGATAACTGAGTTCCTGACCTAGGATGGTAAGCCACCTGTTCGTGTATGCGGCCCACCCCTTCAGGCCCTCTGGTCGCACGACTCTGAATATACCACTTCCATTTAACAATAGAAGACTGCTGAGCCCGCCGGATCTTTAGATTAGCATCATTAGCCAGGACCCAATTCATTATAGGAAGTGCAGGTCGCAATTGAACATCTGCATCACCTGTCATTCTTTCAGTCTCTAGCAGGGCCCAGTAACAGGCTAGTAACTGTTGTTCAAAAACAGAATAACGAGTGGCAGCCTCAGGCATGGTACGTGACCAGAATCCTAGTGGGACTCGGCGACCCTCTTGTTTCTGCCAGAGGCTCCAGGAGGCCACATCATCAATATAATGGTGAATTGAGAGGGAAGGCGATACTGGAAGGTGGGTGAAGGTATACTGGCGCCCCTTCCAGGTAAAGGCGAACTGATCCTGTGAGTCCTCAGCTATAAGAATACTGAAGAAGGCCTTAGCGAGATCAATGACAGCATACCATGTTCCTGAGTTCCCAGTAGCAATGTTTTCAATAAGAGTGACAATGTCCGGAACTGCTGAAGCAAGTGGTGGGGCATGTTTGTTCAAAAAACGATAATCAACTGTCATTCTCCAGGAGCCGTCCAGCTTCTGGACCGGCCAAACAGGGCTATTGAAGGGCGACGTTGCAGGCCTCACTACCCCTTCTTCTTTCAAAGCATCAATGGTGGCGGTAATCTCCTCCTGCCCTCCAGGGAGGCGATATTGCGGAATGCATACAGGTTTTGAGGGGGGTGGCACCACCACGGGATCCCACTTGGCCTGACCCACCACTAATCTTTTTGTAATAGTCCGAATTCCGAATGCAAACCCCCCTTGGCTAGTATTAAGGGCTGTACCGGCCAACATATTAATACCCAGAATACACTCGTCAGTGGCAGCTACCAACGCATGTAACCATATGGGGGAAGGGCCATCACCCACCGTGGCACGGACTTTTATTTCCTTTGCCAGGGTGATTGCCCCTCCCATTCCTTCTATTCGAAATGTGGGTCCGTTCCAGAGGTCGGGGTTACCAGGAATCACCGAGTGCTCTGCACCGGTGTCAACCAAAGCCAAGTATTGGCGATCATTACCCCCACCCCAGTGAATTGTTAATGGTATGTAGGGCCGCGGATCCCCGTGTGTGCGCCGTGTCTCGATGGAATAGACACGGGAATCCTGCCCACACCTTCAGGCTTCAGAAGGGTTCGGGGGTTTCCAGGACCACATGCTATTGTTATCCTTAAGAGCCTGTTTAACCCATTGTTGTACCTCATCACGGGTAACTGGGGCAGGAGAAGCTGACTCGATAGAAGCAGCAGTGGGAGCAGAAGGCACAGCTGGGCCGGGAGGACCCAGTATCTGGGGATGATGTTCCCCTGCCTTCCTCTTATAAAGGGCATACAAGACTGCAGTAGGTTTCCCATCAATATCACTTTTAGGTACGCCTAACTTTAACAAAGTTAGAAAAAGCTCTTTTCTGGTCAGTCCATTATTAACAGCAGCCCCTGTCCTTTCATCCTGTCTGTCTGCTTTAACCTGGGTTGTACGTGAGTGGATTTTACCTCCCAACTCCAGTTCTTGGAGTCCAGATAGGGCGTGCACCGCCTCAGATACGAGGTGCCCAATTAGCGGACTAGTTACAGACAGGACCAGTCCCCGTATAGTAGGTTGGGCTGAACGAACCAATCGGGTATGCATTCCAGCTGTGAATAATTCTTCATCAGGGCTCCCCCCATGCATCCACAGCCTCAGGCGCCCCGCATACAAAGCAGAGGCCACGGCCTGTTGGCGAATCACTGCTATACCCTCCTCTGGTGTGCCCCAATGGTTCTGCAAATGCAGATCCCAATCTACTGGTGACGGATACACCCGTAACAGGGCTTCTCCTAGAGTAGCAAGTAAATAGTCTACCTCTCTCCTTCTGCCACGTAATTCAGCAGTGACTCGAATATCAGTAGTTAATGATCCTAACCCCAACAATTCCTCAGGGGTCAGATATATGCTACTTCCCCCTTGCTCCCAAACCCGCAGAAGCCAGGCCGCCAAAGTTTCTCCTGTCTTTTGCCTAAAACGATCTCCAATGGCGGCCAGCTCTTTTATAGTAAAGTCACGTATTGTTGTTGACTGCTCCCGACCCCTGTTACCACTCTGGCACATGGGAGGCTGCTGAGACCATCCCGTTGAGGGGGGAGCCCACCTAGCATAAGCAGGGGTTTGGGAGCCTTCCCCTGGGTCCGCTTGGGAGATCGGAGCACCGGTCCCTTCAGTTTCTACACTTACATCATCCCCCCTCTCGCCTTCATCTGCTTGGACAGTCCGCTGCCTTACGGGGCGGGCTTGAACAGCGGAGGGAGAGGGGAGTATGCCAGGCACATGCCGGGGGGTATCTGCATTATTACCATTATCATCATACCAGATATTCCCGTCCCAATCATCAATTACATCAGGATCATTGCCATTCCTTATCATGGCACGAATACGGTGTGGATCAGGTTCTACCCCTTGCTTTTCCTTATTCGCACAGAGCTGTTGCCGGAGTTTAATATTACGGCAAATTGTTTGAACATGCTTATCCTCCCATTCTTTGGCTCGATCCTGACTGGTGCTAACAATTTCGCTCATCATCGAGCAGCGCTGTCGCAGAGTCTCTACTTCCTCCTCTAGTTGTTTTCTCTTATGTTCAGACTTTACCTGCTGCTGAACTAATTCAACTTCACGCTGAACGGAGTGGCGTAAGGCTGTGGCCAGCAGCCAAAAACCGTCTGTCAGCGTCCCCCGTTTTTTTGGAAATTTACTTTCTCGGAGGAGAGTGGCAACCCGCTCTCCCAGAGGCACACTTAAGGGTTCTAACCTTTCATCCCAACTGATGGGTGGTCCCAACAAAGACAGGGTATTAGCCAGCATGCCAAACCCATCATCTTTGGAAGTCCATCCCGGAATCAAAAACTGCTCAGGGCTCACCTCTTTCTTTCGGCGAAACATCTTGAGACCAACCCTGCTCGCAGCGCCAATTGTCTTGGGTAAACTTATACCTCTCATTTTGTTCATTTTAGATTGGTCACAGTGTTTTAGCTACCGAAAGAAAATAGACACACACACCGAGAGCAGTTCAGTTTATACAAATGTTTATTACTAATTCAAAAGCTGATTTCACACTACAATATGCAAGCCCTTCCCAACTATACTTATCAACGCTTGGACTGGTCCCAACTGCCGAAGCGAGGCAACAACTGCACACTTGTAGTAGGTTGTCAGGGCGCTGGTAGCAGCTTCTCCACCTCCCCCGACCGGGACGTTGCTCGGACTCTGGCTGTTCTTCCTTCTTGACAAGGGGTGTTCCCACCCCTCGGAGAGTCTAAACTTCAGCAGCAGGACCACAGACTTTTATACCCCAAAAACAATTAATCATGCACCCACTCCCTCTAACATTTGTCAGTCAAAATCAAAGCTGAGCATACTATTCTACAATTTAGAAGATTAATTATTATGGAGCAGGATGCTATGATATCCTGGTTTATCTCGTAGATACAAGGACTCATTAAAACTTCTTGAGCAAGACAGGTTGTGACCAATACGTCAATTTCAGAGTGTCGTATTTGACAACTGCTTTCCCTGGGCCTCACGGTGGAATTCCATTTCAAAGTGTATCTTCAGATAAGTCCCCATGGCTGAGTTTAATTACATCTGCTAGTTCTGAAAGTAAGGTGACCTGCGTGTGGACCCAGTGTCGTCAGTTCCACATAAGCAAAAAGCATCTGAGTACATGGTTTTAATCCTCCATTACAGTAGTTTGTTGTGTTATTTTCTGTGACGAGTTCTATAAAAGCAAATTGTTAGGACAAATTCTGAAAATTCCTCCATTTTAGTATGTTTCCAATAAAATGAGAAGGTGATCATGGTGTACTGAAGGAAGAATGCAGGTGATCGTGGAAGCAACCTAAGACACTTCACAGTATGCTGGGTAAGTGCCAAAGAACTGAATATTTACCAGCAATGAAAGGGAGCAAGAAGACAGGAAAATCAGGAGGTCTCGGATAAGAGAGGCCATATTTTGAATTTTAAATAGACTGGGGGAGGTAAACACCCAATTTATTGAGTGATGATATGGTGATATTGAAATCTTTCTGCTGGGGCTGGGTATCAATGAGCTGTCAATGAACTGGCCTACTAATCAGTGATCATTGATTCAGACTTGATAGCTCACCAAATATTGCAAAACATTGGTTTGTATGTGCAGCAGGTGATCAGGAAGGGAAAATGGCCTTCTTTGTAAAAGTGGGGAGGTTCTGCTGCCACTGTACAGGGGACTGGTGAGGCCACAACTGAAGTACTGCGCTCAGTTCTGGTCTCCTTACTTGACAGATATTCTGGATTTGGAGGCAGTACAGAGGGGGTTCATTAAGATGATTCTGGAAATGAAGGGGCTAGCCTATGAAGAGAGATTGAGTCACCTGGAACTATACCCTTTGGAGTTTAGAAGGATGAGGGGGAATCTAATTAGAGATATAAAATTATGAAATCGCTAAGATAGAAGCAGAGAGGTTGCATCTATTAGCTAGTGATAGGGGATACAGCCTCAGGATTCGGGGGAGTAGATTTAAGGCAGAGATCATTTTAAATTTTACATTTAGACATACAGTACAATAACAGGCCCTTCCGGCCCATGAGTTCGTACCACCCAAATATCCCAGTTAATGTACAACCCCATATGTATTTTGAAGAGTGGGATGAAACTGGAGCACCCTGAGGAAATCCTCGCAGTCATGGGGAGAACATACAAACTCCTTAGAGACAGTGCAGGATTCGAACCCTGTCATTAGTTTTGTTACAGTGTTGCAGTAACTGCTTCGCTAACCATGCCATCCAAGGAAGAACAACTTCTCCCAGAGAGTGGTAAATTTTAGAATTCTCCACTCAGGAAACAGTAGAAATTGCCTCACTAACTGTATTTAAGAGACAGATGCAACATTTTTGAAGAATGGGGAATTATGGGGAATGGACTGGTAAGTGGAGCTGAGTCCACGGCAGATCAGCCATCATCTCATTGAACGTCAGAGGAGGCTCAACAAATCAGATGGCAAATTCCTATTTCTTATATTTTAATCTGTTTTTGTGTGTGTGTCCACATTTTGTATGCCTACTGATGATTCACTGTTCTGTACATTAATCCCATAAGTTCTTCAATAAGTCTCCCCAGTTTACTTCACTTATGCCTTGCTCATCATTCAATGTCAGTCATTCTGTTCCAAGTGTCCCTGTACAAGGAGTCAGATCAATCACCTGGACAAAAGCGTCACATTTCCACCAAGGGTCATATCTTGGAGTGGGCAGCTGGTCAGATAGGGCCGAGGGTCATTACAATTATGACATCATGAATGGAGTCAGATGTCTGATGACATCAATTGCTTCACAATAGTTTTTAACCCATAACCAACAATCAGTTTGAGACCAAAATACAGCCACTTTCAGAAAACTCATTGTGAAGTAACTCATTCCTTTCTGCAGGATAATAAAGGATTCCACTGGCTGAAGAAATGTTGGAATTCCTAACACGCAGTGTGAGCTCCATGTCCTATTAAATTCTCTTATTTGAATACTTCATTTAAAATCTTTAAACCTCAAAACATTGAAATACTTTCAAATGTAATAAATCATATAAAGAAATACATGTGGAATATATAACAAACTTCCCTCCCCCCATACACCCCATCCCCCCTCACCCTACTAACCCTCCCTCCACCCCCTCACCCTCCATGCTAACCCAAACCCCAAAGATAGAAAAAGGAGAGAGAAGGAGATACAAATCATCAATAAAATAACTAAATGCTACATACTAGGGTAACACCACCACAACGTGCCGTAGAAAGTTCAACATTTTAAACCCACAAAATTCAAATAGGGGCTCCAAACTTTCTGATATAAAAAATAATTATCATACAAATTATATGTTATCTTTTCCAATGGAATACATGATCTCAACTCCATATAGCATCGTTGCAAATTTAATCAATCTAATTTTTCCAAGTAATCGCTATACATTTTCTCACCATAGCTGAAGTTAATCTCAAAAATGCAATTTGATACCTAGTTAATCACATTTTCAAGATCAACATTTTAACATTACTTAATAGAAATAATGTTGGTTCCATCAGCAATTTATTCTGAAAACTTTCTCTAATAACTCTCCAAGTTGTGTCCAAAAAAGTTTAACCACATCACATAACCAAGTGGAATGTAGAAAAGAACTTATTTCCTTATGGCACCTAAAACATAAATCTGAAGAAATTAAATTATATCTCTTTAATTTTTCAGGGGTGAAATATAGCTGATGTATGAAATTATAATGAACTAACGTATATCTCACATTAACAATCTTAGTCATACTATCTTTACATATATATTTCTTCAATCTTCCTGATCAATTATTATCCCTAAATCTTATTCCCATTTTAATCTAGACTTATGTAAATCTAATTTAGGCATTTTATTCTGTAATAACGAATACATTTCAGATATAAATTTTTTCTTCCCACCTTCCATAGAAAAATTTCAAATTTTGACTGCCTTGGCAACTTTAAACTAGGTCCAAAATTATCCAATAATAAAGCTCTAACTCAATAATAACAAAAAAGAATACTTCGTGGAATTTCATATTTCTCTTTCATTCTTTGAAAAGACATTAAATAACCAGCTTCATAACAATTTTGTACAGTTTTAATTCTTTTCTGATCCCATATTTTCAAAAGTTTATTATTAAGTGTAAAAGGAAAAAGTTTATTTTGGTATAGAGGTGTTGTAGCTAAAATTTTCCCATGCCCCTGTTTCCTCATTTATCATATTCCATAATTCAATTAAGTTTCTAAAAATAGGTGAATCATATATAAATAATAGCTTAGAATTCCATTTATAAATAAATTGCTCATTTTTCTTCTCACCAATTTTGGTTAACTTAATGTTAGTCCATACCAATGGATTATCCAAATCAAGCATTCTATTAATAAATTTCAATGTGCTGCCTTATAATTTTGAAAATTCAGAAGTTGTAAACCTCCCAGTTCATCCCTCCAAGTTAATTTTTGTAAAGATACCCTAACCATTTTATCTTTCCACAAAAATTTCCTAACTATAGAATTCAAATCCTGAGAAAGCTTTTGGGGAACTTTACAAGGTATAGACTGGCTTCACCCTCACTATTCCTCAGATGGTGAAATGCTCCATCATTCACTTTCCTCCTATAGGGCAACATTCCCTTGGGAATGGACAGGGAGCATCAGCCTGAATTTTGTGTTTGTCTCTGGAGTGAACCCTTGCCCTTCAGGAATGAGAGTGCAGCCAACTGACTGGCCCTGTTCAGTTTCAGGTTAACGACCTTCTGCAACACCTCAACTACCTGTCCGAGGTGTTGCAAAGGATGGGCCTAATCCCATTGCTGTGTAGTCCCCTAATCAGCTGGACTTTGCCATTACACCCATCCTTCGTGGAAAAGATTTTCCAGGCAAACACCTTTGACCACAAGGGCATCAGGCAGTGGTCAGGGGACACACGCAGGATCAGACATCCAGAACTGCTAGATGACAAACAACTCAGTGAAAGACACACTTTGGTCTTCCCAAAACCTGTTGGTCTTTCAGTGCACAGAGATGTCCATCCAGGAATGCTGCCGCCTGGCACCTTCAAGGCTGCAGGAGTATGCGCTGAGAGCACACTGAGGCTTAGCGCAGCCAATGCGAGGGAATGAGTACAGTCTAAGAGTCCTTCCATTACTGGATATTGAGGAGCTCAGACCAAGTGTGAGTAACAACAATGATGGCAATGATGTAAGTAGAAATTAATGGAGGCCCAGTTAGCTTAGCAGTTAGCGCAATGCTGTTACAGCACCAGTGACAGGGTCCGAGGTTCCAGTTCTGTGCTGTAATTCTCCCCATGTCTGGGTAGGTTTCCTCTGGTTTCCTTGCACCATTCAAGATGAACTGAGTGTATGTCAATTGGATGTAATTGGACGGCATAGGCTCGTGGGCCGAAAGGTCCTGTTACCGTGCTGTATGTTTACATTTAATTTTAAATTCAATGTACGGTGATGGAAAAGTATGAATATGAAACTAAAGGTGGGAAGAAACTTTGAACGGTTTTCCCTTTGTAAATCATTTATTGTGAATAAAGTGTATTTTTGGGGAAGAAAAAGCTCAACATTCTGAGATGGATTTGAAGAGTTTGGCCTTCAGAACCCCTCAGAGTGAGAGTTCAGAATGAATGCCTGCTACTTCATGGAGGAAAACAGCTCAACAATACTGTGTCCCTGCAATAAGGTCTAGAAGTTTGGCCTCTAAAACCTCCAATAGTTTGGTCAGAGCAGAACTTTAACCATTTATGCAGACATAGTAACATCCTAACCAACTCTGCCCAGTCACCTCTCTTTGCTCAAGACTCAGTGAAATACCTGAGATGGCCTCCTCCTGTGTCTGGACCTTGGCAGCCAGTCTACTCCCCTCTATTGCTTGCCACTTCAATAAAAGAGGCTCTCTTCAAAATAATGGAAGCCTCACCTTTCAAACCCAGGGTCCAATCCCCACCATGTGCCCACTTGAGGCTACACCTTAGGATTTATCACAACAGTAAAAGCCACAATGACTTTACCCACCCTCCCAACTATCACCCCCCCCCCCCCACCACAAAGTCCAGATTGAACTTTTCTCAAATGTTTCCTTCAAATGATTGCCTTATCTTTGAGCTCCACACCTTTTACTGAGGCATGTGCTGTGGTTGAGAAACTATATGCCAGAACATGTTCGAGTTATGGCATCTGTGGTGATATGAATCCAGGATGTAAACAGGAGCTATTAAAGTGAAAGAGGATTAAATTTGCACAAAACAAGAATCACAGAATTCAATATTTTCCTTTTGAGAAAGGAATATGAACATTTATTTGGATATAGGCAATTAGGAAAAATCTGACACTCAGCCTACATAGAAAATACATTCAACAGATCTGGATTCATAAATATATACAGTAACTGGTACATACCTGAGCAGGCTAGCATTACAGTCAGTACAAGCCAAAGCACTTACATTAATTATTTACTTTGCATTGTTCGAAAGAGTCACAGTCAGTGTCGAAACAGTTCCTGGCCCAGCCCTTTGAATTTAAACTTTAAAATTTCTTGGAGATTCAACCAGTTTTTTGATCTTCTGGAAGAGGGCATCTCAATGGCTCACTGTTGTTGCCCCTGCCCTCATCCCTCTCTGTGTTTCTATGTTCTGCAAACCACCAGTAACATCAAGGAGATGATGTTTTGTGAACTCTTCAACCACGATATTAGTGTGTGGCCTTAAAAACTCCTTAAAGGCTGATCCTTGTGGCAGGACCACCTTTGCTACTACTTGCCACAGAATTTGAGAGTGCAGCTTGCAGGGGGTTTCAGGCTCAATGCAACTGACTGTGACTAACTTATCGAAACCATGTTTCTGCTTGGAGTTGCTGACAAGGTGGGAAATTAACTTCAAATAAACAAGAATGGCAGGGGAAATTTAAAAAAAAAACAACAGAATGATCATTCATTCCACAGAGGAGATGCAGTCATGCCTGGTTCTTTCTCAGTTGTTGATCAGTTAATTTTCATTTCCACAAGGGAAGACATCCAGGGCTTGAAGAACAGGAAACAAGAGAAGTAGACACAGCATCCAAGATGTGTTCGGCAGAAGCCCAGAGGCACCACACTTTGGAACAGTTGCTGCAAAGACATGGAATGAAACAAAAAATAAACCAGGTAGATTGTTAGACAGCTTGCCTTTGGATCTACTCATCACAGCCAGCAATAAGACAGCCACTGCTTCCTAATACCGTGTAAAAGAATGTTGATAAAAGAGTTTCGAGCATCATGTGTACTTGGAGTATTGTGGACTATTCTGGCCATCCCATGACAGGAAGTATGTGGAGGCTTGGAAAAGGGAACAGAAGAGATTTACCAGGATGTTTCCTGGTTTATGAGGCATGAGAAATGTTGTTTACTTCTGAAGTGTCTGAGGCTGAGGGATGGCTGAATAGAAATATACAAAATTATGAAAGGAGTTGATAGGGTTATAATGTCACAAAATAGAGGTCGTGCATTTAAAAGAGAGGGGATGTTGCACAGTTCAAAGGAAAAGTGCTGGGCATTTGTTTTACACAGAGAGTGGTGGGTGTCTGGAATGGCTTTTAGGAGTAGATACAAAAGTAGCATTAAAGAGACACTAGAATATTCAGGGATATGTATTATATGCATGCAACAGTTTTAGTTTAACTTGGCCCTCCTGTTCAGCACAGACACCAGGCCCTATGTTTGATGGTAAGAATGTTGAGTTTCATCTTGCAATATAAACTTACCTGAAGTTCATTCAATGGACAAATGCTTTCAATTGCTCATCTCAAACAGATTTCTCAGGAAATGGCTTCAACTTTGTGTTTGTACTGACAATAACCACACCAGCAGTGCGAATATAAGACAGCTTTAATAAACTAATATGTACACTAAGAGGTCTTGTCTCTCTGCAAGACGAGCTTGGAAGGCTAGACTGTAGCTCTGGACTGCCTTATATACAAGGTCACCAGTGTTCATTATGTGAAATGGCTGATGGTAGCTAATCTGTATTGATGTCACCAAGAATAAAAGATGGGGAAATGGTTAAGATGCTTATTGATTCTCAATTGCCTATATACAAATGGACAACATGAAGTTGAATCCATTTGTGTTTCCTGACACTGCCCAGTCTGTTGATTCTGCAACGAGTCTTTATAGAATATACCTTTAATGTAGTAAATAATCTCAACAGCAGCATCACAGAGGATTTAACATCAAGAACATATTGAGACATGTAAGGGCATAAAGGGTTGTATTAAGGAACATCTTATAGAAAAAAAGTAGAATGGCAGAGGTTTAGTTAAAAAAAAAGTTGGTGATAATAATGCTGAAAAGAAAGTCATCAACATTTGTGCAGCTGACAAACTTACTGGGATAGGGAGCGAACCTAAGATTCCTTTGTTAGGGAATAAACATGGGTTCCTGCTTCTGATTGTCATGGAGTCTCATGATTCATCAATACTGATCCAGCCACTGTACTCGCACATCCATCAACCCATTCACTCGTACTTCCCATATCACTAAGTGGATAGCAAATAGGATTTGGATCACCACATAATCATAGAGCACAAGGGTAGTGTTGGAGATGAGCAAAGGGGCTGTGCATTAGAAATCCAGGGGGAAATGTTAAGAGTAAAGATCTCAAAATGTCCCATCAAACACTTTTAAATGGTAGGTACATGTTAGGTACAGAACAAGGCTATATTGTCTGAGTAAGGAGGAAATAGTACTTTGAGTGACATATTGATAGCCGAGACCACTGGCTAGATAATTTTGTTTGTGGTCTTGATGAACGGAAGAGGGGTCACAATGGTGATGATATACCAAATGTTCAATTGTAGAACATGGGATTTGAAACTGCCAGGCCTTCTGACAGATTCTTCACACTGAAATTTGCAATGTTCTTTGAAAATATCCTTACCTTTCAAAACTGAAATCGTTTTGTTGAATTCCTGCATTGGTTCAGTTTTGAAGCGAAGGTGACAAGTATACTTGCCATCAATCGAAGTGCCAAACCCATTCAAGGTGGCCTTTAACTGGACATCTGTCAAGGTTATTTTTACCCGATTCTTCAAAGTGGGCGACACCTTGTTTGGTTGGATTGTACTTGCGAGCACCAGGGTTTGATTATTTTCTTTGAGGAGACTCCACTCATAGTTGATTTCAGAGATCTTAGTGTAGAAGCAGAGAAGGCTCAGATCATTGGTCTTTGTGATGCAGGCCATCAGTTTGGTGATTTGTTGGCCTTCCATCAAGGGCAACACTAAAACCAGAAATGAAACAAACCTCATGATAGTCCAATTGTACAGTTTAACCATGTAATTTATACATTTCTTACAATGAAGAAGGGATGAAAATGTTCTTCCTGAGTGTTGTTGAAGTTGCTCCCCACCACCCCCCCACCCCACCCAGGCATGTGGCAAATGTTCCATCGCACTTGCGTCTTGTGTAGACTTTTGGAAATCAAGAGGTGAACCACCTAATGCAGAATGTCACCCAGGCCAAATTGCCACAGCATTTATGTGATTGAAATTTATTTCAAAAATGCAAGTTCATGAAATCTGAAATAAAGACAGGAAAATTGGAAACTCTCAGCCATTTACACATGCTGCCTGCCCCGAGTGCTTGCAGCAATTTCTGCTTTATTTTCCATTCATGTGGTTGATCTATCTTAATTTCAGCTCAAAGTTAATGGTGGGAGTTTTGCGTTGATTATATCAATAACTGTTGTCACAAAAAGGTGGTTAAACTTATCCCAAACTGGTGATGATCATTTCCAGTACTGCATAGGGAACTTAGGAAGCTATTACAATAATAACCCTCTCCTTTACATCCAAATTGGCAAGATATGTTTATAGTTTTATTTTCCCCTCATTGTTATACATTACAATGGACAACAAAGATTTTGCTTCCTGAACATTTTGGGTGCATATGGATTTTGGACTGCTGATCATGAAAATCACCTCAAAACTTTTAAAAAGATATCACTGATTTTTGTAATGTCCTGTCTACATCAAGCCTTCAAAACCACGAAGTGCAATGTGTCATTGAAAACTCATTTTATGCATTTGCACATGGGCGTCTTCCCTGCTGATCGTGGTGCAGTCAGTCACAAACTTGGTGAAAGGTTTCACCAGGACATTACGATCATGTAAAAATGGTATCAGGGTAACTGGAATCCATCAACGCTGGCCGACTATTGTTGAACACTGACATGAGGTTGTTTGAATACAAATGATAATCAGCGGCAAAACATTTTTACGTCAGCTGAACTAATGCAATGTGTCAGCATCATTATGCAATTAAACATGTTAAATTCAATAAAATTTAATTTAATGTTTCTCCACCTTCCTACGTGATACAGCGAATCTGAAATTATCTTTGTGTTCACCTTGAAGTTGTCTATCATAATCCCCAATTTATTTTAGGAAGCAAACCTTTTGAAAAATAATTGTCCAGCATTATTAGAGAGGAGGATAGAAAGATAAACTGTTCAGACTATCACACACAAATGATAGCTTGTATTTCTCTATATCTTAAGGCAGTATTTTAGTATTGTTAAAGAAGAGATGTATTTACTTTTTTAAAAATATAGAGATACTCAGCTATTGAAGGTATACTGAGGTATTTGTAAGTACTCTTCGAATTGTTCCATATTGCTTAACTGTCTGGATATCTTGCAGATCCTGAGTAAATACATTCAAATTCATATTTCCTTAGGAGCACATACCTGCCAGGACTGATAGTATCAGCAAAGGGTTCATCTTTGGTAAAAGCCAGGAGCTTCCTATAATCCACAACCTTCACCTGAACAATAAGCAAAGATTAGGTCAGTATTATCTTGAACCTTGGGTCTATTTTGCTGATGTGTCAGTTCTCAAAGCAAATAAAAAAGTTTTTCCATTTCAGGACGGAAAAGCATAATGGGCATAGTCACATTAGCCTCAATATTCCGAAATGCTTCCATTTCACTTGCTGTGAGTGTCTCACTAGTCCTGGCTCAATATGTAGCCCTTTCATATGGCAGAGGTTTCAGCCTCATACAATCCCAGCTGCCACCCTAGGAAAAGAACTGCACTGACAGATGATGGAGAATGCCCTGCTGGGAGGACACTGAAGACCCCACAACACTATTCAAATAAATTAACAAAACTTAAGACATAACAAAAAAAAGTTGCTTCATTTTTGCCCTGTGACCAACATCACTAACAGAGTTTGTCTGGTTATTATTTCTGTATTGTTCCAAAGGGATCTTGCTGGGCACAGATTGGTCACTATAATTTCTGTGTTACATCATTGACAATTATTAAAAATATAAACATTGAGCTTTGGGCTGGCCTCAGAGTGTGAATAAGGCATTAAAATAAAAACTATAATTGAAATTGCATCTTCTTTTACATCAGTTATGTAAAGGAGATACAGACAGAAGCTCTTTTAGCTCAGTCTGCCATTCAACTTCATTTTACTGTCTAACTCTCATTATCCTTAGTCCACCTGCAGTCCAAAAGTCTATCTTTACTTTGAATATTTACAGATACCAATAAGTAGAAATTCTGCCTAGCCCCAGGAAAAAGAATCTCAGGTTTGTATGTGATGTCATACATGTATTCTGACAATAAATCTGAACTTTGAACTTGATTTGAACTTAACAGTTCGGCTAGTAGCCAAGTTCTTCAGATGCACTGCCACTCCAATGTGTCAGATTTAAACAATATCAACAAATTCAGGGGGAAGGCTGATCAAATCAATACCTCATCTAAAACCATCAAATATCTGTACAAAACATCAGCAAGATACATTACTAGATGCATTATCAGAAAAGTCGTACCATAAAGTAGAAAACAATATGGAAAATTCTGATCCTTTTTTTTAGAAAAAGCAAGAACTAAGGGACTATGCACATCTTGCCAATGTTGGTCAGGAATGTATTTGATGCATCAGATCATAAGTTCCATCACTTAATAGATTTCAATAAGTTGAAAGAAACACTGAGCATTTCCTTCAATCAAGAAGGAGAACACTGCAGCAACTGGAAATCAGAAATGTGCAGCAGGCCATGGACAGAAAAATTGAATGACTGTTTCAGGAGGACAATTTTTCATCAAAGCTAAATTTGTTTCTCGCAGCACGGATTCTGCTAGACCTGCTGCATTTTCCGTTCTCACTCCTCTCAGCAAGGTTGCTTTTCACCAGCAGAGCTGCCATATTGGTTGGGTGTGACCACATTTGTCAAGAGAAATACACTAAATGTCTTCATTAGCAGATCCCATTTGATCATTCATCCCTTTTCAATAATTCTTGTTTTCTTTGAAATAGAAGGCCAATTCTAATGGCCAGACTATGTGAGCCTGTGCCTGCCTGTGTTCTAATATTTGATATAGGATCAGAAATTACTTTACTTTCATTGATTACAGAAGACTGAAATGCACACTGGATGCCTCCAGCAGAAGAAGCAAATATTTACAAGACATTAAAAAGCCATTTATGGTTAATAACATTCAAGGAATAGGGACAAAGGGCTCTTGCGGAGCTCCTTGTGTAAAATTTAATCAAAATTCTAACCTTTTACATGGGGAGTCAGGACAGAACAGAGTGTGAGTGGGGTGGGTCATGCTTTAAATTAGATTAGACGGGAGCCAGAGGGAAGCTTTGCTTGAAAAGTGGAAAGCGGGCAGACCCACCAGGAATGAGGATGAAAGGTTGAGATGTGAGGATGAGTGGAGATGGGTGAATGGACAGTAAGAACTGGAAAGAAATGGGTTGCTAAGAATTTGGCCAGGGTGTACGAGGAAGAAGAGGGATGGGAGTACGTGGGGGACCTTGGGATAAGAGAGCTGCCTTGCCCTGCTGAAAGGAAGAGGGTGAGTTGGACTTCAGAACGCACATTGTGAGCTAATAATTATTATTGTAAATGCATCTTTGGCTTGGCTTCGCGGACGAAGATTTATGGAGGGGGTAAAAAAGTCCACGTCAGCTGCAGGCTCGTTTGTGGCTGACCAGTCCGATGCGGGACAGGCAGACACGATTGCAGCGGTTGCAAGGGAAAATTGGTTGGTTGGGGTTGGGTGTTGGGTTTTTCCTCCTTTGCCTTTTGTCAGTGAGGTGGGCTCTGCGGTCTTCTTCAAAGGAGGCTGCTGCCCGCCAAACTGTGAGGCGCCAAGATGCACGGTTTGAGGCGTTATCAGCCCACTGGCGGTGGTCAATGTGGCAGGCACCAAGAGATTTCTTTAGGCAGTCCTTGTACCTTTTCTTTGGTGCACCTCTGTCACGGTGGCCAGTGGAGAGCTCGCCATATAATACGATCTTGGGAAGGCGATGGTCCTCCATTCTGGAGACGTGACCCATCCAGCGCAGCTGGATCTTCAGCAGCGTGGACTCGATGCTGTCGACCTCTGCCATCTCGAGTACCTCGACGTTAGGGGTGTGAGCGCTCCAATGGATGTTGAGGATGGAGCGGAGACAACGCTGGTGGAAGCGTTCTAGGAGCCGTAGGTGGTGCCGGTAGAGGACCCATGATTCGGAGCCGAACAGGAGTGTGGGTATGACAACGGCTCTGTATACGCTTATCTTTGTGAGGTTTTTCAGTTGGTTGTTTTTCCAGACTCTTTTGTGTAGTCTTCCAAAGGCGCTATTTGCCTTGGCGAGTCTGTTGTCTATCTCATTGTCGATCCTTGCATCTGATGAAATGGTGCAGCCGAGATAGGTAAACTGGTTGACCGTTTTGAGTTTTGTGTGCCCGATGGAGGTGTGGGGGGGCTGGTAGTCATGGTGGGGAGCTGGCTGATGGAGGACCTCAGTTTTCTTCAGGCTGACTTCCAGGCCAAACATTTTGGCAGTTTCCGCAAAGCAGGACGTCAAGCGCTGAAGAGCTGGCTCTGAATGGGCAACTAAAGCGGCATCATCTGCAAAGAGTAGTTCACGGACAAGTTTCTCTTGTGTCTTGGTGTGAGCTTGCAGGCGCCTCAGATTGAAGAGACTGCCATCCGTGCGGTACCGGATGTAAACAGCGTCTTCATTGTTGGGGTCTTTCATGGCTTGGTTCAGCATCATGCTGAAGAAGATTGAAAAGAGGGTTGGTGCGAGAACACAGCCTTGCTTCACGCCATTGTTAATGGAGAAGGGTTCAGAGAGCTCATTGCTGTATCTGACCCGACCTTGTTGGTTTTCGTGCAGTTGGATAATCATGTTGAGGAACTTTGGGGGACATCCGATGCGCTCTAGTATTTGCCAAAGCCCTTTCCTGCTCACGGTGTCGAAGGCTTTGGTGAGGTCAACAAAGGTGATGTAGAGTCCTTTGTTTTGTTCTCTGCACTTTTCTTGGAGCTGTCTGAGGGCAAAGACCATGTCAGTGGTTCCTCTGTTTGCGCGAAAGCCGCACTGTGATTCTGGGAGAATATTCTCAGCGACACTAGGTATTATTCTATTTAGTAGAATCCTAGCGAAGATTTTGCCTGCAATGGAGAGCAACGTGATTCCCCTGTAGTTTGAGCAGTCTGATTTCTCGCCTTTGTTTTTGTACAGGGTGATGATGGTGGCATCACGAAGATCCTGAGGCAGTTTACCTTGGTCCCAACAAAGCTTGAAAAACTCATGCAGTTTGGCATGCAGAGTTTTGCCGCCAGCCTTCCAGACTTCTGGGGGGATTCCATCCATACCTGCTGCTTTGCCACTTTTCAGTTGTTCGATTGCCTTATATGTCTCATCCAGGGTGGGAACCTCATCCAGCTCTAGCCTTAGGGGCTGTTGAGGGAGCTGGAGCAGGGCGGAATCTTGGACTGAGCGGTTGGTACTGAAAAGAGATTGGAAGTGTTCTGACCATCGGTTGAGGATGGAGATCTTGTCGCTGAGGAGGACTTTGCCGTCTGAGCTGCGCAGCGGGCTTTGGACTTGGGGTGAGGGGCCGTACACAGCCTTTAGAGCCTCGTAGAAACCCCTGAAGTCGCCAATGTCCGCGCTGAGCTGTGTTCGTTTGGCGAGGCTAGTCCACCACTCATTTTGGATCTCCCGGAGTTTGCGCTGAAGATGGCTGCATGCGCGACGGAAGGCTTGTTTCTTCTCTGGACAGGACGGCTTTGTAAGGTGAGCCTGGTGGGCAGCTCGCTTCTTTGCCAGCAGCTCCTGGATTTCCTGGCTGTTTTCGTCAAACCAGTCCTTGTTTTTCCTGGAGGAGAAGCCCAGTACCTCTTCAGTGGATTGCAGTATGGTAGCCTTCAACTGATCCCAGAGGGTTTCAGGGGACGGGTCCGTGAGGCGGGTTGCAACGTCGAGCTTTGCTTTGAGGTTTGCCTGGAAGTTTCCTCTCGCTTCGTCTGACTGCAGTTTTCCAACATTGAACCTCTTTCTGGGGGCTTTATTGTTCCTGGGCTTTGGCTTGAAGTGAAGGTTGAGCTTGCAGCGAACCAGCCGGTGGTCAGTGTGGCATTCCGCGCTAGGCATGACCCTGGTGTGGAGCACATCTTGTTTGTCACTTTCTCGCACCAGGATGTAGTCCAGGAGGTGCCAGTGTTTGGATCGGGGATGCATCCAGGTGGTCTTAAGGCTGTCCCTCTGCTGAAAAAGGGTGTTTGTAATGACAAGCCGCTGTTCTGCGCAGAGCTCCAACAGGAGGCGCCCATTGTCGTTGCACTTGCCGACGCCATGCTTGCCCAGGATTCCTGGCCAGGTTTCTGAGTCTTTGCCGACACGAGCGTTGAAGTCGCCCAGGATGACAACCTTGTCGGCTGTAGGGGTACGTTGGATGAGGTTGCGCAGGTCGGTGTAGAACTTGTTCTTTTCTGCTGGTTCCGCCTGGAGGGTTGGAGCATAGACACTGATGAGGGTGATGTGACGCTTGTTTTGAAGTGGGAGTCGCATGGACATGATTCACCAAAATTCTTCCTTGCTGTATGATGGATAGTGGGCATGTCTGCACTGTCCGGTTCAAAAGGGCAGTGAGTAGGGAGTCTCCTTTGCCAAGGATGAGGATGGAGGGAGTTAATGCTAAACTACCCAGGGCAAAGGACATGGCAGAGACCGACACAAGGGATTGCAGATGCCCCCTAACCAGTTGAATTCCTGCTCCAGTTTGTTTTTGCTCAATATGGATGATATGTTGCTTGGGTTTGGCAACCTAGATGAAGGTGAGGGCAGGGAGAAGGGAGTTTCATGTAGGGGAGAAGCTCGCCAGTGATTGCAACCCAGGGACAAGAAGCAGATGCCTTGGGATGCGGATAGGGCTGCAATAATAAAGATAGAACCGAATGCAGAAAAAAAAACAGTGATGTTGACTGGACTGAGACAGGGGAGGTTCGTCTGGGCCACAGGGCCCCTGAGGATTTCTTTCCCCACTGCAATGGTTAGGTTTTGAACCTATCCGCCAGTTACATCTCTGCAATTTCATTTTGCCTGCAGTTTTCTCTGGAATTTAAGATGCAGCAACAATAAATTGTCCCTGACAGTCTGAATCTGACAGCTCTGAAAAAAATTCTGATTTAACCTGCACTGGACTTGCATTTAAAATGAACAATATTTCGTTGGATTCATTCCTCTGAACAATGCATACGATTAAAGATTTTATTCACCTCTACACGATTAAATATCTCCTGACTACAGTGTTGCTCAATCTGTCGCTCTATTCTCCTTAATTCATCTGCCCCCCTCCTCTTCCCCTTTCTCCTCTCTTCTCTCCCCCTGCCCCTCTCCCCTCACATCTGCTGCCTCCGTCCTTCCCCTCTCCCCCACCTCCTCCTCTCTCGCGTCACCCTCCTCTGAACTTTGGATATTTACTGTGCCTCTCCATCCTCCGCCAACGACGCTCTCCTCTCCCCTCGCAGCCCGGGGCTCGGCCCGTCTCTTCCTTACCTGCAGTGATCTCGCCACCCCCACTGCTGAAGGGACCGGTCCTCCACCGAGATGGGAGTTGAGTGTGCAGTCGGATCGACCCTGGCGAGAATGTAAAGGCTCCTGGAGCCGTTCCCCACTGCGCCACTGACTGCGCTACGACTGGCACAGCCCGCCCCCTTCCAGCCAGGTTGTCAGTGATCCCGCCCCTCCCCCTCCCCTCCCTCCAACCCTCTCCCCACCCTCCCCCTCCCCTCCCTCCAACCCTCTCCCCACCCTCCCCCTCCCCTCCCTCCAACCCTCTCCCCACCCTCCCCCTCCCCTCCCCCTCCCCTCCCTCCAACCCTCTCCCCACCCTCCCCCTCCCCTCCCTCCAACCCTCTCCCCACCCTCCCCCTCCCCTCCCTCCAACCCTCTCCCCACCCTCCCCCTCCCCTCCCTCCAACCCTCTCCCCACCCTCCCCCTCCCCTCCCTCCAACCCTCTCCCCACCCTCCCCCTCCCCTCCCTCCAACCCTCTCCCCACCCTCCCCCTCCCCTCCCTCCAACCCTCTCCCCACCCTCCCCCTCCCCTCCCTCCAACCCTCTCCCCACCCTCCCAGACGTCAGCGATCAGCAGAACAGCTGGAATCTCCGCTGCATTCTTCAATCTGCCCATTCCGTGTATTCCGTGACTGCATTTAGATCAAACGCACAACAACGACAAAAAACCCCAGAACCTTTTAGAAATGAGCGGTGGACTGAGAAATAGTCTGCGACCCTGCGTCAACTTGGTGAGAGGATGTCTGGCTTGGACAGAGCCTAGTCACTAACACACACACCCCTTTCCACATACACACTCCTATACACACACACACACCCTTTACACACACACACCTACACACACACAAACACCCCTATACACACCCCTTTACACACACACCCCTTTCCACATACACACACCTACACACACACACCCTTTACACACACACAAACACCCCTTTACACACACACCCCTTTCCACACACACACCTACACACACACACACACACACAAACACCCTATACACACACACCCTATACACACAAACACCCCTTTACACACACACCCCTTTCCACACACACACACCTACACACACACACACACACACACACAAACACCCTATGCACACACACACACCCTATACACACACACACCCCTTTACACACACCTACACACTGTCGGACTCTGGCTTTACCTTACCCTTAATTTAGTTTATGTGTCATCTGAGTCCAGCGTGCTCGTTGAATGAAGTGATAGGAGAAGGTATTCGGTTCACCAATCAGTTTATTATACAGCACAAGAATAAAACTTAACAGAGCTCTGGGTCAGTCGTTAGTTCTTAGGTCACCTGCACAGTGAGCTATTCCCCAAGACTGACCCCTATTGTCCAGTCTGCTCAGTTTATATAGATCCAAATTACCATACAGAACAAAAGTTGGCTTCCTTTGCTAGATTTTTACATAAAGTATATCACCAGCAATTTCCTCTTTATCTCGGGTGTAGACCTCTTATCTTAAATCTTCCAGATCAGACCATCCTATTGTTTTGACCAGAAATCAATTCCTACCCCAGATATTTCCAATCATCGTTCTGTTCCCGTCTGGCCAATGTCTTCTGTTTTCCTTAACACCTCCTCATGCCTTAATCTTCTTCCTAGACTGGCTTTCCATTCCCTTTGTTTTTTACAGGATATTCTTTGTTCTGGTCTGACCTGTGTCTCCTGCGCTACACAACACCTCCTTCAGTTTGAGCTTTCCTCCTGAATCGTTTCATCCATTTCCTCTCCCTTGTATTTTGGGAGCAGATAATTCTACCCCTACTGTAATCAGCCAACTTTGCTCCATTCTGTGATTGCTACTTAATTACCTTATACTTTTCCCTTAACCATGAGGTAAATATAAAAATTGTTACATAGTCCTCTATTCCGTGATATTTTAGTCCCTAGATTCCAACAACACACACAAACACCCCTATACACACGCCCCTTTCCACACACACACACTCCTATACACACACCCCTACACACACACCCTATACACACACCCCCTTATACACACACACCCCTTTCCACACACACACACACACACACACATACCCCTACACACACACCCCTTTACACATACCCCTTTACACACACACCCTACACACACCCTTCTACACACACCCTTCTACACACACACACCTATACACACACACACCCCTTTCCACACACACACCCTCCTATACACACACCTCTACTGTGAGAGATGAGTAAAACTAATATGAAAATATGAAAGATGAAGAAAACTAGTATGGAGATATGTGTAATGAATAAAGCCAGTATGAATAAGATAAGGATAGATTATAGAATGTAGGAAGTAAAGTTATTCTGAATAAGATAAGGGTCTTCTAGCCTTTGACAGAATTAGCAAGTTCTGCATATAAGAAGTTAGTAAGCCCTGAGAGTTGGGAAGGTGTGAATAAGGACAATGACATGATGGGACACCAACAGGATACCCCCTGGTCCTCCAAGTTCACAGAAACAGTACGTAGGCAGACAGGATTGCCTAATGCCAAACTCATCCAGGAGGCAGAAGAATGTAAGGGGGAGGGTACTCTACACTGAAATAAACTCTATAAAAGTTGGGTGAGCCCCAGTGTGTGTGTGTATTCCCAGGGTAAGGGGATGCACCCAACTTTGCATTGTTGTATAATAAATGTTCTTTGTTCTCAATTTTTGTCTCGAGCAAATTCTGTGAAGGTACTTCTGTTTCTCACACCTACACACACACCCTATACACACACCTCCTTATACACACACACACTCCCCTTTCCACACACACTCCTTTACACAAACACCCTACACACACCCTTCTACACACACCTCCTATACACACACTCCTATTCACACCCCCTTTACACACACACACACTCCCCTACACACACCCCCCTTTCCACACACACACACACAAACACACCTATACACACACACACCCCTTTCCACACACACCTCTTTCCACACACACACACTCCTATACACACACCCCTACACACACACACCCTATACACACACCCCCTTATACACACACACACCCCTTTCCATTCCACACACACACATACCCCTATACACGCACACCCCTTTACACACACACATCCTACACACACACTCCTATACACATACACTCCTATTCACACCCTTTACACACACACACACACTCCTATTCACACACACACACCCTACACACACACACACCCCTTTCCACACACACACACCTACACACACACACAAACACCCCTATACACACACACACCCTTTTCCACACACACCCCTACACACACCCACCCTTGTAGACATACACACCCCTTTCCACACACAAACACCCCTATACATACACACATCCCTTTCCACACCCTTATCTAAGCCCTTCATGATTTTATGAACCTCCATAAGGCCCTCCCTCAGCCTCTTGTGCACCAGAGAGAAAGGTCCCCGCACATCCAGCCTCCCATGCACCAGGAGGAAAGGATCCAGCCAAATCAGCCTCTCCTTCTATTTCAAACTCATCAGTCCCTACAGCATTCTCAAACTTGGTTTCCATCTGAATGCATACATTCCTTTTGTTCTCTGAAATCTAAAACAGTTATTTTCTCACTTTTCCAACGAAGTGTCTGTCCACAGACGCTGTCCGACTTTCAAGTTATCCCTGACACCCAGCATCTGTAGTTGTTCACTTTCAAAAGTTTGTGGATGATGGGAACACCCACAAGTTTCCTTTGGAGACTCACACTATCCTCTCTTTATTATTCCTTCATTGTAACTGGGTCAACACCCTGAAATGTCCAACCTAATAAACACAGTGGATCAAGAAGACACAGAAGTCACAGAGAGTTAAAACATGGAAGCAGACCCTTTGAATAACAGTTTGCACCAACCATCAACTGTACATTCTGTATACACTAGTCCTATATTAATATCATCTAATATGGGGAGTTCCCGTATTCAACTCTCCCCCCCCCACCCCCCAAAGTTCCACCCTTTTCCTACATGCTTGGACCAATTTACAGTGGCCAATTAGCCTACAAGAATTATGGAGCTTTACAATACAGAAACAGGCCTTTTGGCCCAGCTTGGCCATGCCAGCCAACATGCCTAAGTAGCTTCACTAACCTGCATTTGGCCCAAATCCCTCTAAACCTTTCCTGGCCATGTACATATCACAATGTCTTTTAAATGTTGCAATTGCACCCACCTCTTGCAGCTCATTCCTCCTATCTACTCCCTTCTGCATGAACCTATCGCTCAGGCTTGAAACCTGAAAGCCGTTGGCACGTGGGAGGAAACTAGAAGGCCTGGAGGAAACCCATACAGTCCCTGGAGGAATTTAAAGACTCTTCCCAGCCTGCCCCAGTGGTCTAGTGCAGTGGGACATCAGCTTTTCTAGCTGTGGCACTCTATCACCTGTAATGGAAGATTTAAACTGTGTTTTTTACATCTGCAGCTGCAAGGCTGAGAACCTGTTTGTTTTTTAGAAAATCAGCAGACATAATCCAACTTCCACCATGAGGCCCAGAGATGCAGTTTTCTTTTGTTGGTCACAGACTATCAGGAGACCTTGAAGATAATTAAACCATTTGTTCAAAGAGATAAGATCTGAAGTAAACAACTTTTGGGTAATATAAGCCATGGACCCACTGCTAAAGTTTGAGACTCTCCAAGAGGTTGCAAAATCCCTCAGCAAGAAGAAGAACTTCAAGAGTCCAGCTAAAGTCCTGGTTGAGGGAGGTGGAGAAGCCCTGACAACCTACTACAAGTGTGCAGTCGTTGCCTCGCTTCGGCAGTTGGGACCAGTCCAGGCATCGATAATTGGGAAGGGCTTGCATATTGTAGGGTAAATTCAGCTTTAGATTTAGTAATAAAGACTTGTATAAACTGAAGTGCTCTCGGTGTGTGTGTCTATTTTCTTTCGGAGGCTCAAACACTGTGACCAATCTAAAACGAACAAAATGAGAGGTATAAGTTTACCCAAGACATCATCTTTCATGGCTTACTCAGTTCTCAAAGCAGTGTGAATGGACAATAAGTGCTGGACTTGCCAATGATATTCATACCAGCCTCCCATGACTGCTTAAGAATTCTTTATGCTCAGTTGCATAGCTATCTTTATACCTTGGGCTATCCCAACATAGACCTTGCATGTTACATGACCATTCATACATATTGTTAGAAATAGAAGTACCTTAACAGAAATTGCTCGAGACAAAAATTGAGAACAAAGAACATTTATTATACAACAATGCAAAGTTGGGTGCTTCCCCTTACCCTGGGAATACACACATACACTGGGGCTCACCCAGTGAATTTCAGTATCAGAATACCCTCCCCCTTACATTCTTCTGCCGCCTGGATGGTTTGGTATTAGGCAATCCTTCCTGCCTACGTGCAGTTTCAAGTGGACTTGGAGGACCGGGGGGGTGGGGGGGGGGGGGTATCCTGTCGGTGTCTTCTCATGTCATTATCCTTACTAATTATATATGTAGAACTTGGTACTTCTGTCTAGGGTCTAGAGTTATCTCATCCAGATTATCTCAACTTCCTATATTCTATTCCTTACCTCTCCTTATCTTATTCATAAGGTGGGCTCACTGATCCTGTTGGAAAACTAGAAGATTCTTATCTGACATAGGCTGACTCTGCTTCCTGCATTCTAATTTCCATGCTTAGCCTGTTCATACTGGTTTAATCCATCGCTCCACATGTCTGCATCTTTCATATTTTATGTCAAGTTTCCTCATCTCTCACAATCCTCACTTCTCTTTTAGATTAGTGATACTGATCTCTCAAAAAAATCAGTGTAACTCATCTCTCACAATCCTCACTTCCCTTTTTAGATCAGTGTCACTGATCTGTCAAATGAAATGTGCTATTGCTAAAGTTGGTCTTTCTCCCAGCGGGTCAATAAACGAATCGCAGTGTCATAAGCATCCATTTGGGGAACACACACCCCTTGGGTTATAGAAATAGGGGTCCGCAAAATCATGAAATGAATACCAGCCTTTAGGTAGGGGAGCACCACACTGACCAGAATAGTGAGTCCTGCTGCTATAAGGGCTGTGAGTATCAGGCTCCAGTTCTCAGTAAAAAGTCGAGACAATCCCACATCAGTCCAAGGTTGCCAAGTCTGAACATGGGCATGGGAAGATTTATGTCGAAGTCCTGAAGTCCTGACCGTTGTAAGCATTGTCAGTACAGAGTCTTGCACAGATGCTGCCTCCAGCAGCCAACGAGTAATCGAGTGCCAGGTGGTTTCATTGAATCGTTGCTTGTAGCTGTCGTCTTTCTTCAGCCCCTACATTCAGGGCCATCGCCGTCCGTTCGGCGACGATCTCCAAAGCCGCCTGGAGTCTGAACAAACGATTTAAATGCCCAGCAGCTTTAGTATTCTGGAGCTGTTTACTTCGTGGATAATTGGAACTCCCCTTACACTGGTGGTATTTAAAATTTGGAATGGCTGTGTAACCCAAAGGATGCTTTAGAATAGCACAGGTTGGGGAGGGGTGTTTCTTGTAACTTAATCTGTGAGTTGTAGCCTGCCTGCGAACATTCCCAATTTGTCCTTCAAGTAGGACTTCAGTTGGTAGTATTCCAACACTGTATCTTGAATTATATTATATTTATCCTTCATTTGTTCAAAGGATAGTAATTTATTTCCTGAAAAGCAATTTTCTATTCTTTTGATCCCTTTTTTCTCCCATTCTCTAAAGGAAAGGTTATCTATTGTAAAAGGGATTAGCTGATTTTGCGCCAGTATTAGTTTTGGTAATTGGTAATTTGTTTTATTCCTTTCTACATGAATCTTCTTCCAAATATTGAGCAGATGATGTAATACTGGAGAACTCCTACGTTGTACCAATTTTTCATCCCATTTATATAAGGAGAAGGATATTGGGAGATGTGAGATAAAAAAAGCAAATTGGGTAAATATGGGGAATATAGAGATTACAAAAGGTGTAGTTTTAAGGCTTTTGAAGAATATAAAGGTGGATAAGTCTCCGGGACCAGACGGGATCTTCCCCAGGACATTGAGAGAAGTGAAGGAGGAAATAGCAGAGGCTCTGGCAGTAATTTTCCAAATGTCATTAGATATGGGGATAGTGCCGGAGGATTGGCGCATTGCGCATGTGGTTCCGTTATTTAAAAAGGGTTCAAGGAGGAAGCCTGGCAACTATCGGCCTGTAAGTTTGACGTCTGTGGTAGGTAAATTAATGGAGAAAATTCTTAGAGATAGTACTTATAAACATCTGGATAGGCAGGGTCTGATCAGGAGCACTCAACATGGATTTGTGGGAGGAAGGTAATGTTTGAACAATCTGATTGAATTTTTTGAAGAGGTGACTAGGAATGTGGATGAGGGTAGCGCAGTGGATGTTGTCTATATGGACTTCAGTAAGGCCTTCGATAAGGTACCACATGGAAGGTTAGTTAGGAAGGTGCAGTCTTTAGGTATAAATTTTAAGATAGTCAAATGGATTGAACATTGGCTGAAAGGGAGAGGCCAGAGAGTGGTAGTGGATAATTGTCTGTCAGGTTGGAGGCCGGTGATCAGTGGTGTGCCTCAAGGATCTGTATTGGGCCCATTGTTGTTCGTTATATACATTAATGATCTAGATGATGGGGTGGTGAATTGGATTAGTAAATATGCAGACGATACTAAGATAGGTGGAATAGTGGATAATGAAGAAGGTTTTCAAGGATTGCAGAGGGATTTGGGCTGCTTAGAAAAGTAGGCTGAAAAATGGCAGATGGAATTTAATGCTGATAAGTGTGAGGTGCTTCATTTTGGTAAGAAGAATCAGAATAGGACATACGTGGTAAATGGGAGAGCATTGAGGAATACAGAAGAGCAGAAAGATTTAGGAGTAACGGTACATCGTTCCCTGAAGGTAGAAACTCACGTGAATAGGGTGGTGAAGAAGGCTTTTAGTATGCTGGCCTTTATCAATCATTGCGTGGAATATAGGAGTCGGGAGGTGATGTTGAGATTGTATAAGACGTTGGTGCGGCCTAATTTGGAGTTCTGTGTGCAGTTCTGGTCGCCTAATTATAGGAAGGATATAAACAGAGTGGAGAGAGTGCAGAGAAGGTTTACCAGAATGTTACCTGGGTTTAAGCATCTAGAGTATAGGGAGAGATTGGACAGATTTATGGAGCGTAGAAGGTTGAGAGGGGATTTGATAGAAGTATTTAAGATTATGAAAGGGATAGACAGAGTGGATGTGGATAGACTATTTCCGTTAAGAGGAGGAAAGATTAAAACAAGAGGACATGAGTTAAGAATTAAGGGGCAGAGGTTTAGAGGTAACATGAGGGGGAACTTCTTTACTCGGAGAGTGGTAGCCGTGTGGAATGAGCTTCCAGGAGAAATAGTGGCAGTGGAGTCAATTGTATTATTTAAGAAAAGGTTGGACAGGTATATGGATGAGAAGAAGATGGAGGGTTATGGGCATTGTGCAGGGAGGTGGGACTAGAAAGGGGAGTTTGGTTCGGTGCGGACTAGAAGGGCCTAATGGCCTGTTTCCGTGCTGTAATTGTTATGTTATGTTATGTTATTAGCATATGTATCAACTCTCTCTCTGCCACATGTACAATCCTGACAATTATCCTGTCTGCCTTTGTACCCACATCTGCCTTGTGCTAAACGATTAAAACTGTTGTTGTAAATATCTGCAGAGTCCAAAAAACCATTAAAATCATCATATAGAGAGGTGTTCTGTGCCCCTGGTCCACATTTGAAATCTATATTAACCCCTACTTTACTATGATCGTACCCTATATCTATGTCCCGTCTACATTCTAAAGTAAAATAATGGCCATCTATGCTGCCCCTGTTCCAGGAGGACTTAATACATTTTGAAAACTTCAGTAATGTCTCAGAATTTGGGAGGCAACAATTAAGTAGTACAATAAAAATTAAAAACAACATTACAAGACTTCTTCTCGGCGTAGTGTGACTTTCAAGTCAGGATGAAAGACTGCACGCCAGGTGGAGGGTAGATTTTCAAGATCTGTAGTCTGTGGTTCAGCAGCTCGTTTGATTCGTTGGATGTGGCTCCAACCCTTTTCTTTCGTTCGTACAGCAGTGTCTGTAATCAAAAGTACACAGTAGGGGCCATCCCAGACAGGTTTTAGTTGTTTATCTTGCCAAGCTTTAACAAATACCCAATCACCAGGTTTCATAGAATGAATAGGATACTCCGGGGGGGGGGGGGGAGTTTGAGCTAGTAAACCCTTCTGTTTTAAATCAAGGAACGAAGCAGACAGTTCCTGTAAATATTTAGAGATATATTGGTCATTAGCCTCAGGGATGGGAGTATCAGTGTGGAATCCCATGTAAGGAAGACCAAACATCATCTCATATGGTGAGACAGCAAGGTCTTTACCAGGAGCTGTGCGAATCCTGATTAAAGCTAAGGGTAAGCATTTAATCCAGGAGAGGCCAGTTTCCTCATGAAGTCGAGTGAGCTGGTATTTCAAAGTCTGATTCATTCGCTCAACCCGGTCCGAACTCTGGGGGTGCCATGGGGTATGGAGCTGCCAGTCAATGCCCAATCTTTTACAAACCCCCTGGAGTACCCGAGAAGTAAAGTGTGTACCACGATCCAAGTCAATGGTCTGGATCATCCCATACCATGGAATTACAGAATCCAGCAGTACTCTGATAACGGTGCTAGCACGATCATTCAGGGTCGGGAAAGCCTCAACCCATCGCGGGAAATGATCTACCATCACCAACAGGTACTTGTAAACACCTATCTTAGGTAACTCTGTGAAATCCACTTGTATTCATTGGAAAGGGCGTACAGCGATATCGCGACCGCCAGGCATTACCTGCCGCATGACCTTCTTATTAATTTTCTGACAAATTGGGCACCCCTGGGTACTCTGCTTGGCTATAGTGTATACGCCTGAGCAATGAAAGGAGCGAACAAAAGTGTCGACAAGTGCCTGGGCTCCCCAGTGTGTCTATTGGTGGAGCTGATCAAACATTTGCCGTGCCAAAGCTTTATTCAGCACTTGGTGTCCTTCGGCTGTCCACCAAAACCCATCACTTGTTTGACGCATCCCCTGATCCCTCTTCTTGTGAAAAGATGGGAGTCTTTTTAAGCTCCTATGGGATGGGGAGTAACAGCTGCATGTCCACTTTCGCAGTGACCGCTGCCTGTTTAGCAGCTGCATCTGCCTGTCTGTTGCCCTGTGCTTCAGGGCTGTCACCAGTTTGATGGCCCCGTACATGGACCACAGCTATTTCCTCACGTAAAGTCAGAGTCTCCAAGGATTGGACAATTAGGTTCTCATGCATCAATTTCTGTCCTTTTCCCATTATCATTCCCCGTTCCTTCCAGATTTTCCCAAAGGTGTGCACTACCCCAAAAGCGTATTTTGAATCTGTGTAGATTGTGCCCACCTTATTTTCCAGACCTTGGAGAGCTCGACAGAGGGCATATAATTCGCAAGACCGGGAAGGCGACCGGCTTCAATAACTACCCCCTCATTCCCATCCACTATACTATATCCGCTATAGCGAGTGCCATCAATACAGCGGGAAGAGCCATCAATAAACCACCGTTCTCCCTCCTGTAAAGGCTCATCACTCAAATCTTCTCTGATCTTAGTCTGCAGGTCTATCACTTCCAAGCATATATGCTCTAACTAATTGATTGTGTTGGGAAAGGTTGGAGAGACTAAAAAGGCTGCTGGATTATGTTCTCTACTTGTAGTCAGAGTTAGATCATCCCTATCCATCAAGATCGCTTCGTATTTCAAAATTCTAGAATCTGTAAGCCACCTACCAGCACGCTGTAACAGAATATTGCGAACGGTGTGAGGAGTGTGTAGTATCATTGGGGCACCAAATGTAATTTTTCGCGCTTCTTCAACTAAAATAGCAGTGGCTGCAATAGCTTGAACATATTCTGGCCAACCACGACAAACAGGATCCAAAACTTTTGAGAGAAAAGCAACTGGCTGCCTGCTGCCTGCCCTTTCTTGTGTTAAAACACCGGTTGCTACACCCCCTTTTGCGTTAGTATAAAGGTCAAAAGACTTATTAAGGTTGGGTAAAGCCAACACTGGGGCACTAATAAGGCGCTGTTTCACCAAGTTAAAATTATTAATCTCTTCTTCCGTCCAAACTAGCGCTTCGCCCCCTAGAATCGCGAGTTTATCGTAAAGGAACCGAACTAGATTAGAATAATTTTCTATCCAAATTCTACAGTATCCCACTAGACCAAGGAATTTCCTGAGTTCTTGGGCATTCTTAGGAGGTGGGATCTGTAGAATACCTTGTATCCTTTCTGGGCTGATCTTTCTGGTTCCCTGACTTACCAAATGACCCAGGTATTTAACCTCTGATTGTACGAATTGTAATTTGGATTCACTCACCATGAGACCCTTCTTTTCGAGAAAATTCAAAAGTGCAATGGTATATAGTTTAGCTGATTCATACGTCCTTCCCGTAATTAATAAATCGTCTACATATTGAATTAGCTGACAACTCTCTTTCCGAGGAGCCTCCTCTAATATTTGTTCTAGGACCTGGCCAAATAAGTTTGGTGATTCCGTAAAGCCCTAAGGGAGTACGGTCCACCTGTATTGATTTTTACGTCCCGTAAAAGGATTCTCCCATTCAAAAGCAAACATATCTCTGCTCTCTGTTGCTAACGGGCAGGTCCAGAAAGCATCCTTGAGGTCAATTACACTAAACCATTTACTGTGGGGATCGATTTTACCCTATTGTGTATGGATTAGGTACGACAGGGTGACGGGTGAGAATAATTTTGTTGAGTTCCCTCAAATCCTGTACTAATCTATAGGTACCGTCTGATTTTTGGACGGGTAAGATTGGGGTATTAAAAGGTGACATACAAGGTTCTAGAATGCCATCTTTCACCAATTGGTCAATTACTGGCTGCAGCCCCTTTCGGCCAGCCATTGGAATGGGATATTGCTTTCGCCTAATAATGTGCTCAGGATCTTTTAAGGTAACTTGTAGGGGAGGGATATCTAGCACCCTTCTATTGCCTCTTCCTGCCCATACTCCAGGATTTATGAGTTCTTGATCCTCCTCACTTAATACATATAGTTGAACCCCAATACCTGATTCTTGTGGTCTGGTGCTGATCGCCAATTGATCTTGTAAATCCCGTCCCAGCAAACAAACTCCTGCTTGGGGAATTAATAAGAGATCCTCCGTTATAACCTTTTCTCCCATCTGTATCCTAACATCTCTTAATACAGGGACCGGGAAATCTCTTCCCCCCACCCCCGAAATCATTACTGTCCCTTCTATCCTCACACCCTCGGGTGGGTGTAATATACTAGACCGGGCTGCCCCGGAATCTACTAAGAATATCATCCTATCACTGTGGGATCCTATGCTTAAATTTACCAATGGTACTCCATGCAGCCCCACAGTGTGTATTGACTGAGAACCGTGACTCCCTTATTCATAGTCTGTTTCCATCAGGGCATACGATTGCGTCTCCCTGGCTCACATGGGGCACTCTCTCTTGAAGTGTCCCTCCTTGTTACAATAGTAGCAGACCATTGTTCCCACTTCCCAATTCCTAGTTGGGTCTCCCCGGGGTCCTGGGAATGGTTGGCGTCCCCGGAATCCTCCTCTACTCCTTCCTCTACTCTGGACCCTATTTCCCCACCCCTGGCTCTCCTCCCAATGCCCAGGAGCTGGCACCAAGTCCCTACCTTTTCCTTGCTGTCCCTCCATGGCTCCCTTAAATGCCTGCATTAAAATCTTAGCCTTTCCCTTCTGCTTATCCTCAGATCTCTGTACAAAGGCTTTTTGTGCAATTTGTAGAAGCTGGGTTATTCCCTGCTCATGCCAATTCTCAGTTTTCTGTAATTTCCTCCTTATGTCTGGGGCTGAATTTGTAACGAAACTCTTTAATACTAATTGTTCCCCTGCTGGGGATTCTATATCCAGACCCCCATATTGCTGTATAGCCGTACGCAATCTATTCAAAAATGCCAAGGGAGTCTCCTCGGGTCCCTGAGGAACTTCGAATGCCTTTTTAAAGTTCTGTCCCTTCGGAACAGATTCCCTGATTCCTTTAATCAGATTAACCCTATACTCTTCCATTAATACCCGACCATCATTGGTATTTTTATCCCAATTAGGTCTAGCCAAGGGGAATTTAGCTTCTCCAGGTACTGCATCTGGTCCCCCTTGGTGATCCCGATTCCAGACTCTAATCCCTGCCTGGCGAATCATTCCACGCTCATCCAGGTTAAACAGAGTCCTAAATATAGCCGTTAATTCATCCCATGTATATATATTCGGTCCCAACAATTGATCCAATGTTCAGTGCATCCCTGGGGATCCTCTATCAGGGAAATCATTTCCCTCTTAAAATTACGCACCTCCGTACTGGTCAAGGGCACATTTACAAAACCGAGACCCCCTCCCACGGGAACCTCCCGCAGGGGTCTCATCCAGCTAACTTCTAGCTTATTATTTCTGAAATCCTGCTCTTCAGAAACTGACTCACAGTATCCTGCCCTTTCTTCCAGTAGGTCCTCACTCGGCTCAAAACTAACCTTGCCTCTGTCTCTCGTAGGCAATCTAATACTTTGCGAACGGGTTAACATGCCACTCCTATTTTCTTCTCCTTTTGTTAGTTGCGGGGGAGGAGGGGAAGGTGCGGAAGGGTAGGGCATAGGAGGGGGGGATAGATAGGAGCTGGTAAAGGAGGGGCATAGGGTGGAGGAAGGGAATGTAACACATCCCATCCTTGCGTCTCAGGTACAAGGGGTTCCTCATCCCTCTTATCCTCACTTCTCTTTTCGTTCAGGATCAGTTGGTCAACCGATCCCCTGAGCCAGCAGGCGGCATATTCCCTGCTTTCAATGTTATCCCTTTGATTCTTATACAGCCAGATGTTCAGTTCCTGACACATCCAGTCATCCTCAGATCCGAGCCTCGGCCAATATACCGAGCTCCCTTTAATAGGGCTTTTAACCCATTCCAGACAACAGTACTTAATCATGATAAGTTTGTCTTTTCCCCGGGTTCTCCCGAACTCCAGTCAGATAACATTACTCCTAACGGACTCTGTTTAGTTATCTGATCATCCAATCCTTCACTAGGATTCTCTCTCTTACTGCCCATACCTCCCATATTGACAGGTATAAAAATTTCTCTTACCAGATCCAGTAGCTCCTCTTATCGCGCTTCCTTAGCATTCTCCCGTCGTTTGTTCTCAATGCCTCTTCTCGGATATCACTCGCTTCTTCCACTGACTAGCCACCCATCGATCGTGAGTCCAGCTGAATCAGCTGGGGTGCACCTACCCCCGTCGTTGGGCACTCTGTCAGTGGAGGGAGTGTGATCCCGGACGAGCCCCCATTTGTTAGAAATAGAAGTACCTTAACAGAAATTGCTCGAGACAAAAATTGAGAACAAAGAACATTTATTATAACAACAATGCAAAGTTGGATGCTTCCCCTTACCCTGGGAATACACACATACACTGGGGCTCACCCAACTTTTATACAGTGAATTTCAGTATTAGAATACCCTCCCCCTTACATTCTTCTGCCGCCTGGATGGGTTTGGCATTAGGCAATCCTTCCTGCCTACGTGCAGTTTCAGTGGACTTGGAGGACCAGGGGGTATCCTGTCGGTGTCTTCTCATGTCATTATCCCCATTGTCCTTATTCACAACCTTGCCCTTGTCCCCATTCACACCTTTCCAACTCTCAAAACTACAGTCTCTTCATATGCAGAGTTTGCTAATCCTGTCTAGGGTTTACTAATTAAAATATGCCTAACTTGATAAATCTGTGTATGGCTTACTAATTATATATGTAGAACTTGGTACTTCTGTCTTGGGTCTAGGGTTATCTCATCCAGACTATCTCAACTTCCTATATTCTATTATTCCTTACCTCTCCTTATCTTATTCATACGCTGGGCTCACTGATCCTGTGGAAAAGACTAGAAGATTCTTATCTTACATAGGCTGACTCTGCTTCCTGCATTCTAATTTCCATGCTTAGCCTGTTCATACTGGTTTAATCCATCACTCCACATGTCTGCACTAGTTTCCCCATCTTTCATATTTTATGTCAAGTTTCCTCATCTCTCACAATATCAACAATTAAAGTCAATGGAAATGAAAATAAGTATCCTGAGCTGACAGAATGGGTGAAGGATCATTTTACAGTTTCTTTAAAAGTTTAACTCTGTTAAGGAATGTGGCAATGTTATGAAGAACTAGTAAATCTTTAATGGCTATGTTCTGAATATCAAATGAAGCAGAACAGAGATGGTATTTTAGGTTCTGTAGGCACCAAATTTCTTCTTGAAGAAATTAAAGCTCTCTGCATTAAACTCATAATATATCAACAACTTCCATAATTTCACTTGAAAAAAGAACTGCACCATTTCTTAATCTGATATGTTGCTAGTTTAATGCTGGATCTGGACTGACTCATGGTTGTTGTCCACAGCTCCCTTTGTAAGATGAAAGAATCCAATCCTGCCTCCGATTCAGCTTCTCAGGAGGAGTTCCAGCTCATTCAGTCTTTCCTGACTGCTGCACTGTCTCCAATTATCATGAATTTTTCCTGTAATTTTTTAAAGTTACAATTTTGTAGTATAGAGGTCAATGCAATCTAACTGTTATAAATTGAAATGTACATTCCTGGCCTGTTTGTATATTTTATTTCTCCAGAAATAATCCTCAATATATGTTTACTTAATGATTTTATCATTACACTTTTTCTTTATTCAATTCTGCCACAGAATCTGTTCTCTCTTTCTCTACTTCACTAATTTCTTTGTACTGATACAGATTTGGGTATAGAAAGATGGCATGCTGAAGTTCAGAGCTGTATACCACTTTAGAAAATTACTTATAATTTAAGAGATAAATATTATATATTTTTGGAGGATATGGAGCCAATTGTTACAAAGTATGGGTGCGAATATTTAAATGAGGTTCTGACATTCCCTTTCTCCTTAAGGTCGCAGTTTACTCAGAGAAACTTTAAAGTAATAAGGGCTCCTGTTGAGGATTTCTTGTCCTCTATTTTCTTTTTCTTTATTTCTTTAATAAAAGGATAGAGGGGGAGGGGCTATAGAGGAGATTTCTTTATTTTTCTTTTCTTTTTATAAATGTCACATGTATTTAGAATTGATTTGTTGTGGTGGCACACATTCTCATGGCGAACCAGCCTGCATGTATCGCCATGTGGCGGGGTAGCCATGGGAAGGTGGCGTCATCAGGGGTTCTCCCTGACTCCAGCCTCCCTTCTAGCGCACATCCTGAGCAGCGATTATGACGTCACCACGTACGTGGTGGCTGAGCCCACGCTGCCCTTGAAGGGGTGCGTGCTGAATTCAAATAAACAGGTGTGGTGACTGTGCTTTCTCCAGCCATGCAGAGCGCCACAGTGATGACCCTGACGGGCCCAGACATCTTTCTGGAGCCAATTAACGATAGACGCAACTGAGGTAAATGCTGTAGCCCTCAAGCTTCCTTCTTTCTGGTCCCATCGCCCACGAACATGGTTCGGACAGGCGGAGGCACAATTCCACCTGCGCAACATCTCAGCTGATGCCGCAAAGTTCTACTAAGTCGTGGGTGTGCTGGACCAGGAGATGGAGACGAGGGTGGATGACCTCATACATCGACCACCGGCAGAGGCCACATATACCGCCCTCAAAAACTTGTTCCTGGGGAAGTTTGGCGTGCATCCAGGCTCTTACACCTGGATGGGTTAGGTGACCGCTCTGATGCTTGGTCTGGTGGAGGATCATGAGCCATGTTTCTTCTTCTGCCAGATTTTCCTGGAACAAATGCCAGACAATATCCAGCTACATTTGTCTGAAGAGGACTTCATTGAACCCCATAAGGCCGCAGCCCGAGCAGATGCCCTCTGGCGCACAAAGCAGGAAAACGAGGCGGCCTTCAGCCAGGTTTCCAAACCGGGACCCTTTTGACCGCAGGGTGCCCCCAAGCACAAGCCAGAGGAAACACAGTCAACATGGTAGTTTTACCACCAGCGCTGGGGACCACAAGTCCGTAAATGCTGCCAACCCTGCAATTTTCAGGGAAATGACCAGGCCAGCCGCCATTGATGGCTGCGACGTTAGGCCACGTGAACAGCCTCCTTCATGTCACAGACAGATCCATAGGCCACTGGTTCCTGGTTGGCAAAGGGGCCGACCTGAGCGCCCTGCCCCCTACTGCGCTGGAGACTTGTACCTGATCTCCTGCTCCAACCCTGTGGGTGGCCAATGGCTCCTCAATCAAGACCTATGGCACCCGTAGAGCGCAGATACAGATCAGGGAAGAAAAATTCACCTGGAGGTTCATGCTGGCCTCGGTGGGCACTGCGCTGTTGGGGACCAACTTCCTGAGGGCTCACGGCCTGCTGGTAGACATGAGGGGCAGGAGGCTGCTCAATGCATGCACTTTTCATTCAGTGTGACTAGCATGGCGGATGACGACAGGCCCAGAATTGCCGCAGTAGCTGCCGCCAGGGAAGAGTATGCCGAGCTTCTCAGTGAGTTTCCGCCATCCTGGAGCCACGCTTCGACGTTGCTTTCCCCCGACATGGAGTGTTCCACCACATAGCCACACAAGGCCACCAGAAAAATTGAATCAGGTGAAAGAGGAATTCTCCAGGCTCCAGGAGTTGGGCATCGTTCAGTAATTGGACAGTGCCTGGGCGGCGCCTCTACACGTGGTCCCGAAATCATCTGGTGGATGGAGGCTCTGCGGAGACTACAGGTGGTTAAACGATACCATGACTCCAGTCAGGTACCCAATCCCCCACATCCAGGACTTCGCGCCAACCTCCATGGCGCACAGTTTTTTTCTAAGGTCGATTGAGTGCGGGGATAGCACCAGATCCCAGTTCACCCCGACGACATTAGAAAGACCACCATTATCACCCCTTTCGGCCTATTCGAGTTCCTCTGGATGTCGTTCAGGTTAAAGAACAGGACCCAGGTGTTCCAGCACCTCATGGATACGGTGGGTATGGATTTGGACTTTGTCTTTATCTACCTGGATGACAGCCACGAAGAGCACAAGGCCAATCTCTGCACCCTGTTCGCCTGGCTGGCAGAGTTCGGCCTCACGGTCAACAAGGCCAAATGCCAGTTTGGGAAACAAACATTGCAGTTCCTGGGGCACACCATCTCAGTGTCTGGGCAGCTCCGGTACCGGAGTAAGTGGCAGCTGTCCAGCATTTCCCCAAACCCTCCACCCTTAAAGGCCTACAAGAATTTGTGGGGATGGTAAATTTCTACCATAGTTTCATCCCCAATGCCACCCGCACCATGCGCCCTCTGTTCGCACTGATCGTGGCAAAGGAGAAGACCCTAACCTGGTCAAGGGAGGCAGACGAGGCCTTCACAGCGATAAAACAGCCCCTCGCCGGGGTGACATTATTGGTGTACCTGCGCCCGGAAGCACACATGGTGCTTTCTGTCGAAGCTTTGGCTACGGCAGTCGGGGGAGTATCGGAACAGTGGCTGGACAGTCAATGGTGCCCGCTGGCCTTTTTCAGTAAGCAGTTGCGGTTGCCGGAGCTTAAATACAGCGCATTCGACCGGGAGCTCCTGGCGCTGTACCTGGCCATCTGCTATTTTCATTATTCTTGGAGGGCAGAACTTTCACAGTCTTCACTGATCACAAGCACTGGCTATGGACAAGGACCCATAGTCAGCTAGGCAACAGCGGCACCTTTCCTATATATCTGAGTATACCACGGACATCCGGCACAGGGCAGGCAAAGACAATGTGGTCACGGACGCACTCTCCCACCTGGCCATCAACACATTAGCTCCCGCCCTCGACTACGTGCAAGTGGCGCAGGCCCAACAGCATAATGTTGAAACACAAGCCCTCCGGACTGCCATCTCGGGTCTGCACCTCGAGGATATCCGGCTACCCGACTCACCTCAGGTACTGCTCTGTGACACCTCCACTGGTTCACCGTGCCTGGTAGTTCCGCAAAAGTGGAAGGCGAGGGTCTTCAGCTCAATCCACTATCTCGTTCATCCCTCAATAAAGGCAACCGTGAGGACGGTGGTGCAACAATGCGTCTGGCATGGGCTCAAAAAAGAGGTGGCAGAGTTGGCCTGGAACTGCACCAGGTGCCAGGCTTCTAAAATTCACAGGCACATGCAGGCCCCTATTCAGCACATCCACGTGGATGTCGTGGGCCCCTTTCCGGTGTCCAAGGAGTCGTGCTACCTTTTTATGATAGCCAGAAGCCATCCCGGGCAGAGCCCTGGTCAGCCAGTGGATAGCTCATTTCGGAGTGCCAGCGCACATCACGAGCGACAGAGGCGACCAGTTCACCTCCACGCTATGGACTCAGCTGGCGAAGCTTTTGGGGGTAACACTCCACCACACCACGGCCTACCACCCACAGTTTAACAGGTTAGTGAAGAGGTTCCACCGACATTTAAAGTCTGCTCTGAAGGCAAGTCTTCTGGTCCAGATTGGGGAGATGAGTTTCCCTGGGTCCTCCTCGGGATCAGAATGGCGCCCAAGGAAGACCTGCAAGCCTCGTCGACGGAGATGGTATACGGCGTGCCACTCTCCCAACCAGACGAATCTTTGGGCTGGAGGCCGATGTGACACCCAAAGAAGGTGAGCTGGTGGTGGACCTCCGCAAAAGACCCCACCACCCCCATCACACCACGGCACCCGATCATCTCATAGACCCAAAGAACTAGATGTGGCACAGTTTGCATTTGTCCAGAGAGGACCATAGAGGGCCACGTTGCAGCACCCATACGAAGGGCTGTATAAGGTTCTCCAGAAGTCGGGTTGGACTTTCACCCTGGACGTGGGGGGGAAGGAGGAACTTTTTACTGTGGACCGCTTAAAAGCTGCTTATTTGGACTTATCCCATCCGGCACAGATAGGCTTGCCCAAGCGCTGGGGCCGGCCGCCAAAGCGGCAGGACATATAGCTGGTTCTGGGGGGGCGGGGGGTGGGTTATGTGGCGGCGCACATTCTCATGGCGAACCGGACCCGTGTGCATCGCCATGTGGTGGGGTAGCCGTGGGAAGATGGTGTCAGGAGTTTTCCCTGACTCCAGCTTCCCTTCTCGCGTGCGCCCTGGGCAGCGATTATGACATCACCACATGGTGGCTGAGCCCACTCTGCCCTTAAAGGGGCGCATGCTGAATTCAAATAAACAGTCATTAACGACCTTGGGTGTAGTGACTGCTTTCTTCAGCTGCGCAGAGCCCCACATTGTATTATTATCAATTATGTGAATTCTTTGTGGTTTTAAATTTATAAATAAAATTTAAAATAAACTAATTTCCTTGTATTCCAAGAAATGTGGCAGCATTATAAAGCATATTTTTGTACTCCAGGATTTCCTTCTAAATATCTGTCCAATAAAGCATTAGTAAATCTGAAGGTGCTGGATTAATGTCAGAGATGTGTGAGTGACCAAGCCACTGAGGATCATGAATTTATTTTTACATCATAGGTGTATCTTTATGCAGGAAATGGTTATTCAAGATGTTAAGGGTAAGATTTCAGTTATTTTTTTTTACATAGCCGCTGCGTTCCAGGAAATTATTCCCCTTTTCCTGGAATGAATGCTGTGTAAAAAGCTCGGAACCAGAATGGGGTGCCATTCCAGTTCTGACATTTTTTCGTCAAGACCCCTTATTATTTTCTCGGAATGCCTGCAGTGTAAACTGCACTGGGGCCAACTGGGCTAATAAATACGACATCACTGTCGATGCAGTTCTGCCTCTTTAGCTACTGACATTAGGTAAAACCTTATGTTGATGCGCTTAATTACATTTTGTGAATATATGCGGATTGGGAAGTGGATATGAGTTTCATTTGCAGTTGTCTCGAATGCCACTGCTCATTGCCCGGCCAAGGGGGAAAGTTAAAAATAGTTTAACGGGCATCTATTTGAGACATTGGACAGGCAAGGGTCAGAACCAAGCATTTGCTCTAGATTAATATCTCTCAGAAGGGCTGGAATGGAGAATGTTGAGGAGAAGGAGATGGTGAATGCAGTGGTGCTGCACCCCCACCCCCGCCACCTCTTCACATTCCACAAGGCAGACTGAAACAGAGATTTGGTCATTTCAGTGTGAACGACCAATGCTGGGATATCAGAAACTCTTCATAATGGTAAAATTCATCGATGGCTTTGTAAAAATCATAAGTTAGACAAATTTAAATAGGTGTGAAGATTTATCTGACAAAGGCAGCATGACTCAATCGCTGCCTGCAAGCATTTTTATAAGCAAAACATGATGAAACATTGCAGTTTTTTTCATAAAGGGGGAAGTTAACTTTAATGCCAAACTGGAATGGAAATCTAAATGTTGAGTTAGTTCCTAATGAGATGCAGAAGAAAAAGGGAAGTTGGAAATTCGTTCACTGAGCCGGAAACTCCTGGTTGTGGACTTCCACTCTGTTCTGTCTTCAGGGAGGCTGGTGCTATGAATTAGGTTTGTCTATTTGCCCAGAACAGTTGGGAAGATTGTTTGATTGGAGCACTGAGAAGTCAGGGTCTGTGCAATCATGACATGACTGTTTAACTCCTCTTTCAATTAAACTACAATCAGTTTCAAATTTGACAAATTTATTGTCTGCATTTAAACCTTTGCTATTTTGATGATCTTCCATCCTAAAGAATTTTTATCGAGAGATTTATATATAGCCCCAGAACCTCATTAAATACTTTACATACAATATGATTATTACTGCTTGGTAACAATCTCTTTGTGCAACAAGACTTTATAAAAAGCAAGAGATAAATGTGGAAAAGCAAAGAAGGAGAAGGGAGCAAAAATGTGGAAGGTGGAATTGTGGAAGATAGAATAAATGAAAGGACAAAATGCCACTTAGAAATAATGAAATCTCAGTACAGTCCTGCAAAAAGGAAGGGTAAAGAATGATATGGACCAAATACAGGCAAATGCCAACTTATTGGACTGAAAGGTATGTTCCGCACTATATAACCCCAGGACCCTGACAGACTCCACTCTGTGCTCCCTGAACATAAATTATAATGTGATCATTTTGACATGTAGCAATTTACTGATTCCCTCACACTAAGGCAACCATTTAAACAGTTTCATGTAACCACTTTCTTTCTTTCTGTTTTACTTTTAGCTCATCCAAACTACCATCACCTTTTGCATTTTTATTCTTCTATTTTTTTTTACTTGCTTTTCCTGGTTTACTTGGGGTCTTTTGGATTTCAGGGCTTGTAATTGTATCACAAAACCTTTTTCTTGTGGCTGGTGTGTAGTTGATTATATTCTGCATTGAGCTGTTTGCATCCAGACCTGATACCGAATGGGAATGCCAGACTAGAAACATCAGGGAAACACAATATTATGAGTTCCTGTCTTAGTAAAATGGGATTATCACTGTAAGGGATACAATAGACAGGAGGAACTGAATGGTCACATTTAACATTTAACATTTCACACAAGCACCATCACAACACAAGTCACAGCCCAGTGACAATTCGACATATTGGTTGAACTGAGGGAAGGCTGTCACTGTCTGTTCCAGATTCGATACATTTGCAAAGTCATTGTGATTTTGCAAGGGGAGAACCATTTTGGCTGCTGAAGAGAAAGCTGCCTTTTGAACCAGCTCTTGTGGCATCCATTTTTGTGGAATACAGAGCAAAGCATGCTCTGTGAATGACTGGGCCTTTTCGGTGGATTGGCCTGTGCCAGGAGGGTCTTTTGGGAAGCAAAGTGCTTCATTTTGATTGTGACTAACAGTGAAGGTCACTTGGAGAGACCAGTGCCAGGAACTTGGAACCTTCGTGGAGGCCACCCAGTTTGAGTTTTGCCTACAAAAGGACCAAGAGTGTTATGACCACAGCTCGTGTGGATGGACATTTCTTCAAAGGTAACACAAGGAGAATTCATGAGTCTGTAGCAGCGACAACTCCAGTTTTCCTGTCAGTTCAACATTAATTCTGTATTGGTAGTGTTAAGTCCAATGTGACTGATTATACTGTGTTTGAATGAGTGTAAACAGTTGCTAGTATTGGTAGCGTTATATCCAATGTGACTGATTATACTGTGTTTGTATGAGTGTAAACAGTTGGTAGTATTGGTAGTGTTAAGTCCAATGTGACTGTAATTGAGAGTATTGTTGCAACCCCCACTCCCTTTACATGTCTTCAGCCTGTGCCCAGACTGGGCATCAAATTTGAAAGGTCTTTGCTTCAACACTGAATTTGGAAGACTGAACTTTGAAGTAACTTTCTAGATTTTGGCCTGGACTGTAATGATTTGGGTATATCACACACGCGCGCGCACACATACACATACATACACACACACACACACACACACATGCACACGTATGTACACCTGCGCATAGTTGGGGATATATTTAGTGTTCAGGATAGTTTAAAAATTAAGACTAGTTTAAGAGTTAAAAATAAAATTATGCTTTAAAATTAATCGCTGTCTGGTTCATTGTTATATTATGCATGGTTCATAACAATAAAAGCTACACATATGGGAATCTTGAGCATACTGACTGATAATTTCTACCTGTAGATGCTATGTCCAATGCTATCTACAGCGCTAATCCTTGTGGAATGCACACCTTACTGATGACTCCTCCACCATTGTCCAGCATTCGCAACCTGGAGTGGAGTAGGGTTAGACTCAGGACCGAAGTGCAAAAGAAGATGAGCTATTCCATGTGGTGGATTTTATAGTACAATAAACTGGAGGGTTCTGCCCAGTTAATCATTATGTGATTAAAGGGGCCAATGACCCCTAACGGGGCGGAGTTCAACCTTGATTGGCAGACGATGCAACTTCCAACTAGAATCCAGACAGAGAGATCATGTGACCATCCACAATCCACATTTCCACCAGGCTCCAGACAGAAGTAAAATACAAAAGTCTTGGCAAATGTCCAAACAAAATGGTGGGTGAGGAGCACAGTCCCAAAGTCAGGAGATAATAGGTGGATTAGGGAGGGAGGGCACAGCAGGAAGCCGGGAGAGGAGGGATTGTACTGTGAATAGAAAGGGAAGGGATGGAGGGCTGGAAGAAGGAAGACAAAGGGAATGGGAAGGGAAGGGAGTGAGAATGGAGGGTAGGGTACTCTGCATTCTTCTTCCCTCTCTCTACACAGAGAGGTTACATGACCCTCCTCAATCCACACTATACAGTTTTAACATCAATGGAAACCTGCAAAGTCAATCTTAGGCTGTGTGCAGCCCCACTGTAGTTTTGGAAAATAGCACCAGCATTTCTTGTTCGACAAAGAAGCAGAAAGGAGGGGGCTGGGTATTGTAAGTTGTAAAATGAGACACGCAGAGAGTCAACTTTACACAGCATGCCCCAACTCACACAATTGCAATACGGCAGCTGCACAGAAGGAGACAAATCAATACCAGCTCCAAGTTCTATCACACTCCTTTACCCTTAGCTTCTCTCCAATTCCACGCAATTTTTTACTCTTTAGTTTATCCAATTTCCTTTTGGACCCAATGATTGAATGTTTTCATTGGTTCTCAAAGCAATGCATTCCAGACCCTAACTACTTGGTTTGTTATTTGTTTTTGTGTCATTGAGTTGTGCAACCAAGAGAGATGCCCTTTTGAGGCCTTTATCCATGTTAACCACTATATCTATCTATGTTTGCATTAGGTCCATATCCTTCCATGTCCTTCCTCTCCTGTCCTGCCTCCACCACCCTCTCTGGCAGCTCATTCCAGATATTTACAAACCTCTGTGAAAAATTTACCCTTCGGATCTCCTTTTAATTTTTCTCCTCTTGTTCCAAACCTGTGCCCTCTATTTCTAGACTCCTCTGCCTTGGGGAAATGATGAGTTACTCTATCCATGTACCTCAGAAGTTTATAAACCTCTCCTCAGTTCCAGTGAGAATAAATGCAGCCTATCTAATTTATCCTTATCATGGCAGCCCTCTATTCTAGGCAAACCTGGTGAACATGTCTGTTATTGTACATCTTTTAGAAATATGTCCTTCAAGTTACTCTGGGGTTTTATCATTATTTCGATTAAGATATAACATTTAGCCTTCCTTAACATTAAACTTTACCTTCATCTATCTACTCACTTCTTCAGTCTGTCTTTGTCACGTTGTGTCCAACTCTACCTTAACAGCTTTCAATTATTCCATGCATACCCAAGACTTAATGATTTTAGACATCTAAGGAAATAGAATGGTCTCTGTACTGAGCCTCTGGGGCTTCCCTCCAGACAGAAAAACAATATTTCCCTCCTTCCCTGTTTCTTCTCCCTTGACCATTTTTCAATCCATCCTGCAATACTGTTTTTATTCCACAACCTTCAATGTTAATGACAAGTCAATCATGTGGCAACTTCTCAAATGTATTTTTGAAGTCCACATATACCACATTTTCCTCACAGGCCCTCTCTGATACTTTTATCAGAAAACTATAACAAGATTTTGTCTTTAATAAATCCAAGACATTGTTTTCTAATTAATCCACACTTGTTGGTGACGGCTAACTCTATCCCTAATTATTGTTCCTGGAACTTTGGCTTATGTGGGATATATTATGGGAAAGGGATAAACTGTTAATTACGACATTGATAGAATTTGAAATCTTAAAGAAATAAGTTAAATAAACAATCATGGATAGGTTTTAGATTTACATTATATGTTTAATTTGTGATGTGAATGAGATACAACTTGTTGCTTGTTATATTAGATGATCTTGTATGTAGGATTTATATGTAAAACTCAATAAAAAATGTTTTAAAAAGAAAAATAACTTTGCCTTACATTGAGGCTCATCTTTCAGGTCCCTGGTTACTGGGTTGTCTCTGTACCCTTTTTGAAACCAGAATCTAACCCTTGCATAGAATTGGTGAGGTCAGAATAGAACAAGCTTATGTGCTGGACCTTGTTGGGATGAAGAAAGAAAAAGTGCTGAATCTTCTTAAGAACATTCAGATTGATAAGTCTCAGGAGCGGCCGAGATATACCCAGATTGCTATGGAGAGGGAAGAGATTGCTGAGGGAAGAGAATTGACAATGATCTTTGCATCCTCCTTGGCCACAGGGGAGGTGCTGAAGGATTGCAGAATGGCAAATGTGGTTCCTTTATTTAAAAAAGGCAATAAGGCAATGGTTCTCAACCTTTTTTTTCACTTGCATTCCATCTTAAGTAATCCCTTACTAATCACAGAATATTTAAGGTATCCTATCCTCTGTGGGATTACTTAAGATGGTATGTGAGTGGAAAAAAAGGTGGAGAATCACTATACCATAGATGCTGTGTGGTTAGTAAGGGATTACTTAAGGTAGTGTGTGAGTGAAATAAAAGGTTGAAAACCACTGCACTAGTGATGGGCAAACTATTGGAGAAGATTCTTAAGGACAGTATTTATGAGGATTTGGAGAAGTACAGTCTTCTCTGGGATGGTCAGCATGGCTTTGAGAAGGGAAGGTCATGCTTCATGAGCCTGATTGAATTTTTGATGAGGTAACAAATGAAATTAATGAAGATTGGCCAGTAGATGTCATGTATATGAATTTTAGTCACGCATTTGACAAGGACCCCCATGGGCAACTCATTCAGAAAGTCATGAGGCGTGGGATCCATCAAAACTTGGCTATGTGGATTGAAATGAATATTACGAGTCCAGAGGACCCCAAAACCCAACAGCAACAGAAATTCACCAAGATAAATGGTTACTTAAACAAAAGTAGTTTTAATTTTCTTTAAACATAAAATCAGGATCAAACTTTAATTTAATACTAAACCTAACTTAATCCCCTTCTAATTCTCTGCACACGTATGTAATGAGTATATGTTCAGGAAAGTTCTTTGATTCACAGTTCAATCTCATTTCTCACTCCTCCCAGTTCACCGGTATCAGGCAATTCTTATACTGTGCACAGAATTTAACATCTATGAATTTTCTTCAAGCTCTGGTGCTTAAAGTTAAATGGTTACTGCTCAGGAAGGTTCTCATTGGTTACAGAGAGAAATTTGTTGCTTGTTGGACACACATAAACTGTTTTCCTCAAACCAGTCACTTCAGTGTCTTTCTGAAGAAACATGGCCCATCATGGGTTTTCCAAATGATAATCTCTTCTTCCAGGTCACCACAGAGTTCCTTTTGTTTCTCTTATTTCAGAAGAAACACTCTAGCCAGCCATTTCCTTTTGTAAGGACCACAAAGGTTTTGAACAGGCTGAACTCAGAACTCACATCCTAACTTCAAAATGGGGTTTTAACAAGCCTGCCAGCTTGCCATGTTGCAGCCTCAAAAGCCACTGTAGAACTCAGTTCTCTCTCACTCTAAGAGAAATCCTGTTGGTTCTTTCCTCCCTCTTACTCTGTTTATAAAAACCAGAACTCCTTGCAGGGCTCCAAAACCAATCCTTGAAAGATCTTATCAGCACTTAAGCCTGGACTCTTCCATTTGCATCTGCTTTTTAAAATTCCTTCCAAAATAATTTTATTGTCTTTGCTAAGGCACCCGGAGCCTGGATATCTGGCTTGAGCAAAGCTCTGGCATTTAAAATGTGTTTTGTAAATATCTGTTTGTGAAGTGACCTACACTAAACCCCCCACAATCTATCTCTTTTAAAGACATATTTATATAATAATACCCCATACAAGTGGCTTTCCTGTAATGGACAGAATGTATTTTCCCAGAAGGTCAGTGACTAGTGGAGTACCTCAGGGATCTGTTCTGGGGCCCCAATCTTAGTGATTTTTGTAAATGACTGTCTTGGGTAAACTTATACCTCTCATTTTGTTCGTTTTAGATTGGTCACAGTGTTTGAGCTACCGAAAGAAAATAGACACACATACCGAGAGCAGTTCAGTTTATACAAATGTTTATTACAAATTCAAAAGCTGATTTCACACTACAATATGCAAGTCCTTCCCAACTATACTTATCAACGCTTGGACTGGTCCCAACTGCCGAAGCGAGGCAATGACTGTACACTTGTATTAGGTTGTCAGGGCGCCGGTAGCAGCTTCTCCACTTTCCCTGACCGGGATGTTGCTCGGACTCTGGCTGTTCTTCCTTCTTGACAAGGGGTGTTCCCACCTCTCGGAGAGTCTAAACTTATGCAGCAGGACCACAGGCTTATATACCCCAAAAACAATTAATCATGCGCCTACTCCTTCTAACATTTGTCAGTCAAAATCAAAACTGAACATACTATTCTACAATTTAGAAGATTAATTATTATGGAACCAGGATGTTATGATTTCCTGGTTTATCTCGTAGATACAAAGACTTATTAAAACTTCTCGAGCAAGGCAGGTTGTGACCAATTCGTCAATTTCAGAGTGTTGCATTTGACTGCTTTCCCTGGGCCTCACAGTGGAATTCCATTTCAAAGTGTATCTTCAGATAAATCCCCATGGCTGAATTTAATTACATCTGCTAGTTCTGAAAGTAAGGTGACCTGAGTGTGGACCCAGTGTCGTCAGTTCCACATAAGCAAAAAGCATCTGGGCACATGGTTTTAATCCTCCATTACAATGACCTGGAGAAAGAAGTAGCAGGATGGGTCCATACATTTGAGAATAATATAAAGGTTGGATGTATTGTATAAAGTGTTGAAGGTTGTTATAAGTTACAACAGGATATAGACAGGATGCAGAACTGGGCGGAAAGGTGCCAGATATAGTTCAATCTAGACAAGTTTGAGATGATGCATTTTGGAAGGTCAAACAATGGCAGAGTACAGGGTTAATAGTAGAATAACAGTGTGGAAGATCAGCAGGACTTTGGGGGTCAAATCCATTGATTCTCAAGCTTTGATGCAGTTTGATAGGATAGTTAAGAAGTCCTATGGTACACTGGGCTCCATTAGTCAGGGGATTGAATTTAGGAGTTGTGTGGTAATGTTGCAATTCTATAAATCTCTGGAGAGACCACATGGAATATTGTGTTCAGTTCTGGTCACCTCATTACAGGAAGGACATGGAAGCTATGGAGAGGGAACGGAGGAGATTTACCAGGATGTTGCATGGATTGGAAAATATGACTTATGAGGCAAGATTAGCAGAGCAGGGACTTTTCTCTTTGGAATGAAGAAGGATGAAAAGAGACTTATAGAGGTCTACAAGATTATTAGAGGCATAGATAAGGGAGACAGCCAGAACCTTTACCCCAGGGCAGGAGTAGCAAATAGCAGAGGACATCTGTACAAAGTAAAGGGAGGAAAGTTTTTGGAAGACATCCCAGGTAAGTTTTGTTTTACACAGAGAGTTGTGAGTGCTTGGAAATGCATTGTCATGGATGGTGGTGGAGGCTAGATCAATAGGGGCATTTAAGATACTTTTGGACAAACACATGGATGAAAGAAAAATAGGGGGTTATGAAGTAGGGAAGGTTTAGTTTGTTTTTTTTGGGGTATGTATATATGGGTCGGTATAACATTGTGGGCTGAATGGCCTCTACTGTGCTGTAATGTTCTATGTTCTAAATCACACATAGGAATTCATTGCAGAATTAAAGCAGTTAAAATTAAATGCTACCTTTCAAATATGAAGAAGGATTTAAAAATATGGACTAAAACTACAAGTCAGTAAATAAAACCATTCACAGTTTGAAAGAAGTGAATCTGTGTGGAGAGATGAATGATCGGCTTGTTTTAGAGGCAGGAGCTCCTTTCAGGAATATGATCTCACAGTTTTTGGCAATTGATTGGAACTCTAGTGAACAAGCAAACTTCTAGTCTCTGCTAAACTATATTTCTGCTTAGTCCCACTGACCTGCACCCAGTCCATAGCCCTCTATACCCATTCCATCCTTGTACCTGTCCAAATTCTTCTTAATTGTTAAAGTTGAGCCCACATTCACCACTATAGCTGGCAGTTCATTCAACATTCTCACCACTCTCTGTATGAAGAGGTTCCCCCTTATGTTTCCCCTAAACATTTCCCCTTTCATCCTTAACTCATGTCCCCTGGATTGAATCTTACCTACCTACATTTTACTGTAAGTGATGTCAGTGAAACAGAATAAGAGCCAACAGCACTTGAATCAGGTGGATGGACCCCCCGGAGGATCGCTGAGACTTTGCAAATAACTTACGGGGTATGCGCAAGATTGCATCAGACCTGGCAGGAAAATGGCGGTTGTGTTGAGACTTCGTTGTCAATGGAAGAATTTTATACTTTTTGTATAGGATGACCCTTGATTTTAAGGTGAAAATTTCAAGTTTCAGATCATCCTATAAAGCAGCATATTCTGTATTTCTGCCACCTGTCCTGTCTCGTTCTGTAGTAGATCCAATATTGCACTCTCTCTAGTTGGTACGTATATACAGGTATTCATCTGAACACATTTGACAAACTCCAAGCCATTTAACCCTTTTATGGTATGGGAGTCCCAGCCAATATGGGAAAGTTAAAATCTCCTCCTATCACAAACCGTTTCCTGCAGATGTCTTTTACTTCTCTCTTCAGATTTGCTCCTCCAATTCTCTTTGACTATTGGATGGTCTATAATACAACCCGATGTGTGTGGTCATACCTTTCCCATTCCTCAGCTCCACCAATATAGCTTCAGAAAATGAGTCCTCTGGTCTGTCCCGTCTGAGCACTGCCACTCTTCTCTTTTTCACCCCGCCTTAAATATTGAATTGCCAGTCCTGCCTCTCCTGCAACCAATTTTCACTAATGACCACAATGTCATAATTCCACGTGCCAATCCATGCTCTAAATTAATCTGCCTTTCCTACAATACTCCTTGAATTGAAATAGATGCCCTGAGAACATTTCCACCACGTACAACCCTTTGAATTCTAATGTTACATGCAATTTTGAGGTTATCTTTTCCCTTCTCCACTCCTCTATCTGCTCTGGTATTCTGGTTTCCACCCCCCCCTGGAAAATTTAATTTAAACCCCCCCCCCCCCGGAGGAGCACTAGCAACACCTTCCTACCAGGACATTAGTCCCCCTCCAATTCAGAAGCAAACTGTTCCATCAGAACAGGTCCCAACTTCCCTGGAAGGGAGTCCAATGATCCAGAAACCTGAAACCCTCCCTCCCACATATGGCTGTTAAGCTGCATTATCCTTCTATTTCTAATCTCACTGGTATGTGGCATGGGTAGTAATCCTGAGATCAATACCTTGGAGGTCCTGACTTTTAATTTTGTGCTCATCTCCCTAAATTCTCTTTGCAGGACCTCATCATGCTTCCCACCCATGTCATTGGTCCCTACTTGGACCACAACAGCTGGCTACTGTAAGGTAAAACATCATGAGATGGGAATGTGTAGGGAGTTACCCTGTACAGGGCAGTAACAAGAAGGGGAGGTGTCCTTGTACTCCTGTTAGGTAAAACATCATGAGATGGGAATGTACAGGGCTGTAACAAGATGTGAATGCATCCTTGTACTTACAAGATAAGAGAGACATTGATGGATTGAGAGGCAGGAAGCTAGCAGGGAAAGGATAGCAACAGTTTTAGTCATTGGACAAGTAATGATATGATGATGTTCTAAGCACATATCCAAGGGTATAAAAAATCACCATTTTGCTGATAACGGCAGAATGCATTCTCCGACTAATATGTTTAGTCGCAAGTGTTACAATCCGGTAATAAAGAACAAAGAACCCTGATTTCGACTCAGTCTGGTGTTTGTCTCACTCATTCATGAACAAAGCAGACCTAACACTACTCACTCCACCTCTTAAGAATGCTGTCAATTCAATCTGAGATATCTCAGATCCTGGCACCATAGGGGCAACACAGCATCCAGGATACTCAATCTCTTCCACAGAACCTCTTATCTGTTCTCCTAACTTTGGAATCCCCTATCACTACAGTTTGCCTCTTCTCCTCCTTTCCCTTCTTAGCCACAGGACCAGACTCTGTGCCAGAGTCCTGATCTCTGTGGCATGACCCTGGTAGGTCATTTCCTCCTCCACCACCGCCCCCCCCCAATCAGTATCCAAAATGGCATACTTTTCTTTGCATTGCCTGCCTGTCCCCTTCCCCTGTACTGTCACCCAGCTACCCTTCTCTTGTCTCTTGGGTGTGATAGCAGCCCTGTAACTCCTATACCCCTGTCTATCACCCCCTCAGCCTCCCAAATGATTCAGAGTTCATCCAACTACTATGCATGCTAAACCCCACGCAATAGCCTCAGCTCAATGACTTTACAGCAAGTGCATTAGTTCAAAGTTCCACAGTCCTTCCACAACTAGTCATGAATGGTGGTGGTCAATTCAGCAGCTAAGACTCTTCAAGTGTCCCCATCCTCAGCAATGGTGCTGTACATTGTATCAGTGGTATAGAGAAGAGTGAAGCAGTCTTAATTGTGTTCAGCCAGATACGCTGAATAGATAACCTATCTCATCTTCCTCATGAGGTCCTCAACACAACAGATGTCAGACACAAGATAATTTAGTACACTCCACATTGTTATGAGCCCAGAGGACTCCAAAACCCAACAGCAATAGAAATTCACCAAGACAAATGGTTACTTAAACAAAAGTAGTTTTTAATTTTCTTTAAACATAGAAACAGGATCAAATTTTAACTTATTACTATTAACTTAACCCCCTTCTAATTCTAAGTGCACGTGTATGTAATGTGTATATGTTCAGGAAAGTTCTTTGATTCACAGTCCAATCTCATTTCTCACTCCTCCAAGTTCACCGGTATCATGCAATTCTTATACTGTGCACAGAATTTAATATTTATGAACCTTCACCAGGTTCTAGTGCTTAAAGTTAAATGGTTACCACTCAGGAAGGTTCTTGTTGGTTTCAGAGAGAGAGATATTTGTTGCTTATTGGCAAACAAACTGATTTCCTCCAATCAGCCACTTCAGTGTCTTGCTGAAGAAACTTGCCCCATCTTGGGTTTTTCAAATGATAACCTCTTCTTCCAGGTCACAAGAGTTCCTCTTGTTTCCCTCATCTCAGGTGAAACATCATACAGCCAGCCTCTTGTATGCACCACAAGGGCTTTGACCAGGCTGAACTAAGAACTCACAACCCATCTTCAAAATGGGGTTTTTCCACAAGTTTGCCAGCTTGTCCTGTTCCAGTTCCAGCTGCTGCTGCTGAACTGTAGAACTGAATGCTCTCTCTCTCTCTCTCTCTCACACAGAGAAAACCACATGACCCTCTTAGAACAGCAAACTGTATTCAAACAGACTGCAGCACCAGACCTAATCTTCAAGTCTGTTCATCTGTTGCTTTCCAAAACAATAATCCATTACTGCACAGCATGCCCAATTAACATCTACTTGTGAAGTCCTTATAGGCATTCTTCAAAGTTTTTGCAAAGGCACTCGGAGTCTGAACTATCTGGCTTGAGCAGAGCTCCAGCATTTTAAATGAGATCTGTTTTGAGGTGTTTGTATCTTTTTGTGACTTACCTGCCACAATTTATCTCTTTTAAAACACATCTATATACAATATAAAAAATAACATAATCTGTCACAAGGCAAAAATTTAGGAGTTTGATGAAAACATGGAACAAATCTTACATGTATGTTTTGACTGTTGGTGCACCTCAAAAGAATAAATAATGATTTTGACAGATTGAGAGAATTGATATTAATTGAGGAAATTAAAAGGTGTGTTGCAAGTGAGATTAAATTATACCAGGATGAGAGAATCCTGGGGACATGGAAGCAAATGGCAAGGTTAGCAGACGAATGTTCCCTGATTCACAAAAATAAATGTCAGAATAGTGAGCCTTTTCAGAGGGTTAATGCCGAGCAGATCAGTAAACCTGAAATTAAGTCTGGGAAGAATGTTAAGAGAAAAGATGAAGGTAAGGTGGGAAAGGACAGAACTTTTGGATTTGTAAATTCTTACAATTTTGTAAGAATCCTGGACATGTTATTGTGAATTGTTTAGTATTGAAAAAGAGACAAGAAAAGGAGGTTTTATCAGAAGTGTGTATTCAGACAGTTGAATTTAAGGAGAACAGATGTTCCAAACCTGGTAAGGGTGTTATGGATGTTTTCAAACCTTTTGTGTCAGTGAGGTTGGTTTCAGTAAAGGAGGGAGAATCACAGGTTCCAGTTAAACTTCTTAAAGATACTGAAGCTATTCAGTCACTGTTGTTGGAGAATGTTTTAACTCTTGATCAAAAGTGTGACACAGGGGAGACAACTTTGATTAGAGGTGTTGGAGGTGAGGTAAAGTCAATATCTCTTCACGACATAGTGCTGAATTCAGAATTAGTTAAAGGACCAGTTGTAGTAGGAGTTATTTCAAAGTTACCCATGCAAGAAGTCTCATTTTTATAAGGGAATGATTTGACAGAGGATAAAGTTGGGTCAGTTTTGAGATTAACAAATCAGCCTAGTAAGGATGATGTTGAAGAGGATTGTGAGATATATCCTGCATGTGTTGTAACAAGGTCTTTGTCTAAGGAAATGATGAGAGAAGAGGAAGATCCAGTTGATAGAGACTTGCTCAGTGCTTCTGAAATAGTTTTGAAAGAGCAGATTAATTGTGAAAGTAAGGATTTCTCTTTGTCAAGACACCAAGTAATTCAGCAACAGATCTTATTGACTTGAGGGACAAAGCAGTAAGTGAACAGATTAAAGAAATAGCTTGTGGCTATTACTTGAAGGGTGAATTGTTGATGAGGAAATGGAGACCTCTTGACATTCCTGCTAATGAAGAGTGGGGGGATGATTCATCAGGTGGTCATTCCTAGAATTTATTGGAGTGAAACTTTCAATCTAACCAACAATACATCTTTGGGTGGTCATTTTCATGTGAAGAAAACCATGAATAAGATTTTGTGAAAAATTTTCTGGCCTGGTTTAAGGTAAATTGGTCCCAGATATGTCACTTTTGTCAGGTTGTGGAGAAACCTAATCAGGGACCTCCAGTAGCTCCATTACAACCTATTCCTGTTAGGGAACCTTACACTTGTGTGGGTCCCCTGTCTAAAACCAAGTCTGGGAATCAATACTTATTAACAATTAGGTGTACGGCGTTGATATTTCCAGAAGCTATGCCATTAAGGAATATTAAAGCAAAAACAGTGGTAAAGGCTTTGGAAAGATTTTTCACAGTTTTTGGATTACGTAAACAGATCTAGAGTGATCAAGGATATAACTTTATGTCTGGGTTTTTTCAGGAGTTGATTTATGAGTTGGGAACAAAACAGATGACTTCAAATGTGTACCATCCTGAAACTCAGGGAGCTTTGAAAAAATTCCATTCTACTCTTAAAAATATGATAAAGATTTATTGTCTGGAGAATGGGAAAGATTGGGACAGAGGTATTCATTTACTGTTATTTGCAGCAAGAGAGGCTGTGCAGGATTCATTAGGTTTCAGTCCTTTTGAAATTGTGTTAGAGGACCTTTAATGATGTTAAAAGAACAGTGGGTTAATGATGTACAGTTGGATTTGCTGGATTATGTTTCTAAATTTAAAGATAGATTACAAGAAGCGTGGACTTTAGCTCAAGAGAATTTAGAAATGGCTCAGAGTAAAATGAAGAATTTATTTGACAGGAAAGCTCAAGTGAAGAATTTTAAGACAGGAAGTAAAATGTTAATTTTATTCCCAGCACATGACAATCATTTGAGAGCTAAATTTTCTGGACCCTACGTAGTTACATCAAAACTGAATGATGTTAACACTCCAGATCGTAGGAATAAAACTCAGATTTGACACATAAATATGTTGAAACCTTATTATGAGGATAAGGGTAGTGGAGAACATTCGGTTTCAGAAGTGTTGGTTGTTGACAGGGTTGAGGAAGTAATGGATCATAAAATTATGGAAACAGAATCTTGTAAGGGTAACCTTAAATAAACCATGGTTCCTGTGCGCCTGTCTAACTCAGCAATTTTGGAAAATCTGGAGGAAAGGTTAAGTCACAATAACAGCTGCATTTGAAATAAATAATTTTGAAATATACAGATTTGTTTCCTGTTGTGCCCAAAAGGATGTCAGTGATTTATCATGATGTGGATGTGGGAGATGCAAGTTCCATAAAACAACACCCATATAGAATAAACATTCAGAAGAGCAAAATCATTGGATCAGGAGATGGAATATATGCTGAAAAATGATATTATTAGACCTTTGAACTCAGATTGGAGTTCTGGTACCTAAACCAGATGGAACTGTTAGGTTCTGTACAGATTACAGAAAGGATAATTCAGTAACTAAAACAGTTGCTTATCCTTTTCTAAGAATAAATGGTTGTACTGATAAAATTGGGAAAACTAAATTTCTTACTAAGGTGGATTTGTTGAAGGGTTACTAGTGTGTGGCTCTAACTGAGAGACAAAAGAATATTTTGGCTTTTGTAACTCCATCTGGTTTATATGAGTTACCTTTTAGCATGAAAAAGGCCCCTGCAACATTCCAAAAGATGATTAATTTAGTAATCCAAGGGTTGACAGATGCTTATATTGATGACTTGGTCACAAAAAATTACACATGGGAAGAACATCTAAGGGAATTGGATAAATTGTTTGCAAGATTATCCAAAGTAAATTTAGCTCTCAATTTAGCTAAAGTGAATTTGGACATGCCACTGTGACATACGTTGGTCATGGCAAAGTTGCACCTATTCAAGCAAAGGTGAATGCAATTCCTGAATTTCCTATACCCAATGGCAAGAAGAGGTTTTTAGGAATGGCAGGATATTATAGGGAATTTTGCTGAGGTTGCTCTTCCTTTAGCCAATCTTTTGAAGGGGAGAAATTTGTGTGGACTAAAGTTTGTCAGAGAACTTTAGAAAATTTAAAGGAGATGCTATCCCATTATCCTGTTTTTAAATCTCCTGATTTTGACAGACCATTTTCTTCAGCAGTGGATGCCAGTGAGGGAGCAGCAGGAGGAGTTTTGTTACAAAAACATAATGAAATTGATCATCCAGTTGCCTATTTTTCAAAAAAAATCAATGTTCATCAAAGGAACTATTCCACTATTGAGAAGGAACTGTTGTTTATAAAACTTGCTCTGCAGAATTTTGATGTATAAATTCCCTATAATATCCTCTCATTAACCAATTGTGATATTTACTGACCACAATCCTCTGCTGTTTTTGAATAAAATAAAGAATAAAAACAGAAGATTGATAAACTGGAGTTTAATATTGCAATATAATCTGCAAATTAATCATATCAGGGGTACAAATAATGTAATAGCAGATTGTTTGTCAAGATGTTAAAATTGATCATGTATAAATATACTCTCAACATTGGGTTACATTATATTGTTATCACTTTAATGATTTTAAAGCCAGTTTAGTTATAACTGAATTTTAACACAAGAGTTAAAATTCCTTTGTAGGGGGAAAGTGACAGATGACGTTATATTTTATATTGTATATAGATATGTTTTAAAGGAGATAAATTGTGGCAGGTTTTTTCAGTGTAAGTCACAAAAAGATACAAACACTTCAACACAGATCTCATTTAAAATGTCAGAGCTCTGCTCAAGCCAGACAGTCCAGGCTCCAAGTGCCTTTGCAAAAACTTTGAAGAATGCCTATAAGGATTTCACAAGTAGGTGTTAATTGGAAATGCTGTGGAGTAATGGATTATTGTTTTGGAAAGCAACAGATGTATGAACTCAGAAGATTAGGTCAGGTGCCACAGTCTGTCTGAATCCGGTTTGCTGTTCTAGGAAGTCATGTGGTTTTGCAAGCAGAAAGAGTCAAACAGGTTTTTGTGTGTATGTGTGTGTGTGTGAGAGAGAGAGAGAGAGAGAGAGAGAGAGAGAGAGAGAGAGAGAGAGAGAGAGAGAGAGAGAAGAGAGAAAGAGAGAAAGAGAGAAAGAGAGAAAGAGAGAAAGAGAGAAAGAGAGAGAGCGAGAGAGTCCAGTTCTATAGCAGCTGGGATGGGAACATGACAAGCTGACAAGCTTGTGGAAAATCCTCATTTTGAAGACAGTTTGTGAGTTCTTAGTTCAGCCTGTTCAAAGCACTTGTGGTCCATACAAGAGGAGTTGGCTGGCTGTGTGGTGTTTCACCTGAGATGAGGTAAAACAGAAAAGGAACTCTGTGGTGACCTGAAAGAAAGAGGTTATCATCTGGAAAAACCTGATGGGGCAGGTTTCAGCAAGACACTGAAGTGGCTGATTGGAAGGAATCAATTTGTGTCCAATAAGCAACATCCCTCTCTGAAAGCTGACAAGAACCTTCCTAAGTGGTAACCATTTACCTTTCAAGCACAAAAGCCTGATGAAATTCATAAATGTTAAATTCTGTGCACAGTATAAGAATTGCCTGATACCAATGAACTTGGAGGAGTGAGAAGCAAAATTGGACTGTGGATCAAATAACTTTTCTGGACTTAAACACACATTACATACAAATGTGCTTAGAATTAGAAGGGGGTTAAGTTAGGTTAAGTTAATAGTAATAAATTAGAGTTTGATCCTGTTTTTATGTTTAAAGAAAATCAAAAGTAACTTTTGTTTAAGTAACCATTTGTCTTAGTGAATTTATATTGCTGCTGGGTTTTGGTGTCCTCTGGGCTCATAACAGCCTCAATGTCGAGCTTCAGCAAAGCTCTTGCATTTTAAATGATATGTCTTTTGTGAAGTGTTACTCTATGAAGTGACCTACACTCTTTTAAATACATATTTATTCATAACCATACTAATGTAACCCATAACAACATGACTTGCTCCCTGGCATGCCTCCCAAGACTGATCCTACCCAGAGCCCTTTGCATGTTCCCCATTCCACACTGCCTTGATCAGTCAATGAGGTTGATGGTTGTTCCAATCTATAGTTAATAAAAGTCTATCAGTTTCACAGAGTCAGTCTTTTGTGATTATTGATGGTGCATCACAACTCAAGACCTTTCCTCTATCTATAAAGAGTGGGAAGAAATACCCTCCATGTACCTGGATAAATGCAGTTTCAACAACTCACAAAAAATTTGATATCACCTCAGACAAACTGTTCCATTTGACTAGCTCTTCACCACCTTAAACATGTATCCCTTACATGGTGAGGATCATTTATGAAATGGACTGTGCAGCTACCTAAACAACCCACTCGAAAAGCTTTTCCCAAACCCAAGTCCCATACAACCTAGAAGCACAGAGCATAAAACCACCAGAGCCCCACCAGATGCAGGTTCTCCTTCAAGTCACACACTCCCTTGACTTGGAATTAAATTGCTGGTCCTTCATTTTCAATGGATATAAATCCCAGAACTGCCCGACCAACAGGCCTGTAGGAATACTTTAAGCAAACTGACTACAGTGGTTCAAGAAGATGGCACATAAACCTTCTCAAGGGTAATTACCAATGTGCAGTCAATACTTAGATCAAGAAAATCAATTAAATAGTCTCTTGCAATTTTATATACATATTAGTAATAAATCTTTTAATAAACATATCTGTTATTAAATATTCAAATTGACTTTGTTCAAGTAATCTAAAATTCATCCCTAACTTTCTTTTTAAATATGATTCAAGCAGATAATAAGATAAAATGGTATTACTTGGTGTATTATACTTATCTTTCAATTGGTCAAAAGTAGAAAAAAACAGAACCCAAAAAAGAATCCTTTATCCTTTTTATTCCACAATTATACCAAATATCAAAATAAACATTATTAACTGTGAAAGGAATCAAAGGATTTTGCTTTAATAACATTCTAGCCATCTGATAATTCTTCATTCCTCTTTCTACATGTATTCCATTCCATACTTTAAGTATATACTTCAAAATTGATGTATCTATTTGCCTTTTCAACAATCCTTCATGCCTTTTATACAAAATACGCTCAGAGTTATTTTCTCCTATTTTACTCATTTCAATTTGTACCCACGTTGTCTTTTCATCAGCCTGATAACAAGAGGACAAAAATCTAAGTTGAGCTGCTTTTAGTAATTTTTAAAATTAGGCATTCGTAATCCCCCCCGGCCATATTTCCATGTTTATTTTTCCAATGCCATCCTGGGCATTTTGTCTTGCCAAATAAATCTTCTTACACTTTTATTTAAATCTTGAAAAAACATTGTTGGTACAAAAATTGGTAATGATTGAAACAGATATTGTATTCTAGGAAAAATATTCATCTTCACACAATTCACCCTCCCTATTAAAGAAATTGGCAAATCCTTCCATCTTATTAAATCTTCCTTAATTTTCTTCAATAGAGGTATATAATTTAAATAGATTGTTTAAATTCTTATCAATATTAATTCCTCGATATTTAACCACCTTGTTCTGCCATTTAAATTTTGCCATTTTCTTGAGTATAATCTGTCTCGGTCACTGGCATCACTTCACTTTTATCAATATTTACTTTATAACCTGATATTAACCCATACTCCACCAATTGAACATTAAAAAATGGATCTATTTATATTTAAATCTAAATTGAGATGGGAAAGAGATTTAAAAATATGAATTCAAGAAGTATGGTCAAAATTCTGTTTTGAAAGTATAACTAATACTATTAATGTTAGATATCAAATGGTGCAATTTAATTTTTTACATCAATTATATTATGCTTCATAGAAATTACATGGAATTATTCAAATTGTTCTGATCAATGATTTAGATGTAATAAAGAAGTAGGAACTTTTTTTAATGCAGTTTGGCAATGTGGAAAAGTAGGAAAAGTTTGGAAAGATATTAGTTTTTTTACTGGGACGAGTTATGAAGATGCAAGTTTTGAAAGATCCCAAAATATTTTTATTAGGAGATATTTTTGATTTGAAGCTAGATATTTATCAGAAGAAATTTTTAAGTGTAGCAATAGCAAAGAAATGTATAACTGTAATGTGGAAATTAGACAATAATGTGGAGTTGAATATATGACAAATGGAATTATTAAATTGTATATCAGTAGAGAAAATAACGTATAATTTACAGAATCAACCATAAAAAATTGATAAGATTTGGAAATCTTATATGGATTTTATTGCTATGACTTCATCTACAGCATTCGCCATTCCCGCTCCAACTCACCTTAGTTATTTCAAGGTTCAAGATCATTATGTAACTTTGAAATTGAACTAATCAAGAGGATATATGATTATCAGGCAGGTTTTCTTTTCTTTTCTATCTTTCCTACTTTTTTTGAGGTGGGAGGAAAGAAAATATATATTCTTTTTTGACGATGAATATTTAGCCCAGTCAGAATTCCTGTTCTGCATCAGAAAATGATCGCATCATACACCAATGAAACAAAACCAAATCATTGATAGGTTTCAAACAGTTCATTGGCTATATCTCAAGATTCAAGATTCTTTTATTGTCATGGAGTAAAATAGTCGAGAGTCCTTTCAGAATCACGGAATGCCCATGGATTTACCTCCAGTGCTCCTGCATCCTGTGCAGCCATACGGACCCGTTCTAACCATTGGCAACTCGAGCTCCAGATCCAAACCTCTGAAAGGATCAGGAAGCCTTCAGTGCCTGAAGTCCTTTGGGAGTCCTTCTTGCCTTCAAGACCCTCTAATACTGGTTGATACCTGGTTCCCAATCTCCCACAGCCCATAGTCTGTGTGGGTCCTTTGACTGCAAGTTGCCAACAGCCCTCAGTCTGTGTGGGTCCTTTGACTGCAAGTTGCCAACAGCCCTCAGTCTGTGTGGGTCCTTTGACTGCAAGTTGCCAACAGCCCTCAGTCTGTGTGGGTCCTTTGACTGCAAGTTGCCAACAGCCCACAGTCTGTGTGGGCCCTTTGACTGCAAGTTGCCAATAGCCCTCAATCTGTGTGGGTCCTTTGACTGCAAGTTGCCAACAGCCCACAGTGTGTGTGGGTCCTTTGACTGCATGTTGCCAAAAGCCCACAGTCTGTGTGGGTCCTTTGACTGCAAGTTGCCAACAGCCCACACTGCGATGATAGAAATAGCCTAATGATGCCAGTAATCCTGCTGGTCACAACAATGCAATGTTTGCATTATAAAGCACACTTTATGAATTTGAAACAATTAACAGCATGTCGATGATACAGTAGAGTTTTCTGTAAAGAATTAATTTAACAGCAATCATAACATTGAATGTGCATGTAGTTACAGGCAGAAATTTGGAAGTTACTGAGATGCATTATTTCAACATAAAATTATAGTTACTCACTTTTCAAACCCAGTTCCCCATGTGGTGGCAAAGATAAAAACCAAACTTGCCACAGGAAGTTAAGATTTGTTGAAAGATGCAATACATTTCCTCTTGGCAGAGAAAATTCACTTCTGTACGTTGGAGTGTCGTTCTTTCAGATATTGAAGATTGTTGGAAACTTCCTTAAACCAAATAAACATTGTATTTTGTGTATTTCTGGTACCTTTTCTTCCCACTCTGTTCCCTTATTTTGCTTTTGCTTCAGTGTTTGATTCTCTTGTTTTAAATTATTGGACAGATAACCCAGAGGTTTGGATGCAAGTATGCATTCAAACCCCATTGCAGCTGGGGAACTTGAACTGAATTAATGGAAGAGTCTATAATTAGACGATAATATCATAAAGGATAAATATCAGACTACTGGAATCTCAAAAAACCCCATATGATTTTCTAATGACCAGGAAAGGAATTACTTGGTCTGGTCTGTCTATGTCTCCAGTCCAAACTCTCTGAAATTGCCTTGCAAGCCACTCCATTGCATAAACTTCACCATGCACACTGCAGGGCTACCAGGAGGCATTTCACAATTTAAATTTTAAATTTAGTCATACAGCATGGTAATAGGCCCTTCCGGCCCATGTGCCCATACTGCCCAATTAACCTACAACCTCCATGCATATGGGAGGAAACCCATGCAGACACAGGGAAAATGTACAAACTCCTTACAGAATGCATTGGATTCAAATCCAGGTTGCTGGTGCTTTAATAGTGTAGTGCTAATTTCTATATTAACCATGCTGCCTTTCTTTGCAACATGTATATCTCACAAGAAGATTTTTCTTAAATATCTGATTTGATTGTTCATCAACATTTCCTACACTTACCGGCTTTGTGCTGCATATTTATGATCTTTCAACTGTTGGTTCAAGAGACAATGCTGGATGTCTGACTTATACAAGTCTCACATTCCCTGTGGTGATATTTACATGAACTTGCAGACACACCCAAGAATAAATCTATGGGTTCAGTGCAAACCATGCACAGCAAAAACTTGTTTGATTGGTTAGAAAGTTCAACATCGAAAAGTCAAATATCTTTAGATAATTTCTGATCCTGCACATTATACTGTATATCACAACCAACCATATCATTCTAGACAAGCTGATTCACTAGAATCTAATTTACTAGAATTGAGGTGGATGCAGCATATTTGCAGAAATTATTGACTGTTTTGAAAAGATAACTCAGATAGGAATTGCAGGCAAGTTTGATAACAGCTCTGGAAATTTTCAGAGGAGTTATCAGTATGCTGTAACCACTCTTCTCCCAGAGTGAATGTTGGTCCTGAGGTACTACAGAAGTTCTATATATTTATATAGCATTTAATAAAATGTACAAAGTCCAGGGAGCCACAATGAATTCCGGTCAACATTCACGTCGACTAAATCTAGCCTTCGATACACAATTTGAATTTTGATTTCAGACAAGATGCAGAGGTATACTTGAAGCATGCTTTCTCCCATATGCTAAACAAGCAAGAACACATTCAACAATATTCTGGGGACAAAGGAAATGTTCACATGCTGACATGAATAAGATGTTTGAACCACATCCCTCTTACACACATTCAGCTGCCCGTCTGGAACGGCCCTAGAGTCCAGTTGATGCACCAAGAGGTCAAAAGCCATGTGTTTAATTGTTCACTGATAGTTTAGATTGTTGTACAGTGTCATTTTTTTGCAATCCCTGTCCTGTTGGTTGTTCCTCTCAGTGTCATGTTGCACTGAAGCAAAAAGAATGGAGTATTTTGTCCAGCCATGAAGGCAAACAGTGCCTGGACAACTTGGTCTTCAACTCTGGACCCTGCAGAGTCCTAGTATCCATAGATCACGTTTTCCACCCATCCTGATTCTCTGCTTCTTGATGCTTGGTCACTGCAAGACTCATAAATATCATTCGTCACAAAGCCACTGTCACAGAAGTTGTCGACTACATTATCATATTCTCCAGATAAACTGTGCAACCCTCTAGTAGCCGTAGTGGCACGAAAGGATGTATTGTTTATGTGAGGCCGAGTTCCAGTTAAATCTGCCTCTGATTGCTTTCTGATGACATTATAAATCTCCAGGTTTGGCGAAAGGTTTCTGACAGGCTCCATCCAGAAATTGTGCTCTTTCACTGCATTCTCACTTCTTTCCTTCCTCCTTTAAAAATAAATTATCTTGAATTGCAAACAAGACTGAAACAAATCCAGACCACTCAGTTGTGCGTCCCAGTTGTGGATGAAGGAGAGAGGGGAGTTAGCATATTAAACAATATGAGTGGGCTCTTGTTGTGAGGAAGTGAAGGGCAATCAGTCACTGTGGAATGAGGAGGGTGGACCATTACTCTGGGGTGAGTGAGAGATGGCCTGTCCACAATAAGGGTGAGATGTGGTTTGGCATAGTTGAGATGAGGGCAGGTCATTTGGTGCAGGGACAGTATATGTAGGTTTGGGTGGCCTGTCCTGGGTGGTCGGGTGGACTGTCTATGAGAGGTTGGGTGGTCCATAACCGTGGGAGTGAGGAGTCATCTGCAACGCTAGGCTCAGGTAGTCTGAGATGACCTGTCATTTCCAACTTACCTTCTCATAAAGAAACGAAAACAAAAGACTGCACCGGAAACCATCAACAGGACGAGTAGGGGAATAGTGGGAATGACGATGTAGACGACATTGAAAGAATTGCCTGCAGGAAATAAATGCTCTAATTACAAGGGTAAACTTTTGAAACTACAGGAACAGAAGCAAGCAGAATAGACCAAGATATACCAAGTGCAGCTTGAATTAAATATTCAAATTGAAATGGAACTGTACTATAATTACCATGCAGATCACTGTGAAAGAGCTTCTCCAGCCTCATGGTGCTCTCTAGTCCTTGGTCACACTCTGATGGGCATGTTTCCAGAATACTGTTTCTACCAGGATGCCATAGGTGCTCTGTGGTTAGTAAGGGATTACTTAAAGTGGTATGTGAGTGGAAAGATAAAGGTTTAGAGGGATATAGGCTCACTGCAGGCAAAGGAGAGAGCTTGGTCAGTGTGGAAAAGTTGGGCTAAGGGACCATTTCCATGTCCTAAAACTATAACTGTATATATAATACAGTAAAATTCCCATTATCTGGAATTCAAGTAATCGGAAGCCTCAAGCAAACACCAAAAAAAATCTCAGAAAATAATTAGGTAAAAAAATTTGAAAGTGTAAAATTGGCGTACCCTAGTGGTCAGTTCGTCAATTCACGCAACATGCAATATCAAGCAACCAGAAAATGTGCTTATCTGGCACTTATCAATTCCCATAGGTGCTAGATATAATGGATTTTACTGTACTATTAATAATCCCATAAAGCCCCTTCCCCTGCTTTTTTTTTTAAAAATTTCTCTGCTGAGGAAAATAGAACCTTAACATTTACTTAAAACAAGTTTAGGTCTTCAAACTCCAGCCTTATGCAGTAATTGTTCACAGTTACAATTCTCCAGACATGGCCACATCTCCTGAAAACTCTTCTGTACCCCTTTCGGATCAATCACATCTTTCCTTCAGAACTGTGCGCAGTACTCAAGCTGGGCTTTAACTGTCACTGTATATCATTCACGCACTTCCTCTCTGACCTTACTAACCATTCCTCAGCCAATAAAGGAAAATGCCACACATTGCATTTGAAAGATTAGTTCTAGACTGTTGTTAAGCTAACTGACCCCAAGCAAGGATGGAGTTCTGAAGAGGTTTCCAATTTCAGAAGGAATAGTGAAATAAAATCCGGATTCCTGCAACAATCTCTGATCAAACTCCAACTTGGGCTTCAGTCTATCATAAGATTTAGATAGATTGTGAAATTCTTCCATATGACCATTATTCCCTGTCTAGTTCAAGTTATTATCATCTGACTGTACATATACAACCCAATGAAACAGCGTTTCTCTGAACCATGATACACACACATTCTTCTTCTCCTTCTCCTCTTTGGCTTGGCTTCGCAGACGAAGATTTATGGAGGGGTAATGTCCACATCAGCTGCAGGCTCGTTTGTGGCTGACAAGTCCGATGTGGGACAGGCAGACACGGTTGCAGCGGTTGCAAGGGAAAATTGGTTGGTTGGGGTTGGGTGTTGGATTTTTCCTCCTTTGTCTTTTGTCAGTGAGGTGGGCTCTGCAGTCTTGTTCAAAGGAGGTTGCTGCCCGCCGAACTGTGAGGCGCCAAGATGCACGGTTTGAGGCGATATCAGCCCACTGGCGGTGGTCAACGTGGCAGGCACCAAGAGATTTCTTTAAGCAGTCCTTGTACCTCTTCTTTGGTGCACCTCTGTCTTAGTGGCCAGTGGAGAGCTCGCCATATAACACGATCCTGGGAAGGCAATGGTCCTCCATTCTGGAGACGTGACCCACCCAGCGCAGTTGGATCTCCAGCAGTGTGGATTCGATGCTGTCGGCCTCTGCCATCTCGAGTACTTCGATGTTGGTGATGAAGTCGCTCCAATGAATGTTGAGGATGGATCATACATATATGCAAAGATAAAATTTAAAATAAATATCTATAAATATTTTATATGGTTACAGGATTCTGTTCATCAATCTGACAGCCTGCATGAAGAAGCTATCTCCCAGCCTGGCAGTCCTGATTTTGATATTCTTGTTCCTCCTTCTTGATGGTACTGGTCAAAGACACTATGTGCTGGATGTAAAAGATCCTTATTAATTCTTTGAGCCCTATTTTAGCAATAGTCCTGGTAAAAGTTTGTCAGTAGAAGAAAGGGAACCCTAGTGACCTTCTCAGATGTTTTGATGATCCTCTGCATTGATTTCCGGTTCGATGGTTTGCAGCGACAATACCACACAATGATGCAATCAGACTGGACGTGCACAATTGAGGCCAGTAGCCTTGCCCCTCCTCAACCTCCTGAGGAAGTGTAGGCACTGCTGCTCCTGGTGATTAATGAGGAGCTGTTGTGTGTCCAGCATAGATCACCCTTTATAAGCACACCAATTAATTTTGTGCTCTCCACTTTCTCCACAATGGAACCATTGATGTGTAATGGGGAATGATTGAAATTCATCCTCCTGAAATCCACAAACACCTCCTTTGTCTTGTCCACACAGAGACTCAGGTTGTTGTTCTTGCACCATTTCACCAACTCATGGTTGTGGCCAATGAGGCTGCAAACCCAATGATCCTCCCTGACCTGAACCTGACAGTGCAGGCACATCAGCAGCATCCTTCAGCAGTGGGCTGAGCACACAGCCCTGATGTGTGTCAGTGGTCAGCGTGATGGGATTATGCTACCAACCCAGACTGACTGTAGACTTTTGGTCAAGAAGTCCAGAATCCAGTTGCAGAGAGGGGTATTGAGCCTCAGTGAGGTCAGTTTATCCACCAGCCTCTGAGGTATGATCGAGTTGAATGTCAAGCTGAAGTCAATGAACAAAGCCTGGCGTTGTTCTCCAGGTGGGTCAAGAAGGAGTGGAGGGTCAAGGTTATAGCATCATCCATGGACCAGTTTGAATGGTAGGCAGATTGAAATAGGTCAAAATTCACTGGAAGGTGCGATTTGATGAGTTCCTTTACCAGTTGCTCAAAGCATTTCATGATTGCATAGGTCAATGGTACTTGGAAGTTGTCATTTAGTCCAGTTACCATCACTCTCTTGGGCAGGAGGATGATGGTAGCTGCCTTGAATCCTGCGGGGACAATGGACTGCTGCAGTGAGATGTTGAAGATGTCTGGTTAGGACCTCCGACAGCTGGGCTGCTCAGCCCTTCAGCACCTGACCTGGTATGTTGTCTGGTCCAGCTCCTTTGCTTAAGTTCACCCTGGATAGGATAATCTTCACCTTAGTCATGGCCATGCAGGGTGCCCACAGGTTTCAGTGTTTTCAATCATAGCCAAGATGAACAGAACAAGAGATTGCACCGTCGTTTGGAGCTGTAGCACATGTGAGGCACAGGAGGGGATCAAATACTCAAAGACACACAGGTCTGTGTGGGCCATGTACTTCCAGTGAAAAGTGATCTGAACAATTTTTGAACTAGGTGCATTCAGGACCAAAGGAGCCCTCTACTCAAGTAAGATTCAATACTCTTGGGAGTGACAGAGGCCAGAATTTCAGTGAAAGTCATTATCTTGAGGAGAGGAAAAACTGATCCCTGTGAAAATTTGTACCTCGAGAGAGAGGACTTTTACCTCAAGGATCTATGTGCTCAAGATGGAAACTGTATCCCAGTTCCAATGGAAGACTTCACACGACTGGGGATATCTCCAATACCCAATGAGATTCTGTAACATCAGAAGAGAAAATGACTTGCTTCCTAATGAAATAGAGTGTAGCAGAGATAGATTCTGGTGTCCAGTGAGAGTCAGCCCCCTGAGCAGGGGAAGGAACATATATTGAGTAGGAATCAATGCCTTTAGTCACCTTTTGAACCCCATTTTGTGTCAATGCCCATCCAACAGTAGAGAGACCAGCACTAATGAAATAGTTTATTAATAAAAATATTATTGAGGAAATGTAGTTCTAGACACATGATGCCTAGTGTCCTTTGACCATGGATTGGAGAGATGTGTTATTGCTAGAGGCTCCTTTGGTATTGAAGGACAGAAATAAACACAAGAGGAAGAAATATGTCCTTAGCCACATGGGCTTAATGCACATCTGTGCACTGTACTCAACTTCCAAAATTCAACAGAACAAGATATACTATCATATGATATATTTCGTGCATGCAGAAGAGGATGATTTGTATCCCATCCTTCCCAGTGTTTCCAGTTACCTTCTGATTTGCCAACTGTTACAGCCGAGTCCTTCTCAATTTCAATAGATGAGGATGTAACTGGAACTGTTGATTCATCTAGAAAAAGTTTTTTTTTTAAAAATGCAAAGAAATGTAAGTTAGACCTTTGCCCTGGTCATTTATTTGAAGATTAGGAGTCGTGGTGTTTATCTCTGCCACACCACTTCCTGCTACACTACTAAAACCTTCCTGCATTTGCTATACATTACAGCTTGTGAGTTGTGGCATGAACATTGATACATAGTTATATGGCACATTCAGACGGATGATTATAATGGACAACAATTTTTTTTTCCCTCCAAAAGGTTTGCTTCTTGGAAAAAAAAATTGGGCATTATGATAGACAACGTAAAGTTGAGCACATAGATAATTTCAGATTTTCTGTATCATATAGGAAGTTGGAGAATATTAAATTAACTTTTATTGAATTTAAGATGTTTAATAGCATGCTGATGCCCTCAGATTGACTGCACATGTTGCATAACAAATATGAGGAACCCAGGGTCTGTCTTGGTTACCAATTTTACAAGTTCATAGGCTTTCTTAATAAATGCAGCTATGCCTGAAGTGTACATCGCCACAAATGTAACAGAATGTATTGGAGCTGTTGCCTCATTGATGTATTTCTGCTGTATTAAATCTTCCTGAAGACAATAAATGCTATTGGTAAGTACAGTCACTATGCTATTGCCTGAAGAATGTGCACCAACATGTGTTCAATCTATATCAATGTGAGCTGCTTTTATGGCCTGATTTCATCTTCCTTTACTAAGTATGATCAGCCCTAAGACAACATTTGTATAGCGCCTGCACTGAATGCATCCCAAGGCCATGGTTGAACTGACCAAAACAGCTTGCTTTGTGGGCAATATACTAGTACAGTACACTTAAAATATAGCAGGAAATTACAAAAATAAGCTATACTGAAAGAATGGCCCAGAGGACCCCAAAATCCAAAAGCAATAGAAATTCACTAAGACAAATGGTTACTTAAACAAAAGTAGTTTTTAATTTTCTTTAAACATAAAAACAGGATCAAACTTTAGCTTATTACTATGAACTTAACCCTCTTCTAATTCTAAGCCCACGTGTATGTAATGTGTACAAGTTCAGAAAAGTTTTTTGATTCACAGTTCAATCTCACTTCTCACTCCAAGTTCACTGGTATCAGACAATTCTTATACTGTGCACATAATTCAACATTTATGAATTTTCACCAGGCTCTGGTGGAAATGGTTAAATGGTTACTGTCTCTCTCTCTCTCTCTCTCTCTCTCTCTCTCTCTCTCTCTCTCTCTCTCAGAGAAACCCTGTTTGGTCTTTTCTTCCCTCTCTGCTTGCAAAACCACAGTACCTTCTTGGAACAGCAAACTGCATTCAGACAGATTGTGGCACCGGACCCAATCTTCTTAGTCCATTCACCTGTTGCTTTCAAAACAAATTATCCATCACTCCACAGCATATCTAATTAACACCTACTTGTGAAGTCCTTATAGGGATTCTTCAAAGTTCTTGCAAAGGCACTTGGAGCCTGGACTGTCTGGTTTGAGCAAAGCTCTGGCATTTTAAAAGGGATCTGTTTTGTGAAGTGTTTGTGTTTGTTTCTGACCTTCACCATCTCTTCCAAAAACTTATCTATACACAATACAAAATATTATATAATCCGTCACAATGATACGTGATATTTTAAGATGATTTTTGTGATCAGCAGCTCAAAATCAATAAAATATTCCCCAAAATATTTAGGAAGCAAAATCTTTGTAGTCCAGTGTTACAGGGTAGTTTATTCTTTGAGTTTTTCCAATGGAGCTTAGAGTTTGTGGGGTTCATAAACCACTATTCTTGCAATGTTGTTCAAAGCCTTTGCTCTTGTTACTTCATTGGAAAGTTTTGGAAAGATTTCTCCTCCTATTGATGATTGCTAAATTTAAATTAGACATACTGCACAGTAACAGGCCCTTCCAGCCCATGAGCCCTCATCACCCAATTAACTTATACATTTGGCGGGTGGGAGGAAACTGGAGCACCTAGAGGAAACCTATGTACAAACTTCTTACAGACAGCGTCAGATTCGAAACCAGGTTGCTGGCACTGTAATAGCGCTGCACTAACTGCTCTGCGAACCGTGCAGCCCCACTGGTACTAAAGTCAAAATACTAGATAGAGATATCAAAAAAAGCCTGAAAGTGTTGGAAAAACTCAGCAGGTCAGGCATGATTGGTATGAAGACAAGCAGAGTTAACATTAGGTTGAAGACCCATAACGGACTGGAAATGTGAAAATATAACATGAGAAAATTTATGTTAGTTTTAATTTCAGAGAAGGCGAGTGAGAGTCAGGTCAAATAGACAAGTATATTTGATAATAAACTCCATTTACAAAGCCTTCTGATTGGTGGTTAAAGAGGGAATTTAGAGAATAAATGTGAAATGTAGGGCAGCGAACTGGAACTGAAAAAGCAGTGCTGGAAATGATCGGCTGATCATATAACATCTCTGAAAAATGAAAGAGTATGCTAATATTAGTGTTGACCAACTTCATTGCTGACCCTTTCTTCCCCTTTCTGAATCTCTGTCTCCAACTCAGGATATCGATAAACAGCAGACATCCATTGCAGGTATACAGATGTCCACAACTAGCTTTCTCCCATCTTGTCTTCTGTAAGGACCATTGAATTCTCCCAATCCCTCCGTTTCTTTGTTTCTGTTCTGATGTGACGTACTGTATTAGGCCATCTGAGACATTTTTCTATGCCCTAAACCATGATTTACCCTCAATCCGTTGTATCTAAGCCCTGCTCCTTTGCTCTCTTCTCAGGCAGAGAAAGGATGACATTCCACCGTTCCTCATTTTCTATCTCATCACCCTTCATAATTTCTGCCATCTTCTGTGAAGTTCCAACACCAGACACTGGAAACAACACTTAACATCCCGCCTGGGCACTCTCCAATCAGATGGTATTAACATTGATTTCTCTAGTTTCCATTAAAGAGTCCCTCTCTTTCCCTATCCCTCTGTCTCACTTCCTTCAGCTGCCCACTCCCTTCCTTTCCTTCTCCAATCAGAGAGCACCCCTTCCCCACCACCTCAGTGTTTTTCTCTTCTCCCACCCATATCCACCTTCGTCCTCTTACCTGTTAGCCTGTTCCTCTGACATTTCCTCCCTCCTCCCCCATCTTTTTATTCAGATGTCTGTCTGTTTTTTTGCTCATTTCTTGACTAAGGGTTCAGGCCCAAAATGTTGATTGCCCTTTTCTTCTGAATGCTGGGTGACCTGCTGAGTTTCTCCAGCATGCTTGTGTTTTGCACATCTTCTCTCTCTCTTCATTCAGATTTCTGAACTACCTGGTTTGTTCTTCCATTCTCTCCAACCACTACTCCTTCTACTGCACTTTCTCATGCAACTGCATGAGATGCAACACCAGTTCTGTCACCCTGTCCCTTCCCAACATTCAGGGACCTAAACAGTTCTTCTAGGTGAAATCAATGCTCACAATGTGGTCTCCTCTACACTGGAGAAAACAAATGCAGCTGGGTGACCGGTTTGAGGAGCATCCTTCTTCAGTTTGGAAGGATGGGCCCAAGTTTCCAATGCCATCTATCTGTATTGCTCCACTCTGGCCCAACATAAGCTTGAAGAACACCACCTCATCTTCCACCTTAACATGCAGCAGCCATTGGGAAAATATCAAATTCAGCTAAATTTCTGATTGGGTGAGCACTGCATTGTCTTACTTTAGTTACCCTCAGGTTTTCCCCTCTCCACACACTGTGCTGGACATATATGCCCTGTATTTCACAGCCCTCACATCTCTCTTAGTAACACATTTACTCACTTTCCCAGGTCTGATTAAGGGTTTCCAACCTGAAATATTGAACATTTCCAATATTTTCCCCTTTTACTGCCAACTTGTACGCCTTTACATTTCAACTCTTTACCAAGCTGAACAGTTTGCTAAACTTTGCCGAAACATCATTTAATCTTGTAAATTTAGTCACTTTCCAAAGTCAGGTAAACACTTTAATATTATAGAAACAAATAAAATTATGAAAGGCATAGAAAAGATAGAGGCAAGTATGTGGTTTACATTTGTAGGGGAGACCGAACTAGGGGACCTGGCCTTGGTGGTGAATCTATGGAATTTGCTGTCTACTGATGCTGTCAAGGCTATCTCAGTAAATATACTTAAGGTTGGAATTAAGGGATATGGGGAAAAAACAGGATGGAGATGAGCCTATCATCAGATCAGTCATGATCTCATTGAATGGTGAAGCAGGCTCAATGGGCCGGATGGCCGACTCCTGCTCCTATTTCTCACATTCTTAATAAAATAATTTGAAAAAAAAAATGGGGCATTTTCTGTGTAGGTTTCTAATCCCTGGAATGTTTCACTTCTGGGTCACCTGATCCTGGGAAAATCTCAGTATCTAATAGAAATAATGTAACCTTCTGGTCAGGAACTTGACTGAATTCAATGATGAGTAATTTACAACACAGATTCAGACCATTTGCCCCCAGAATCTCATGTTTAAACTCCATGCAAGTTTACTCCCATCCTTTTTGACCTGATCCATCAGCAGATACTTCTAATACAGCACATTACACAGTGCTGACCAATTACACAGTGTTTTCATCTCACGTGGAGGAAAGAATCTACTTGTAGTGGGGAGCTCCTTCCATGTCACATCTGTTCATTTTGGGAAAGGTGAAGGAAGCATTGATCAGAATATAAAATCACCCATAGGTGCCCTGCACTGAGTGCCTCTTGGGTGTCAGAAATAGGAAACACTTTCTTTCATGGTGTGCACTAAATTCTTGCTAAAATGTTAAACAAGGTTTATTTAAATATTTATAACCTCCACTGCACATCTTCGTAGGATAAAGTTCACCCACCTACTCACCTGTAACCCTTTTCTCCTCACCCAGAGGCACCCAACCACCCTTTCCCTCAAAGTGTGAACACACTGACCCTTACCTGCAACAGATCTATTGCCTGCAGCGGGAATGAGGGTCAGATTCGGGAATGGAGTCAGGGTTGGGCTCACGGTCGAAGAACCTGGAACTAGGAACAAAACATACAGGAAGTGCAGTTACAAGCAGGACTTCAGAAGCCCACACCCACATTGAGCAAGTTGGACAAGAGCAGCAGGAACATGGCAGCATCTCCAGCTGCAGGTTCCCCTCCAAACCACACCCCATCCTCACTCTGAAATACATCATCAACTCTTCATCATTACCTGGCATTCTCATCAACTGCTGAAGTACATTCTTTAGTAGTAATGTAATGGATCAAGAAGGTGGCTGGACCACCATTCTCTCAAGAACAATTAGCAATGAATAATAAATATTGGCTTTGCCAGTCGTGCTTACAGCTCATCATGGATTAAAAGTGCGTCACTAGGTTGGAGGTCATCATCTTAAAATCTCTTCCCATCTCAGAGTTACTCCCCTTGCGCTCAGTCCTTCCATCCAAACAGTCCCTCTCTTGAACTCTATCAAATCTCTGTGAGCCTGGATTAGACCTTCCCTTGCACGAAAAACACTCTCTTCCCCTGCCAGAACTTGAACATAAATACTATGGGAGCAGCTGGCATGTTGAGACTGCTCTGCCATTTGATAAGATCGTGGCTGCTCCGCCATTTGATAAGATTGTGGCTGCTCCGCCCATTGCTCTCCACCAACCAGCTTTTCTTCACAACGCATAATACTCCTACTCTGCAAAAATCTATCTAACTGTGTCTTACATATATTTAATGAGGCAACTTTTACTATTTCCTTAGGCAGAGAACTTCACAACCCCTTTCTTCATTCAGTTCCTCATAGACCTGCAGCAGTCCTGGACCTGACTCCTGGATTAACACTGCCCTTTCCTCTACAGGCCTCAGTCTTTCACTTCCAAAAGGCCAAGTCTTGCATCATCCACCAACTAAGTCAAAGCCCTCCTTAAATCACAGGCGCGCTCTCCCTCCACACCCAACCAGCTCTGTGTGCTCCATCTGATCCCTCCTGAGTGACAGAGCAGACTTGCTGATCCTATTGTTAACAGCAACAGTTGCTCATGGAGGCAGAGACAGATTAGCAGGACTTGATCAACCTGTTTGACCAATTTTCTGCCTCTAATATGAAGTTACCTGGTGCATACTTGCAGATGAAGTTGTTTTTCATGTTGCATCGATCATCATTCCATTGATACAAGTAGGGTCCTCCCATGCCTGAAGATGCAGATGGCTGGTGATACATCACAACACATACTTCACTCCCACACGATGGCTCATCCACATACCAGTTTCTAAAAGAAACAACATTTGTCAACTTATGACAATTTAACAATTTAAATCCAATCTTAGTTTCAGAAGTCCCACACACAAGGGCTTTCAATCCTTCCCTCTGTCTGATGAGAATTCAGTCAAATAGTTCCTGGGTTCACTAACACTTTGAGCTGGGCTTAGTTGTGTTGTACTGTGATCATTTGTTTAGCTTGAGTGGAATAATCAAATGCTTAGATGTCGATTTGTCCATCATCTCAGATGGACTCAGTGAGCTCGGAAAGCCCAAACACAGATGAGAACTGAATATGAAGGAATGGTAAACCTGGAACTTTCAATCAAGAACCACTCAGTTTAAGACCCAAGTTCTCAGGGTAACCAAGTTTGAGCAATAAACATAAGCACAGTTAGTGATACTGTGCTGCATGACTTGTAATCCTCAAAAGGCATTTGGAGCCATGTATGGGGAAGAGCACAGAAGGATATGGAAATAGGATGAGCTGAGAATGCCAACTTGGTCAGCATGGTTAAGTTGGGAGAAAAGGCCAGTTTTGTGTTGTGTGATTCATTTCCCTCACAAATGAATAAATAAGAATAAGATATGCTATTGGAACACAGTGAGACAGCAAGTGAGAGCAGCAAGAAAGAATGGCCTGATTTTGTCTTCAATATTTGCAGCATCTGCTCTGAGCAAGAGAAAGATTGCCCACCTAAACTTGGCTTTGCTTCCATCCAGCCACTGGTACAGGCTTGGGCAGTCTGCTGAATTCCCTTTCCGCCAGAGTCCAATCCAGAAATCTCCATCGCCTGCAGACAAGCCTTGGATCAATTTCTCGATGAGCCGCTGCTCATTTTCTGACTCGATGCTAAGCAGGTCCCCGCCATCGCTTTGGCACGCTTCTTGTGCCTCCTTGAACTCCAACCTGCGTGACACGTCTTTAAAGTAGGCGATTTTGTAACATGGGCGCTCAATCCCTCTACGACACCCTGTCTGACCTGTTCAGAGAGCAATCGAGTCAGTGGAAGGGCTTCCAGGTGAGTTTACAATTTGAATTTGTGGAGCATTTTCATCAATGCAACATTTTCCAAAGCTTCCCATCGAAAGGTTATTAAACAAAATCTGTTCATAAGAAGTCTGACTTCTTCACCATCTTAAAACATGTAATTCGCCTGAATTTAAACAAATGATCGATTTTATTTCTACTTAAAATGGACCATTACAAGCATGGACAGAGGCTCTTCAGCCCATCTAGACTATGCTGACCATCAAGCAACCATCTGCACTAGTCCAATATTAACCCCATTTTATTCTCCCCACATTTGCATCATTCTCCCCACTTTCTCCATGTTAGGGACAATTTACAGTGGCAAATCAACTTACCAACCCATATGTCTTTGGGATGAGGGAGGAAACCCACACAGACACAGGGAGACTGTGAATACCCCAAACTTACAGTACCCGAGGTCAGGACTGAATTTAGGTCACTGAAGCTGTAAAGTAGCAGCTCTGCTATCTGCACTACTTTGAAATTTTAGCAGATAATTTAATGATTTGAGATTTTTCCTGCTCAATTTTCCTTTCTTTGATGCAGCCGGCAAAAGAGAAAGGAGGCATAATAAAACAAAGTTGTGTTTGATACGACTTGACCACCAAGAGGGCTGGAGCCAAAAAATTGGCTTTCTACCTGTCAGTAATCTCACTTTGCAGTGGAGCTAAATACACACTGAGGAATGGAAGAATGCAGATGCTGGAACAAACAAAGAGGAGCTGAAAACGCTCAGCATTCCTTGGATGCTGCCGGACTTTTAGATACATAGTGAGACCATTTGGAAGCAAATGCCTTTTTTCAGGGAAACATTCTCTGGTTTAGAGTCAGCTTTTAAATGAATCCCCTCTTTGAATTGGGAAGTGACTGCGTAAAGGAGTAGGAATCCTCTGCTTTGTTTTTCCCATCTTTCACAATGTGGCCCACAGTTTGGTTTCCTATTGCGTAAATTAAGACACCAAGCTTGTAGCTTAGTTACCACCTACCCCAAACCACCAAAGTCAATCCATTGCCTTCCCAATCCTGAGTAACTCCTGGCTAGCATGTTGGATGTTTTAGTTTTGTGAGATTTGAAAATTTTTTAAAAAGCTTCAGGTACACAAAATCAAAAAAAAAAACAACTCTGGAAATACTCAGCAGGTCAGTCAAGATCAAACTACCATTCTTTGACCTGAAATGTTAACTCTATATTCCACATCCCACAGATTTGCACAGGGTTTCCCCAGAATTTTCTGTTTTTACTTCACCTTCACGAATAGTTTTGACTGGTTGCAGTGCCGGTGCTCACCTGTTGGTGGCTCTGTGACTTAGTAAATGGAATAATATTTGACAACTGCAGTAAGAATACAGGGGCATCACAGGCTCAATATTAAAGGCCTTCAAACTATGTACAGAGTCATCAAGGGTTAAAAAAATGGGAAATACTCTGTTTCATTAAAGCCTTAATTGCTTCAAAGTGGATGAGATTCAGATATAAAAGACCTACTTAGAAATTACAACACAAATCATTCTGGAGCCTCCTTGATGCAATCACAAAGAAGACTCACCAGAGGCTATACTTTGTGAGGTGTCTGAGAAGATTCGGTATGTCACCAAAGACTCTTGGAGAGCATTCTGGCAGGTTGCATCACTGCCTGGTATGGAGGCACCAACTCTCAGGTCACGAATAAACTCCAGAGGTTTGTTAATTCGACCTGTGACATCACAGGCACCAGACTTCACTCCATCGAGGACATCTACATGAGGTGGTATCTTTAAAAAAGCAGCCTCAATCCTCAAGGACCCCCACCGCCCAGACCATACCCACTTCACTCTGCTACCATCGAGTAAAAGATACAGGAGCCTAAAGATGAGCACTCAGCGGCACAAAGACAGCTTCTTCCCCGCTGCCATCAGATCCCTGAATAATCAATGAACCAAAGACACTGCCTTACTTTTTGTGCACTTTTAAAAAAAAACATATGGTAAGAAGGTTAGAATATTAATGTTTGCACTACAATGCTGTCGCAAAACACCGAATTTTATGACTTGTTCATGTCAAAAAATTTTGATTCTGATTCTGATTCAGGCCAATTAGTAAGAGATCACTTCCATTCAAATAGTATCCTAATACCACTGAACTGTTCTTCAATGATGACTTGATCTCCTCTTTAGTCTTTGAATTCCACCATTCTCATGCTTGTCTCTTAGCCTTACATTTCTGTTCCTCCATCACTGGAGCAGGTCAATTTTAACCAATCTGCCCAATACTTTCATGGAGGTAAACACACTCTAGTTCCTCTTCGGATTGTGTAAATATTTTGCCTTTTACTCCATAATCTCATCTAGTGAAATGAAAAATAAATCTTTCTTTATATTTTAATTTTCTCACAGTAGCCAGTAAATGTGCTGTGTACATCCTCTCAAACCACAACCCTTCCAATACAGTGAAGACCCAAATTAAATTCAGTTCCCCATTTGTACAAATAATGATTTGAAATGGATTTATCATTATATCTTCACTTTCAGTGTTCTATTCTTTTTTTAATAATGACACTCCAAATTCTGTATTTAATATACACATTCAATTTTCTCTGCATTTCCATTCATTTAATTATTCCCCCAAAATAAATCAGTTGCCTTTGCTTTTATTAAAATGATCCACCTTAAATGCAAGATACAATTTCATCTGCTGCCATTTTGCATTTTCTGTCATTTTATTAAAAACTCCTGGGAGTGTTGTTGCATCCTATAAATTATTTACAAGGGTGTAATTTTTAAAAAATTGTCTGAGGATGTTATTGACATTTTTTCTTTCCCCATGTCAAAATAACTGATCAATTTTCACATCCAACTTGATCTGCAAAACTGGGTCCTTCCACTATTTCTCAGACGCTAATATTTAACTACATAGCCTTCCTTGCTTGGGAGTGTTCACAAGGGGACTAGCAGCTCTTATGTTCTTGCAAAGTAGAGGGAGGCAGAGTAGGTCAGCCCTGTTACGTATTTAACAAGCAAATAGTGAAATCCCCCCCAAAAAAAATCAATATGTACAGAGGATCAGATCTAGCAGCATGAAAGATACCATGCCCCCACATTTGCCTGTGCTTTTTAAAAGGACATTAATTGCTTGCAGGCTTGGTTGGAATGATGTATTATTTACAGGTTTTTGAGACCTCACACACAAGGAGACGTGCTGGATGGCAGGATTCCACCTGCAGTTCAAACTTCTGAAAAATCTCTGCCTTCCAAATGTGGCTGCACTGGTTACTCGTTCCATTTGAAATTCATGCAATAGGCCTAATAAAATGAAACCCTGCATGAAATCAGCTGGAATAGAAGGCCCCCTACCCACTCCCCAAAGTGATATTACCAAGCCAGGGTTATCCAGTCAGGTTATATTATTTAGCCCTCAGTTCTTTATGCACTTCTGTGGGGAGCACAGTGCTTTTCCACCCAAAATGTATTATTAAAATTTAAATACAAAAAAATGAATTGCCCTTATCATTCACTATACCATGCATATCATTACATTTGGTTACAATATGCCAATATGCTGCTAGTTTCCACTCTAAACATTCCAGAAGAAACAACCCCAGCCTCTTAATGGCAGAAAGACCATGAACTGTGATCCTTCTCCACAAAGCCTTCGCAGGGCTGCATTGAACTTCAATGTGGCCCTCAATTCATTCATTCAGATGCCTTGCCATTCTGTGTGGGTGATCATGTATCTCCATCTGTCACGATCTCTGACCTTCCAAATTGTTGGCTCCCCTATTCTCCTTCGGTGAAGACTCTATCTTTGAGTTGAGACCATAGTCGATGGGAAAAATACTGAAGTGGCTTCCTGTTGCCTTCTTCAGTCACAGTGTCCATACTGGGTGGGTAACCCTAGCCATTGATCAGCAGATTCATCTGCCCAGCATTTTTAGTTTTACAACCATAAATTCCAGTTTGTAGAATCTGCTTGTAAAAATCATCCACCACCTGCAATTTATGGCTTCCCGAGACTTTGATTTGGAGGCTAAGCGGGTATTACACCTTGCCCAAGGGTGATCTGTAGGCGATCAGACGAAAGGAGCACCTTACACCTCCTTTTGCTGAGCAATTGAACAGTACCAACACAATACCGATATTGTCCCTCAATACCAAGCAGCAAATCACAAACTAAAATAGAAACAGGGGATATAGGGATGATATTCCCTTTCAATCCCATAATAAAATCTGGCAATCTGGTGAGAGGTATTTTTGGTGTTGCTGCCACATCTGAGCCCCTGCCCTTCCGTGCCAGTCGCACAATAAATTCATAGAGTTCAGATGTTCTCTCTGTTACTGTGTGGGGTCCATAATTGGTTACCTTAACCACCCCTCATGTGGAAATATGTGTTAAAATTTGGAGCTGATGGGAATAGGGGATGATAGTTTACAGGGGACATTAGTGGGGGAGTGAATTGCTCTGTGAATTGGCATAAACACAATGGGAAACATTGCACACAGCATCATCACTGTTCAAGTTGGCCAATTCTTGGCAGCCTGGGTCTATGGCAGGAGATAGGTGAAGCAATAAACATGGCCTTATCCACTCCACACTCCCTGTTGCACCTGTCCATGACAGTATTGGCAGGAGTGATCAACACCTCTACTTCCTGAGTTCTCTGAGGAGATTTGGCATGTCACTGGACACTCTATCAAACTTCTTCTGGTGCCCTGTGGTTTCATCACTGCCTCGTTCGACAGTTCAAGTGCCCAGGAAAGCAGAAGGTCATGAACAGGCAATTAAATATTTCTCCAGTTCCCTTTTGGGCAGTTTATGCCATCCAAATTTTCTGTGCAAATCCTAACCACATGTAAAATTATTTTCCTCTTGAGATCTTTGGTCATTTTTCTAATTACCATGAATCTGCAATAAAATAGAAAGTGTAGAAAACATTCATCAGGGATGGGAGCATCCAAGGAGAGGAAAAACAAAACCATAACGTTCAGACCATCAAAATCACTGCAGCTCTCTATTTTCTACTTTTAATCCTTCTTGCATTTTGATAACCTCAGTTCTTATAAGTTTATCTGCCAAATAAATCTGTGTGTGTGTGAAATTGCCCACACTTAGCAGTGCCTTGACATGGTTTATCATCCAGAGGTTTAGATGGGATTGCTGTTTAACCAAGTCATATTGACTGCTTTGTGCTCCAAAGTGACCGCGACAGAGGAACAGGCTACAGAACCTGCTTTCTTGCTTTTCAGTCCCATTCCCACTTTTACTGTTCAATGCGCTCAGTCACATTACACATTTTAGTTTTATGAGATAATGATACAAAAAGTCAATTCTGTTATTTAATTTAATCTCTCAACATTTTCCATTTTTTCCCTCAAAAGCTCGAAGAGTCTAAACTTATGGTAATTATGATCCCTGAACCTCATGAATTTACCAGCAACAATTTATGAACTCTTCATTGCTAAAGATAAACATCCAATTCGTGAATAGAGAGAGGAAAACGGGAGCAGAAATCCTAGATCATATTGAAAAGTTTCGGCCTGAAATTTTAATCCAGTAATCTTCAGAATAAAAGGTTTTTTTCTCTCTCTCTCCCTAGAATAATACTTTAAGTTGTTAAGAAACGCAGCGCTCAATCTGCTAGAGAGAAGAGCAGTTTCCCTGAACTCACCGCTCAGGAGTTTGATGGCGAGGCTGGAGCGCAGAAAGATGAACATGACCGTCAGTATCGTCTTGTGTTCCATGTCGCCGCACCATCGCTTGCAACGCGCCGGGGGGATAGCAGCATCTCAGCAGGTCAGACGGCCAAGAGTTCCCGGAGTCTCCATCTCGCCCCCACGGGGGAAAATCAGAAGCCACGAGGAGATGGGCGGACCGGCGATTTCACTCGCAGTTTCTTTGAGTCCACTTGCCCCCACTCCCTCTCTTTCTTCTCCCTCCCTTTACCCCTGGATACCTTCTCTCACTCTCTCCCTCTCATACACACAGGGTTTCTTTCTGAGATTCCTCTTCCTCCCCACTCCCCTCCCTTTACCCCCCTCTATTCCCTCTCACTCTGTTCACCTCCCATTCTCCTTATTTCTGTTTCCCAGAATTTCACATTCTATCTTTTACTTTCACTTTCTCTCTATCCACCTCTTTCTCTCCCACTCTCTGTCTCTGGTGCAGTGGAACTGCAGGAAACCAGCTGTTCCTGAACATCAGCACTTTTTAACCATCATGAAGGGAACAGCAGAGGGAGTCTGATCAATAAACCAATTAACCAAAGAACAGTGAAAAAAAACACTAAAAATGTAAGTTGAATCCCAATATATTAAATGTATTCATTTATAGAGGTTCAGATTTGTAATTATTTGGTTAAAGGTCAGCAAAAACAAAGATTCAGTAACTGCAACTCCAAACAAATGAAATCTGTAAAAAAAAGTTATAGATGCTGCCCAGAATTGATAGCTTTTAAAACACTCTGCCTGCTAGTTTAAAGTGGAGAGAGAGGATAAATTAAATGGCACGCACTGAGGTGTTCAAAATCTTGTTATGTGAATGACAACCCCTTTACCTCATCTCCTGAACATTTGTCTTCCTGCAGGAAGAGCTATGTTTATTTTAGCCTTTGGCCCATGGGAAACCAAGGAAGAAATTATTTCCACTGGCAAGAGGATTAGTTATTGGATAGCAAAACGATTTATGATAATTGGGAGGAAAAAGAGGGCAGATTGGAGAACTGTTTTATGCACCAAGTTGTATGATCTCGAATGGATTGCCTGAAACGGATTCAATAGTAATTTTCAAATGAGTGTTGGATATATATTTGAAATGTCTTTCAGGAAAGAGAACTGGAGTCAGTTAAGGTTTTTAATGGAGTGGGATAGCAGATCCAGCCCAATGAACCCCTCAGTGCTACATGAGTCAAACAGTACAGGGAATATTATATTATTTTTATAATTCTTTACAATGTGGAAGGTGGCCATTCATTTTATTAAGTCTGTGCTGTCTCTCAAAACATTCCCATCAATCCTATTTCCTCACTTATTTCATTGCAATCTATTCTGTCTCATTTTGCCCATCAATTCTGCTGTAATTCTCCCATCAGCCACGTACACCCGGGGCTGCTTGCAAGGATCAGTTCACCCACCAACCAGCAGGTCTTTAAATTTGGGAGGAATCCAGAGCATCTAAGGAAGCCCACAAGGTCAAACTCCATGCAGACATCACTAGTCAGGATTGAATCAGGGGTCACTTGAGCTGTGAGATTGCAATACTGTCTACTGTGGTACCAGAATCCGAATCAACATCTCACTGCTGCAGTAAGAGGTTCCCACCTGCTTCAAAAGGGCATCATCCCCTATCATCCCCTATTCCCATCAGCTCCAAATTTTAACACATATTTCCACATGAGGGGTGGTTAAAGTAACCAATTATGGACCCCACACAGTAACAGAGAGAACATCTGAACTCTATGAACTTATTGTGTGACTGACACGGAAGGGCAGGGGTTCTGCTGTGGCAGCAACACCAAAAATACCTCTCACCAGATTGCATCATCATGTTGTGCTGTCCAAGAAGAAGAGTGATCTGTCTCAGTGACTATCGCCCAGTAGCACTAACATCGACTGTAATGTAATGCTTTGAGAGGTTGGTCATGGCCAGAATTAACACATACCTAAGCAAAGGTCTGGACTCACTACGATTTGCCCATCATCATAATCGCTCCACAGCAGATGCAATGTCGCTGGCTCTCCACTCAGCTCTGGATCACCTCGAAAACAGCAACTCAAACATTCAACGGCTCTCCATCAACTACAGCTAGCTTTCAACATAAGTGCTGGTCAAGAAACTCCAAACCCTGGGCCTCTGCACCCCACTCTGTAACTGGATCCTTGACTTCCTCAATGGAATCCCAGTCAGTACGAATTGGAAGCAATGTCTCCTCCTCACTGATTATCAACACAAACGCACCTCAAGGATGCGTGCTTAGACCGCTGCTCTACTCACTGTACACCCAAGACACAATTCCAATGCTATCCATAAATTTGCTGATGACACCAAAGTTGTCAGCAGAATCACCAATGGCAATGAAGAAGCATGCAGTAGGGAGATGGATCAGCTTGTTGAATGGTGTCATACCAACAACCTTGTGCTCAATGTTAGCAATGCCAAGGAGATGACTGTGGACTTCAGGAGTAAGTCAGGAAAACACGATCCAGTCCTCATCGAGGACTCAGTAATGTAGAGGATCAAGAACTTCAAATTCCTGGGTGCCAACATCTTCGAGGATCTGTTCTGGAGGTTCCATGTTGATGCAATCATGAAGAAGGCTCACCAGTGGCTGCACTTTGAGGAGATTTAGTATGCCACTGAAGACTCTCGAAAACTTCTACTTGTATAGCATGGAGAGCATTCTGGCCGGTTGCATTATTGTTTGGTGTGGAGGTGCCAATGCTCAGGACAAGAATAAACTTCAGAGGGTTATTAACTCGGCCTGTCACATCACGGGCACCAGACTTCACTCCATCAAGGACATCTACAAGAGGCGATGTCTTAAGAAAGCAGCCTCTATTCTCACGGACCCCCACCACTCAACCCTTTTCACTTTGCTACCATCAGGGAAAAGGTACAGGAGCCTAAAGACAATGGCAGAAGGACAAGGACAGCTTCTTCCCTGCTGCCATCAGATTCCTGAATGATCAATGAACCAAAGATACTGCCTTACTTTAACTTTTTGTGCACTATTTTTATTTATTGTTGCAAGGCGGTTTATATGAATGTTTACACTGTGATGCCGCCGCAAGACAACGAATTTTGTGACTCGGTGGTGACAATAAATTCTGATTCTGTACAAATCTTTCCATGAACATTAACTCTGCAAGATGCAGAATGACGAACCTTTGATGCAGTTATACATTTGATGCAAATTTTGTTTCTGCAACCTATATTTTTATGCTGATAAATACCAGAGGATACTGAACAGACAAGGAATTCCAAGATCAATGATTCCCATCAAGGTATCTGGGATCTGTCAGCCCAGCACTGTGCTGACAGAGGTTTTGTCCTTTAGATTGCAGGTTGAATACATTTGGCTATTACATTAGTCATAGTGTACGACATTGCTTAGTGTTTTCCAAAAAAATCCCCAAAACAACCGAGCTGGCTATTTACCTGGTTGGTACAAGTGGGATGTTGTTAATGTGCTTTTGTGGTAATCTTGTTTTTCAGAGCGAACAATTTGGATGTTTCTAAGTAATGTGTGATGATCCTTTATGATGTGCAGGATTAACTTGATCAGGCTCTTTGTGCTAAACAGTCCATGTTTCTCAGTTACTCCTCACATAAACATAAACTGTCATTTGAATTGTTTCATTCCCACAAACTTTCTTTTTTGTTCTCCTTTTTATTTTTGCATCACTTGGAATGAACTCTGGATTTAATTTCCTTCCGGCCAAAGGCTAAAGTAAACAAAGCTCTTCCTGCAGAAAGATAGAAATGCTCGGGAGCTGAGGTAAAGGCTTGCCTTTCACAGAACAAGGCATCTGTTGTTTGCTGTCAAGACTTCAGGCCAGTCCAGACCATGAAGGAAATGAGAAAGAGAATAATCAACAGATCTGGCACTAACACGAGGTTTAGTCATTTGTTGTGCAAAGAAAACTTGAACCTCCTTCAGTTGGACATTTAACAAAAAAAATCCCACAGCACTATTTTGAAGATGAGAAGCGCATTATTCTAATTTCCAAACAATATAAGAAAAAAACAAATTTCCAAACAATATTCACCCACAACATCACAAAACAACCAATCTGGTCACATTGCTGCTTGTGGGAGTTTGCTTTATGCACAAATTGGCTGCTGAGATTATGAAAGTCATTACCCAAATGGCATGCTTAATTATGCCATAAATCACTATTGAATTGGAGAGTTGTAATTCCAAGACCCCTGTCCAAAGACGATTGTGTCAAACCTCAAGCAGATTCGCCATTTTATAATCTTCCTCCAAAATCTGAAAACAGGAAAAATAAGGGTGTAGACCAAGCATGTCTATTAATCTCGTTCCCTCCAGACCTCTGTCTATTTGTTTTATCATGTCTTCCACATCCATTTTACTCTCCATTTATATAAATTGAACTTAATTTCTTTCTTTGCCTCTCGTGAAAGCAAAACAGCCATCTTTGCCATCCATGCCCCCTTATCAACAAATATCAGTTTAAGTCCTTTGCCAAACTTCTGAGTGGCTCTCATCTAACATCTCATCATGGAACATTCTAGCCCTGGTCACACTCTCTTCTCCCTCCTCCTGAAAGGAAACAGATTCAGGAGTATGAAATTAAGCACAACCAGATTCAAGAATATTTTATTCCCAGCTGTTGTCCCAGCCTTCTCTGAACCTTCCCATCCACTACCCTTCAAGATAAAAGTTGGTTGGGGCATTGGACTCTCTGTTAGCTGTCATAGGTAACTTCTTTAAAGGGATTGTTGTGGGAAGAAAAAGCTTGCCTTATTTCAAAGATCACCTGGGGGTTGGGGAGGGGAAGATGGTTCAAAGTTGGCAGCTCTTGGATTCAAACTACTCACAAGGATTTGGCAATAAAAGTGCAGCTCTGTTGTAACATTCAGTTGTTAAATTAAGGACTGATGATCTGCAAATAATTTATTCAAAAAAGAACAAGGGAATTTACCTCAATATCGGACAAATTTCCCCATTTCCTTGTAACATTAAAGGAGGCTATTTTGCCCATCAAGTCTATGGTAACTCCAAATCAATTCCATTCCACCAATAATAATTAATGCTTGGTCAATTTCACTGAAGCAGATTACATGGTCATTAAAAATGGGTTTGAATAGGCAATTGAAGGCAAAGGGTAAAAGAATCATGGAACATTCTAGCCCTGGTCACACTCTCTTCTCCCTCCTCCTGAAAGGAAACAGATTCATGAGTATGAAATTAAGCACAACCAGATTCAAGAATATTTTATTCCCAGCTGTTGTCAGACTCCTGGATGAACCTCACACTAGTAAAATAATGTTGCCTTTCTTACAAACCACTCTCTGTGACTCTACACATTGGATTGGATTTCTATTGCTGTACTGTGTATGGGTTGAGTGGCTGGACTGCATGCAAGATAAAGTTTCTCACTGTACCACAATATACATTACAATGAACTAGAATTATGGCGCAGAGGGAGGTCATATAGCTCAAGATATCTGCACTGGTTCTCCACCAGAGCAACTATCCAGTTCTACCCTCTGGGCCTATCCCCATAGCTTTGCATTTTTTTCTTATCAGATTTTTATTAATTTCTCCCTGGATCTGAGGGCGGTGCCTTCCACATTTCTAACACACATCGAGTTAAAAACCTTCTGCCCAACGTCTCACCTATTTCACTTCCCTTTTATTTTGTTTTCTAGTTTTCAATCCTCTCCACTATGTCTAAACCCTTCATCACTTTATATGCAGCTATCAAATACGCTCCTCAGTCTTCATAAATTTTAAATGTAGACATTCAGCATGGTTACAAGCCCTTTCGGCCTACGAGTCCGTGCCGCACTATTACATCTATTGACCTACAACCCCAGTACATTATGAATGGTGGGAGGAAACTGGAGCACCCAGAGGAAACCCATGCAAACACAGAGAGAATATACAAACTCCTTACAGACAGTGCCAGATTCGAACATTGGCGCTGAAACAGTGTTGTGCTAACCACTACACTGACCATGCCTTCTCCACTGTCTATCCATTCTTGTATGAGTAGTCTCTTAACCTGGAAGCCACTCTTGTAAATCTTATCCAAACCTCTCGAATGCATTCACATCTTCCTTTATAAAGAGGTAAAAATACCCCAGCACCCATATTTTTAAAAGTTTATTATGATTTCCCTCATATTCAATGCCTCAATTGATGAAGACCAAAACTGTAACTATCTCAGAGGATCTTTCCTGGACCGAACACACTAAAGGCGTCATGAAGAAAATACATCAGCGCCTCTACTTCCTCAGGAGTTTGTGGAGGTTAGTTATTTCAAATTTCTACAGATGTGTGATGGAAAGTGTGCTGACCGGCTGCATCCATCCAGCCTGGTAATGGGGACCCAATACCCCTGAGCCTAAAGCCCCGCAAAATGTAATGGAACATCACAGGCAAAACCCTCCCCACTATCGAGAAAATCTACAGGGAACGCTGTTGGAGAGCAGCAGCAATTATCAAGGATCCACAGTACCCAGCACACCCTCTGTTCTTACTGCTGCCGCCAGGAAAGAGGTTTCGGTGCTACAAGACTTACACCATCAAGTTTAGGAACAGCAGCTACCCCTCCCCCCCACCATCAGAGTCCTCAACAACAAATTCAATCAGGGACTCATTTAAAGACTCTTACTTGTGCACTTTATTGATTTTTTAAAATTCTCTCTGTATTGCACAGTTGGTTTGTTTACATACGTTCTTAATTTGTTTATATTTATACGCTGTGTATAGTTTCTTTTGCATTAGCAATAAGTGGTAATTCTACCTCATCTGCAGAAAGGAACCTCAGGGTGGTATGTGATGTCATGAATGTACTCTGACAATAAATCTGAAATCAGAACTGTCTTATTAATTATTTTCTCAACCTGCTCTCTCATTTTCAAAGCCCTGAACACCCATGTCCTCAGACCTCTCTGCATCTTCATCCTTTGGAAAAAATATTCTTTATTCTGTAGTGAAACATTAAAGTCTGCAGACACCGAGATTGAAGTCAAAACACAATGCTGGAGAAACTCAGCAGGTCAAACAGTGAACTTTATTTTTCTTTCTTTGGCTTGGCTTCGCGGACGAAGATTTATGGAGGGGGTAAAAAGTCCACGTCAGCTGCAGGCTCGTTTGTGGCTGACAAGTCCGATGCGGGACAGGCAGACACGATTGCAGCGGTTGCAGGGGAAAATTGGTTGGTTGGGGTTGGGTGTTGGGTTTTTCCTCCTTAGCCTTTTGTCAGTGAGGTGGGCTCTGCGGTCTTCTTCAAAGGAGGTTGCTGCCCGCCAAACTGTGAGGCGCCAAGATGCACGGTTTGAGGCGTTATCAGCCCACTGGCGGTGGTCAATGTGGCAGGCACCAAGAGATTTCTTTAGGCAGTCCTTGTACCTTTTCTTTGGTGCACCTCTGTCACGGTGGCCAGTGGAGAGCTCGCCATATAACACGATCTTGGAAAGGTGATGGTCCTCCATTCTGGAGACGTGACCCATCCATCGCAGCTGGATCTTCAGCAGCGTGGACTCGATGCTGTCGACCTCTGCCATCTCGAGTACTTCGATGTTAGGAGTACTAACGTTAGGATGTAACGTTAGACGTTACATCCCTTAGTGAACTTTATATAGCATAGATAAAGATACATAACCAACATTTCAGGCTTAAGTCCTTCATGAAGGTATGAGCAAAATGTAGACCGGCACTCTAATTCTTTATTCTGTATTGCCTTTCCTTAATCGTCCTACAAAAACTTTTCCCTGATGTACTTCAGCCCATTCCACCAGCCTGGCTGCACCCCGCTACAACTTATCATTATACTTTTGCAGTTCACAAATTTTGAAATTGCGGCTTTTATAAGGTCATAAATATAGATTTTAAAAATGTAAATGCAGAGGTCGACAGCATCGAGTCCATGCTGCTTAAGATCCAGCTGCGCTGGGTGGGTCACGTCTCCAGAATGGAGGACCATCGCCTTCCCAAGATCGTGTTATATGGCGAGCTCTCCACTGGCCACCGTGACAGAGGTGCACCAAAGAAAAGGTACAAGGACTGCCTAAAGAAATCTCTTGGTGCCTGCCACATTGACCACCACCAGTGGGCTGATCTCGCCTCAAACCGTGCATCTTGGCGCCTCACAGTTTGGCGGGCAGCAACCTCCTTTGAAGAAGACCGCAGAGCCCACCTCACTGACAAAAGGCAAAGGAGGAAAAACCCAACACCCAACCCCAACCAACCAATTTTCCCCTGCAGCCGCTGCAACCGTGTCTGCCTGTCCCGCATCGGACTTGTCAGCCACAAACGAGCCTGCAGCTGACGTGGACTTTTACCCCCTCCATAAATCTTCGTCCGCGAAGCCAAGCCAAAGAAGAAGAAAAATATAAAGTCCTGTGTCCCTGAAGAATGCCACAATTCACATTCCTCATTGTGAAAAGTAACCACTCACAACTCTCCATTGTCAGTTACTCAGCCAACTTTGTACCCAAGCTATTAGAGTGTCCCTTTAATGTACCATTCTTCAACTTTGGCGATAAACCTGTTATGCAGCACCTTATCAAGGTTGAAGTCACACTGACTGCATTAGTCTGATCAACTTTATCTGTTACCTCATCAAAAAAATTCTATCAATTTGGTTAAATGCAATTTAACAAATCTGTACTGGATTGCCTCTTTAATCCATTTTCTTCTTAGATTATTGTTAACTTTGACCTGGATCAACACTTCTAAAAGCTTTCCCTCTGTGAGATTGAACTAATTGGTCTATAATTGCTGGCCTTACCTTAACTCCCTTTAATAAACAAGAGATGAACTTTTCCCACTCTATACTCCTCTAGTATGATGCTTGCATCTAAACAATTTTGAACTTTTATGTTCAGAGTCCCCACAATTTCCTCCTGTACATGGTACAGTAGGCGTAAGGGTTAGGACAATGCCTTTACAGCACTAGCGATCTGGACAGGGGCTTGAATCCTGTAAGGAGTTTGTACATTCTGCATGGGTTTTCCCCAGGGGCTCTGGTTTCCTCCCAACCCTTCAAAACGTACCAGGGATATGGGTCATTGAGTGTAAATTGGGCTGCATGGGCCGAAATAGCCTGTTACCCTGCTGTTGTCTACATTTTTTTAAAAATTAAGATTTTAAAATTTAAATTTAAAATAATGTAAATTCTTTAGAAGCCTCCTATCCTGATCTGTTGAGGCACTCATACTTTTAGAGTGGGCCAAATTTTTAATCCTTAATCTCACTGATTTTCAGTATGTCCTGTCTTAACCATCTTTTTCTTCACTATTACTTTGAAAACACTATTTTCTGGAGAAGATAAATGCAAAATATCTATTTAGTCATATAACACTACCTGTAGCATCTAATCACTGAGGGAATGGGATTATGTAGATTTCTCTATAAAACACAGAATGAACTCAGTAGGATGACTGACCTCCATTTATGACTGTAATGATTTTATTTGATTCCATAATTTCTCATTGTCCAGAAAGTTTGCAACTGTGCTTGCCTACAAATCAATATCCAGACTTGAAATAATTACTTTTGAAGATTGTCTTTGAAGCATACTAGAATGTGGCAAAGATGCAAAAAGTTAAAAGTAAATAATAACATTGTGACAAACAGTGCCACTCCATTGTCTGTCGTTGTGGCCTCCACAGGATCAGGAGTTCCCAGTGGCCAACGGTCCAGATGACATTTTGGACCTCAGTATGGATGAGCAGAACACCTTGCACTAAAAATTTCCAGTATTTTGGACCTTGCAGCCACAGGTCTAGTTCGAGCAAGCTGAGGCCCAGTTCTATCTACTCCAGATTAGCACTGACACAACAAAGTACTAATATGCTGGACCAAGACATCGCAGGACATATTGTCAATTTCTTACACCAGCCTCCAGTCGACAATAGGTATGAAGCCATCAAAGTGTTGCTGACACATAATTTCCACCTTCCCCAATGCAACAGTACAGCACAACATTTCCATATGGATGGCCTGGGAGACCACACTCCTTCCGAATGAATGAGATGCAGGCGCTTATGGACGGACACAAGCCCTGTCTGCTTTTTGAGCAACCATTTTTTCAAGCAAATGCCAGAAGACCCCCGTTTTCTGCTTGCAGACAAAGACTTTAATGACCCCCATTGCTTGGCAGCCCATACTGATGAGTTGTAGCAAGCTAAGCAGCACGTTAGACTTTCAGTTGGGCACGTAGCGGTTCCTCGGCAAAAGGCACATAACCTGCCCCACTCCAGATAGCAGTGCAACGACAGACTTGACTGGTCGCAGCGCAAACAGAGAGGTGCTGCTATTACCATCAGAGATGGGGAGCTGCAGCCTGCTGGTGCCATCTCCCCTACACGCATCCAGGAAACAGTAAGGCCGACCATCGGTAGTGGCCAGGACAACCAGCCACAAGAACAACCTCCTTTTCCTCTGAGATCAACACTCAGGCCATCAGTTCTTGGTCAACACTGGAGCAGAGGTTAGCGTGTTTCCCTCCTACAGCCCAGACACACATTCAGGAAACATGGAGTACAGCACCAAATTTCAACTCATGGGCATCCCTTACATGCTCGAGCGCACAGACTACCTCTGGATAAACTGCAGTTGGCTAAAGATGAATTCCGACACATGGAGGAAATGGGGATTGTTCCCTGCTCTGACAGCCCTCGGGCATCACTTCTGCATATAGTACCTAACGTGACAGGAGAGTGGAGATCTTGTGGGAACTATTGGCAACTGAACAACATCACTGCAGCAGACTACTACCCGGTTCCCCGTATACTGGATTTCTCTGCAATCCTTCACAGTGCTAAGATTTTCTCCAAAGTCGACCTGGTGTGAGGGTACCATCAGATCCCAGTTCACCTGGACAACATTCCTAATACTGCTTTGATTAGCCTGTTTGGGCTATTTGAATTCCTCCGTATGCCTTTCAGTTTAAAAAGCATGGCCCAGACATTTTAACACTTAAAGGACAATTATCCAGGGTCTGAATTTTGTATTCATTTATTTAGACAACATCTTTATTGCCAGCCTGTCATGGCAGTAGCACCGAGCCCATTTCCGTCAACTGTGTCAGCATTTAGATGACCATGGGTTAGTGATCAATCTGGCCAAATGCCAGTTTTGCCTCACATCAATCGATTTCCTCGGCCACCGCATCAGTCAGGATGGAATGGTTCTGCTACCTTCCAAGGTCGAGGCCATTGGCAAATTTTTAAGACCCTGCCTGCAGGAGTTTGTGGGCATGATTAACTTTTACAATCATTTCATGCCTATTGCAGGCAAAGTAATTGCAGCTGCTTTTCAAACTCTTGTCTAGACATCCCAAGGAACTGAAATGGAATGATGAGGCCAAAGGAGTGCTAATGAGAGCCCCGTGCTCATGCACCTGAGGATTGACATGCCAATGGCTCTGATGGAAGGTAAAGTCCTAGAGAAGCTCATCAACAGCATCTGGAAACCCCTAGCTTTCTTTAGCCGTCATTTGAGACCACCGGAGCAAAAGTACAGTGCTTTTGACAGGGAGCTCCTTGCCCTCTATTTGGCCATACGGCATTTTCACTATTTCCTAGAAGGCAGAAGGTTCACAGTCTACACGGATCACAAGCCGTTGACTTTCACCTTCGCCAAGATGTCAGATCCGTGGTCAGCATGACAACAACAACTCTCCTACATTTCAGAGTTCACGACTACGATAAAACACATCACTGGGAAGAACACCGACATACTATCCCGCACCACCATCACTTCCCTCCATTCACCTGTTCCTGGTATAGACTACACGGCTTTGGCAGCAGCTGAGCAGGAAGATGAAGAGATAGCCACGTATCGCACTGCCATCTTGGGACAGAAATTGGAGGACATACGTTTTGGTCCCTACTTTGTGATGTATCCACCGGCCAAATGAAGCCCATTAGACCTCCTGCCTGGTGACGTTGGGTGTTTGACGCCATACACAGTTTGGCTCACCCTTTGATTAGGATGACAAGGCTCGTGACAGCCAAATTCATGTGGCATGGCCTGCACAAGCAAGTTGGCGCTTGGGAAAGGACATGCATCCAGTGCCAGACCTCAAAAGTTCAGCGCCACACTACAGGTTTCTGCACCCAAGGTTTGATCACATCCACGTGGATATCATCAGCCCGTTATGCCCATCCAAGGGCGCTACTCACCTCTTCATGGTAGTAGACAGGTTAATGAGGTAGCCAGAGTTTGTTCTGCTCTCTGACACCTCCACCTCAGCTTGTGCGAGAGCCCTCATCACCAATTGGATAGCATGTTTTGGACTACAATGCGTATCTCCTCTGACAGGGGAGCACAGTTTACATCCGGGTTATGGTCCACAATCGCATAGTTGCTGGGCGCGCAACTGCATCAGTCAACGGTCTATCATCCCCAGATCATGGCTTAGAGCACACATGTCAAACTCTGGCCCACGGGCCAAATTTGGCCTGCGATATAATTATATTTGGCCCGCAAGATCATTTCAAAAATGTATTAGAGGTGGCTCGCTGGCCGCCACGCCAATATAGCGCATGCACAATTAATACTATAAATCCCAGAATGCATTGGCGTCAGCCCGCTAATCGCCCCCACCTCCTCTGTTTACATTGCAAGGTCTCACCGTGGACTCTGGTTTTGGGGCCTGGCCGGTGTCAGGGGAAGCCAAGGCCGCTTCCCAGCGCCCGGAACCGGAGGCCTCGGGCCTGACCTCGCCAGGACCATTGCCCACTCCCCCTCCCTGCCACAGGCCGACCCGCGACTCACGGTGACGGGGCCTCTGATCCGCCAAGATTCCCCCGCACTGTCGTGTCCCCCCGCCCGCCCCCCCACCGCAGCGCGGCCTGGCCGGTGTCAGGGGAAGCCAAGGCCGCTTCCCAGCGCCCGGAACCGGAGGCCTCGGGCCTGACCTCGCCAGGACCATTGCCCACTCCCCCTCCCTGCCACAGGCCGACCCGCGACTCACGGTGACGGGGCCACTGATCCGCCGAGATGCCGCCCTGCAGCGAGAGCCGATGCCCCCGCACTGTCGTTGTCCAACCCGATCGCCCGCAAACCCCGCCCTCCCGCACACAGGCCTGAGTAAGTATTATGAACTTTAATCTCAGGATAAAACGATCTTCCAATAGTTTCATGCCACAGTGATAAATATATTCCTGGTTAAAAATGGTCCTGCACCTGGATACAAGCTCATTAGGCATAAAACTTGAAAAGTGTGTAAATCAAAGGATATCTGTACCAATGGAAAAAGGGCATGGCAAATAACCCTGCTAGAGTTCATGCCCACAATCAGTCACCCATTTGATTGTTTCAGGAATCATGTTATTCTCCCACATTCTCAATAGCCCTCAGATTTTACTATTCGACAGCACACTAGCAACATTTGACAAATCCTCTATAGAGAAATATTATTTATTGAATATTTTATTTCTCATTTGTTCATGCTTCTGGAAAGAGTTTATCCAAAACTATTATTAAACATTTACTTTAATAAGAAAAAGTTTAACATTACATATGTTGAAAGAAGAGAAAACATGCAGATGTTGTTGAAAATTTTCAATAAATATTTAGTTCGGCCCTCGACTTAGTCCAAGTTTTTAATTTTGGCCCTCTGTGAATTTGAGTTTGACACCCCTGGCTTAGAGGAAACATTTTCACCACCATATGAAAATGGCTCTCATGGTACATCTTAAGGGACCGGATTGGATAGATGAACTGCCTTGGGTACTCCCTTCCATAGCGTACCAAAGGAAGATTTAGCTACATCCACCACAGAATTGGTTTATAGAGCCCCCCTTAACAGCCCCAGGGGATTTCATTCCGGCAGCAGGAATCCCCCACCTCAGTACTCACACACTTAAGGGAGAAGGTGGGTTCACTGGTACCTATCATGGCCACACGGCATGGGTCTACGATTTCATGCATCCTGCCTGAACTCAAGGACTGCCTCTATGTATTGCTGCACAGGGATATGCACAGGACGCCATTGCAACAGCCACACGAAGGTCCTATCAAGGAGGTCCGGAATGACGGTTCCATGTTTGTTATAGGCAGGCAAGAAGCTGTTTTGGTAGAACACTTTAAGCCAGCACATGTGGACCTAGATCAGCCAGTTCGGGTGGCATGCCCCCGGCCCATTCTAGCCATATAGGTGAGACTGCAGTGTCACCTCCAAACTCTGGTTCTGGGGTGGGGGGGTTGTTTATGTGGTGAACTGCACCACTCATTATCTAACTGGTGTCCATAGTTCCCAGTGGCCAGGAGGTCACAAAGAACTTTGGGAAGCGCATGACTTCAGAGGCCAGGTGATTGTGATAGCGCATCAACTGTGATTATTTAATCTCCTGCAAAGATTCCATGAAACAGTTCTGTTGGTTCAGCTCACAATTTCTGTTGTGCTTTATTCACTGCACTGCTCGCTACAACATCTTCCTTTCTTTATCTACAGAGCTCTCATTTAAGTATATTTACAGCCTCTAGGCCCTTAATACTCCCCTTTAAGAATTACCTAATGTTTATCCACATTGAAATCTCTGTTTTTACTCATTCGATCAATGCAATTTGTCCAAGTATCCCTGGAGATAATGAATCTTCTTTATTTGCTATCTACCTACACTGCTTCATGTCACCAGCAAAGTTAATGATTTTACTGCAAGTCTAAAGGAAGTGTATATTGCTCTGTTCTGTGCTTACTGACATCCAGTTCTATATTGCTCACATAAATGAAAACAGGAACAGACCCAGAATCTCACTGGGGTAGTACTAATTATTTAATCTTGGGGAGAACACTTTCTATTTATAACCATTTTTTTCAATCAATCATTTCAATTTACGTGGATCATTTGCCATCCATGACCCGAGAGGATATGTCTTGAAGATCTTGGACTCAATCATTTCTGTTTAAGTCAAATTGTCGGTAATGATATCAGGAAACATTTTACATCATAAGGTAAACCACTGGACAAGCAATTGAAACACAGAATAATTAGTGTGCAGGTGATGGGATATACAAAATAATCCATCGATAAGCAGACAATAATCAGATGAGAAAGAACAGTGTCCATATGATGACTTTCTATCGACGATTTAACCAAACAAAATCATCTGGAATTTTGTCCTCTATTTCTAAAATTGCATGGAGCAACCAGGGCTAGCGCTACCATTAGGTCAACTAGGTAGCCACCTAGGGCACAGACCTCAGAGGGGTGGTGCTGAAGAGAAACTCCAACAGCTCCAGCACCTCTGCATCATGAATGACGTGTTTCTGACTAACGTGTTATATAGCCGAGTATTAAAGATCTGTGCTGATCAACTTACAGAGGTATTCACAGATATCTTCAATATCTCACTTCAACATGGCGTGGTACCCACCTGTTTCAAACAGGCGTCAATCATACCAGTACCCACGAAGAGTGCAGTAACCTGCCTTAATGACTATCGACCAGTAGCACTTACGTCAAAAGTGATGAAGTGTTTTGAAAGGCTGGTGATGAAACATATCAGCTCCTGTCTGAGCAGTGACATGGATCCATTCCAGTTCACCTATTGCTGCAACAGGTCTACGGCAGATGCCATCTCACTGGCCCTACACAAAACCCTGGAACAAATGGACAGCAAAGATGCATACAACAAGATGCTCTTTATCAAGTACAGTTCAGCATTTAACACCATCATCCCCTCAAAATTGATCAGCAAACTCCAAGATCTGGGAGTTTAACCCCACTGTGTAATTGGATCATGGATTTCCTCACTTCCAGATCGCAATCAGCGAGGATTGGTAAGAACTTCTCCACAATCTCCATCAGTACTGAAGCACCACAGGGCTGTGTGCTTAACCCCCTGTCTACTCACTTCACACCTACATCTGTGTAGCTCAGTACAACAATAACACCATCTACAAATTTGCCGATGATACCACAGTAGTGGGTTGTATAAAGGAAGGGGATAATTCAGCGTACAGGATGGAGATTGAAAACTTGGCTGAATGGGGCACCAACAATAACCTTGCATTCAAGGTCACCAAAACTAAGGAGTTGATTATTGATTTCAGGAAAGGAAAGCCAGAGGTATACAATCCAGTGATCATTTGGGGATCAGAGGTGGAGAGGATGAGCAAATTTAGGTTCTTGGGAGTCACCATCTTGAAGGATCTTTCCTCAGGAGACTGTGGAGGTTTAGTATGACACCAGAAACCCTGGCAAATTTCTACAGAGGAGTGCAAGAATGTGTGCTGACCGGCTGCATGGGAACACCAATACCACTGAGTGTAAAGCCCTCCAAAAGGTAATGGACAAACCTAGGACATCACAGGCAAAATCCTCCCCACTGCTGAGTACATCTACAGGGAATGCTGTCTTCAGAGAGTAGCAGCAATCATCAAAGACCCACACCACCCAGCACACACTGTGTTCTCGCTGTTGCCATCAGGAAAGAGGTATAGAAGACTTGAACCACTAGCTACCCCTCCACCATCAGATTCCTCAACAATAAAATCAATCAGAGAATCATTTAAGGACTCTTACTTATGCACTTTATTGATTTTCTTTTTTTCTCTCTATTGCACAGTCATTTTGATTACATTCATAATGTTTAGTCTTTTTATTTATTTAAATGTTTACGCTATGTACAGTTTATTTTTTGCACTACCAATTAATGGTAATTCTGCCACAACCATAAAGGAAAAAGGAATCTCAAGGTTGAATGTGATATCATGTATATACTCTGACAATAAATCGTAAATCTGAAATCTATCCCTGTTGCGATCCCCCTTACATGTGTTTTAATAAAGATCCTTCCTGTGTTTAGCTTGTGTTCAGACTCATTATTCTTTGAACACGAAATCTTTTTCCCTTCCCACACAACACACACTACAACACATTTTCTCTTCTTTTTTTTTAATAATGTGTTTACAGAAATGTAATTTATAGCAATTTTTGCCCCTGTAATGCTGCCCTAAAACAATGAATTTTGTGACGTGTTAATGACAATAAATTCTGAATCTGAAGAGGGGATGTCCGTGAATCATCCATATTCTTATTGAATCATGTGGAGGTCTCCTCTGGTCTACCCTGATCCTATTGTACTCTTGTTATTTCATTACTTACATCTCCACATCCAGGATTACATACATTATGTACTATTTTGATGGATTCAGGCTTCAGTCCACTATACTATTGCTTGGCAACTAATGAGTATTAACCTCTGATTCTGCCACTCACTACCTATGTTCCAGTTATGGTTATTCCCTGGGCAGACATGAATAGGAAAGGTTCAGAATGATAAGGTCCAAATGCATTTAAACAGGAATAGCTTTGATAGGCAGCTTGCTTGGCATGGAGGGATTCGGTGAAATGATATGTTTCTATCCTGATTCACTCACTGATTTTGTTGTGCTGTGTGATCATTTCTCCAAAGCATCCCTGATTATAAGTTTCTTCTGTGTGTGTGACCCCCTGGTTATTGGTTAAGGAGTGTATATGACTATTTTTTTTCTTCACTTCTGGTTCTTAGTTATTACTCTTAGTGCAAATTATTCTGACTGTTTAACTCTCTTGTGGTTATTTGTTAGTCCATTGTAACAATTGGATATTTTTAAATGTTTTATGTGTGACTATTTCTTGGCTAATAACCATAACACGGTGGTGCAGCAGTTAGCCTGACCTTGGTTGCAATCTGCATAGGGGTTGGATGTTTTCCCAACGACCATATGGATTTCTGCTTTTACCTCCCATATTCCAAAGATGTTCTCGTGGGTGAATTGGAAGTTAATCCTTCGCGTTGATGATTCACAAAAGAATGAAAAGGTATGTGAGAGAGAATATTGGAGGGATATAAAATGGAAAAAGGGACCAATGGGGTTGCCCTATTGTGTGCTCCCATAGATCCTATGGTCTAAATTTTTTCTTTGTCATAATAAGAAGTAACTCCTTGATATTTTTGAGCGATTCTCTCCTGGTTATTTGTTATTCTCAAAATAGCTTGTAATCATTGCTCTAAATCTTGCCTTCAACACTGTAAATGAGTCCAGTGGGTAATTCACATTTATGTACATATTTATACATTTATGTTTTGGAAAGATGTTTTTAATGTTCCTCCTGGGAACTCTGTACATAAATCTAATTAAATTATTGTACTTCATTGACAGAATAAGTGTAATATTTAATTATTACAATGCATTTGAAGCTTAATCTGCTTGCACAAGCTTTGTGGTTTACAGCACCATCCCTAGAGAATGAGAAGAAACCTTACTGATGTCCCTGCTTGCCCTGATGTTTATGGATCCACTCTAAATACTGCCATTAGTTTCCTCTCTGATTGGTATTGGAACCAGAGCAAGAGGATGCAGCAATTCATTTCAGCAAGTAATGGATAAATACTGTACATCTCTCAGACCGAGTCTGTTACACATTGTGATTTCTCTGTTTGAAAACTGGCTCTATATAGTACTCATGATTTATTAAAATTAATTCCTGCCTCCACATAATCATTGCTCACACTCCACCTGAATTCATAAGACCATAAAAGTGTCTTTCCTTCCCAATCGGATAGTGATCACCCCAAAACTTTCTCTAGATACCTCCTGAGAATATACAGTCTATTTGCAAGTCAAAGCATCTAAGGTGTTTGCACTGTCTTGCTAAAAAAAGGGAGCATTATGTGGAAGATAACAAATGATCAAATCTACTTGTATCCAAGGTAACCAATAAGTAGATTCATTTTATGTACAGGAAAATAGAGCCACACCAACACAATTGATTTATAAGTAACTGTAAACTGTAGTTTTGACCCACCTGCTCAGAGCAACTAAGGAAGGCCAATAAATGTTAACTTCACTAACAATGCTCTCTTTGGCTTGGCTTCACAGACGAAGATTTATGGAGGGGTAAATGTCCACGTCAGCTGCAGGCTCGTTTGTGGCTGACAAGTCCGATGCGGGACAGGCAGACACGGTTGCAGTGGAAAATTGGTTGGTTGGGGTTGGGTGTTGGGTTTTTCCTCCTTTGTCTTTTGTCAGTGAGGTGGGCTCTGCGGTCTTCTTCAAAGGAGGTTGCTGCCTGCCGAACTGTGAGGCACCAAGATGCACGGTTTGAGGCAATATCAGCCCACTGGCGGTGGTCAATGTGTTAGGCACCAAGAGATTTCTTTAGGCAGTCCTTGTACCTCTTCTTTGGTGAACCTCTGTCATGGTGGCCAGTGGAGAGCTCGCCATATAACACACATATGCTCACAACCTAAGAATATGAGCACCTCAACTGCTCCCCAGTGCATTTCATGATTGGCAGGCTTTCCAAAACATTTTCTCCCAGCTGTGAATTAGTATCTAATTACAACTCTAATTAAGGCTTAGCTTTTGTGTGGGTAATGAATCCCACCTGAGACCATCTGTTTTGTGAATAAACAATAATAAGTGTCTGAAAGAGACTTACTGATTGGATTTCATGGGAGGTTTATGGTGATGTCTGTGTAGATCAGAAAGAGAATAAATGTTTATGCAGCTCCATTAACATCTTTCAGAAACATCCCACTGCTGGCCCAGTTAATTACTTTCAAGAACAAAACTTGTTAAATAGGTGAACGTGGCTGTCATTCAATCATAGGATAGCCCCATTACAGTAATGTGAAAACGGAGCAGTTGGATTTAAATGAGAAGTAAATTCTAGCTTAGATATAGGTTTTCACTATTCAAATTCCTGGGTGTCAACATCTCTGAGGAGCTGTCCTGGAGCCTCCATGTTGATGCAATCACAAAGGCGGCTTACCAGTGGCATTATTTTGTGAGGTGTCTGAGGCGATTCGGTATGTCACCAAAGATTCTCATAAACTTCTACAGGAGGAGACGATTCTGGCTGGTTGGTTACATCATTGCCTGGTATGGAGGCACCAACTCTCAGGACAAGAATAAACTTTATCACCAGTATTACCAGCTAGGACAAGAATAAACTCCAGAGGGTTGTTAACTCGGTCTGTGACATCATAGGCACCAGACTTCATTCCTTTGAGGACGTCTACATGAAGCGGTGTCTTGAAAAAGCTCCCTCTATCCTCAAAGACCTCTTCCACCCAGGCCATGCCCTCTTCACTCTGCTACAATCAGGAAAAAGGTACAGGAGCTTAAAGACGAGCACTCAATGGCACAAGGACAGTTTCTTCCCCCTCTGCCATCAGATTCCTGAATAATCAATGAACCAAAGACACTGCCTCATTTTTTGTGCACTATTATTTTTAATTTTTAAATAATAATGTTGTAAGATGGTTATAATATGAATGTTTACACTATGATGCTGCCACAAGACACCGAATTTCATGACTTGTTCATGACAATAAATTCTGATTCTGAAATGGTGTAATTTAATCAAGATCATATTTCAGATGTTGTAGAGACAGTTATGTTCTTTCAAAATGTAGTCATCAGTGTTTTGTAGAGAAATAAGGCATTCTAAGGCACACTAGGTCCCACAAGCAACAAAATGGATTACTGACTGTGTGTGCTTGATCAGCAATGAAGTCAAAATGCCATGTAATCTGACTGCCTACAACCTGAAAGACATTGAAAGGAGTTCAAGCAACATTTTCTTTATAAAAAAAACTTCAGGGCTGACTGGCTTTAACACATTGAACCAGAGGAGTCGCAGTGAATTGATTTAGATAGCAACTTTATCGAGATGAGAATAAGGATTGATAGTGATGCAAAATGTTACCTGTCTTATGAAATTAAAATGACCTTTCGTGTTACTGCCTCAAACTGAGGAACTTATCAACACCTCCTTCAGAGTTGAGATTGTTACTTGTACAACGATATTACGAATGGGGAGAGAAAACACATAAGGTATTGGCGTGGCAATTAAAGAAAGAACAGACTATTAATGCTGTTAGATGGAATTCTCTTATTACATAAACCTCGTGAGATTAATGATGAATTTTATTCATTTTATAAAAAGTTATATACATCTGAAGGAAAACAAGAAACTGGATTGATTGATCTTTTTTTTAATCACAGTTGAATTTACCACTATTAGAGGATGCAGATATATAGGAGTTAGAAGAACCATTTACTGATTCGGAAATTAAAATGGCTATGCTGGAAATGCCGAACAGTAAATCGCCTGGTGATGATGGATTTTCGGTTGAATTTTATAAATTTTTTTATGATGATTTATCTACAGTGTTTGGGGATGTATTATGTCGTTGGAGAACATTATGAATTACCTGAATCTTGTTCTAGTGCTTTAATTACAGTAATTCCTAAAAAAGATAGAGATCCTTTGAAAGTATCTTCATATAGACCAATTTTGTTGTTAAATGTAGATTATGAAATAATAGTTAAATATTAGTGAATAGATTGGCTAAATTTTTACCCAAGTTGATTCATATTGATCAAACAAGTTTTATAAAGAATAGATATGCTTCAGATAACATTTTGCGCATGATTAGTTTGATTAATAGATTTCGACAATCTTCAGATCACCCAATGGTGATATCCTTAGATGCAGAAAAAGCATTTGATAGAGTTGAATGGAATTTTTTGTTTAAAGTTCTGGAGAAATTTAAGTTTGGTCCTTCTTTTATTGGTTGGATTAGGGCTCTATGTAGTAAACCGGTAGCTAGAGTATTGACGAATAGTTTGATTTCGGAATCTTTTATGTTAACTCGATCAACTCATCAAGGTTGTCCTTTATCACCAGCTTTGTTTGTGTTAGTGATTGAACCTTTAGCACAGCTGATAAGACAAAATACACAGATACAAGGTATGAAAGTTTTAGATGAGGAGTATAAAATTAATTTATTTGCTGATGATGTATTGGTGTATTTAATAAATCCAACTCAGTCACTTTTGCACTTGAAGGAATGTTTAATACAATATGGATGTCTTTCTGGATATAAAGTTAATTGGGATAAAAGTGAAATTACCGGTAAGTGAAGGAGATTATTCAGTTTATAAGAATATTATTAATTTGAAGTGGACTGATCAAATTAAATATTTGGGTATAATTTTGAATGTGAATTATTAATCTTTATATAAATTAAATTATGCTCCGTTAATGAAAAAAATTAAAACTGATTTGATTAAATGGAAAGATTTACCTATTAATTTAATGGGTAGGATAAAATCAATTTAAGATTAATATCTTTCCGCATATGCAATATTTGTTTCAATCTATTCTGTATTTACTTGATAAAAATTTTTTTCAAGATTTGAATAAAATGGTTAGGGAGTTTTTATGGAGGGGTACATTTTCGAGAGTAGCTTTGAATAAATTAACTTGGAATATGAGTTAGGGGGACTACGTTTACCACATTTTCAAAATTATTATGAAGCAGCCCAACTTAAATTTATTAGTTTATTGATGGATTTGGTACGGCTTCCTAGTTGGGCTAAAATTGAGGTGGAAAATATTTCTGAATTTGAAATATATCAATTTTTGTTTAGATGGAATATAAATTTGTTACAACAATATAATGTGCCTATACTAAAACATTTAATGAAGTTATGGATAAAGAAAAATAAAATGACAGGCTCTAGGGGTAAATTATCGGCTTTGACTCCGTTGTATAATAATCAACATTTCTTTTTCAATACATAATCAAAGTTATTGCATTGGAGATTTAAAGGTGTGAAAAATTTGGGAGATTGTTTTAAAGAGGGTAAGTTTTTATCTTTTAATCAGATGAGGGAAGATTTTGATATTGATAAGAACTCTTTATTTCTTTATTATCAAATTCGATCTTTGGTAAAATGTATGTTTGGTAGAGATATGATTTTACCTAAAATGACTAAATTTGAGACTTCTTATGAAGGTACCAGAGAAGGGTTATATTTAATCTATGTATCAAATATTACAGGATGTATGGATAAAAAGGGTTGGGATAGATCTAAAAGTAAATGGGAAGCAGATATTGGTTTTATTTTTTTCTAAAGATGATTGGTTAGATATCTGTTATGATAGTGTAACTAGATTGATAAATCCACATTATGCAATGATTAATTACAATTTTTTACATCAATTATATTTGACACCTGAAAAATTTAAAAAATATGGTTTTCATGAATCAGATTTGTGTTTTAGATGTGGTGATACGGTTGGAACTTTTTTTCATGCTGTTTGGTCATGTATACATATACAATCTTTTTGGAAGAAAATTCAATCCTTTTTAGAATACCTGTATAAGATTAAAATAGTTTTAGATCCAACAGTATTTTTATTGGGTAGTTTGGAACCTCTGAAAGGTTTGGGATTAGATAAGTTCCAGCTTGCTTTTGTATATTTAGCTTTATCCATCGCAAAAAAAATGTATTACTAGTATGTGGAAAGATACAAATATGATTGATATTAATAGATGGCATAATGAGATGAAATATTGTTTAATAATGGAAAAAATTATGTATGTTTCATGTGATAATTATAATTTTTTTATTAATAAGTGGCTGTTATACTCAGAATATTTACATTTCAATTTATATTGATTAGATTTTAATATGTATATTTAACTTTTTCTTTAATATTCTTTCTTTTTTCTTTTTTATGGCTCTCCATAGGAGAGTTGGCTGAAGGGGGGGGGGGTTCTTTTCTTTTTTTTCTATATATAAAAAAACGTTCATGTTTATGTTTAATTGCTGCATATGCCATATATTATTTGTTTTTTGAACAAATAAATAAAGTTTTAAAAAAAGAGATTGTTACTTGTGCTACCAGACACCTCACTCTTATCTTGGATTGTGTTTCTGAATGTCTCTTTTACACATTCTCATAATGGCTTAATCTTTGTTTCCATTGCAACACTTCCTTTTGTATTCCCAGTCCTCTTCTCAGAATGTTTGAAAATACTAGATCTTTTGCTGAAAGTGTTTTATGAAAATATGCTGTCCTTCAACATCCTTGTCTAGATAATCTTCATTTGAATATTAACTCAGACTGTGATGAACAGGGTACCAAGGCTTAGAAGTGTCAAAGACAAACCTATTTTTTTGCACCTAACCTACATACAGTGCCCTCCATAATGTTTGGGACAAAGACACGATTTTTCTTTATTTGCCCATGTCCTGCACAATTTTAAGTTTGTAATCAAACAATTAACATGTAATTAAAGGGAACATTCCATATTTTATTCAAAGTTATTTGTATTCATTTTGGTTTGACCATGTAGAAATTACAGGACATTTTATACAAAGTCCCCTCATTTCCGGGCTCCATAATGTTTGGGACATTTGGCTTTGCAGGTGTTTGTGAATACTCAGGTATGTTTAATTGCTTTATTGGTGGAGGTATAAGAGAGCTGGGCCTGCTTCTAAGCTTTTGATCACCTTTGGAGACTGTAATTGCCATTTTTCAGCATGCGGATCAGAGTTGTGCCAATTAAAGTCAAAGAGGCTATTATGAGGCTGATAAACAAGAATAAAGCACTAAGAAACATCACCCAAACCTTAGTATTACCAAAATCAACAGTTTGGAACATCATTAAAAATAAAGAGCGTACTGGTGAGCTCAGTAATTGCAAAGGCACTGGTATTCTATGGAAGACTTCAACTATTGATGACAGAACTCTCATCATAATGAAGAAAAATGCCCAAAAATATATCAGACAGATCAGAAACACTCTTCAGGAGGCAGGTGTGGATGTGTCAATGGCTACTGTCTGCAGAAGATTCATGAAAAGAAATACAGAGGGTATACTGCAAAATGAAAACCACTGGTTAATAAAAGAAAGGATGGCCAAATTACAGTCTGCCAAGAAGTATTTAAAAGAGCTGCCAGAATTCTGGGAAAAAAAATATGTGACCAAGATTAACCCATATCAGAGTGATGGCAAGAGTAAAGTGCGGAGGCATTAATTAACTGCCCAAGATCCAAAGCATACCACCTTTGCCATTGTTTGCATCTTTGCAGTGTAGCCTCTGTATTTCTGTTCATGAAGATTTCTGCAGATAGAAGTCATTGACGCATCCACACCTGCCTCCTGAAGAGTGTTTCTGATCTGTCTGATATATTTTTGGGGATTTTTCTTCATTATGATGAGAATTCTTCAGCCATCAGCAGTGGAGGTCTTCATTGGAATACCAGTCCCTTTGAGCTCACCAGTACTCTCTTTCTTCTTAATGATGTTCCAAACTGCTAATTTTGGTAAAACTAATGTTTGGGCAATGTCTCTTGTTTTTCAGCCTCATAATAGCCTCTTTGACTTTAATTGGCACAACTCTGGTCCACATGCTGAAAATAGGCAACTACAGACTCCAAAGGTGATCAAAAGCTTAGAAGCAGGCCGGGCTCTCTTATACCTCCATCAATAAAGCAATTAAACATTCCTAAGTACTCACAAACACCTGCAAAGCCAAATGTCCCAAACATGATGGTGGCCTGAAATGAGGGGACTAGGTATAAAATGTGCTGTAATTTCTACATGGTCAAACCAAAATATATACAAATAATTCTGAATAAAATCTGGAATGTGTACTTTAATTACATGAACTGATCACTTACAATTAAAAACTGTGGAGCAAGGGGTAAATAAAGGAAAAAAGTGTCTTTGTCCCAAACATTATGGAGGGCACTGTACATGCCTGCTCATCCAGAGTTCGGGACAATAATCAGGAACATGTATCCTGACCATGTATCCTGTTCAAAGTACAATAGAATTTCACAAAGTAGCTAATAATGCAGATCACATTCTATTCTTTTGGTTTGGATAGTGCAATTATGCACTATTTTAACTAAACAATCATTGGGCATGATTTAATAATCATATCTAGTGTTCCTGAAGATAATGCTCATGTTAAAAGAATCACTCAGTATATAAAACATACAAGACGCTGTTTACATCCGGTACCGCACGGATGGCAGTCTCTTCAATCTGAGGCGCCTGCAAGCTCACACCAAGACACAAGAGAAACTTGTCCGTGAACTACTCTTTGCAGATGATGCCGCTTTAGTTGCCCATTCAGAGCCAGCTCTTCAGCGCTTGACGTCCTGCTTTGCGGAAACTGCCAAAATGTTTGGCCTGGAAGTCAGCCTGAAGAAAACTGAGGTCCTCCATCAGCCAGCTCCCCACCATGACTACCAGCCCCCCCACATCTCCATCGGGCACACAAAACTCAAAACGGTCAACCAGTTTACCTATCTCGGCTGCACCATTTCATCAGATGCAAGGATCGACAATGAGATAGACAACAGACTCGCCAAGGCAAATAGCGCCTTTGGAAGACTACACAAAAGAGTCTGGAAAAACAACCAACTGAAAAACCTCACAAAGATAAGCGTATACAGAGCCGTTGTCATACCCACACTCCTGTTCGGCTCCGAATCATGGGTCCTCTACCGGCACCACCTACGGCTCCTAGAACGCTTCCACCAGCGTTGTCTCCGCTCCATCCTCAACATCCATTGGAGCGCTCACACCCCTAACGTCGAGGTACTCGAGATGGCAGAGGTCGACAGCATCGAGTCCACGCTGCTGAAGATCCAGCTGCGCTGGATGGGTCACGTCTCCAGAATGGAGGACCATCGCCTTCCCAAGATCGTATTATATGGCGAGCTCTCCACTGGCCACCGTGACAGAGGTGCACCAAAGAAAAGGTACAAGGACTGCCTAAAGAAATCTCTTGGTGCCTGCCACATTGACCACCGCCAGTGGGCTGATAACGCCTCAAACCGTGCATCTTGGCGCCTCACAGTTTGGCGGGCAGCAGCCTCCTTTGAAGAAGACCGCAGAGCCCACCTCACTGACAAAAGGCAAAGGAGGAAAAACCCAACACCCAACCCCAACCAACCAATTTTCCCTTGCAACCGCTGCAATCGTGTCTGCCTGTCCCGCATCGGACTGGTCAGCCACAAACGAGCCTGCAGCTGACGTGGACTTTTTACCCCCTCCATAAATCTTCGTCCGCGAAGCCAAGCCAAAGAAAGAATTGGTGGAGAAAGAACCTATACCTCTCTCCACTGATGCAGCCTAATCTTTGTATTTCAGATTTCTAACATATTCAAAGTTCAAATTTATTGTCAAAGTACATACATCACATATAACCTTGAGATTCTTTTTCCTGCTGGCCCAGGCAGAATTTCTACTTATTGATAGTGCAAAAAAATGTACTTGAGAAAAGATACATATACAAAAGAGAAAAATGAAAATAAAGAAATGTGAACAAAATTACTTTTCAATACAGAAAATAAATATTCAAAACTAAATAATGTGGAAAGTAAGAGTCCTTAAATGAGTCTCTGATTGAGTTTGTTGGTGGGGAGGGGGGGGAGCAATTCTTGCTGAATCTGGTGGTACGAGTCTTGTGGCACCTATACCTCTTTCCTGATGGCAGCTGTGAGAACAGAGCTTGCACTGGGTGATGTGAATCCTTGATGATGGCTGCTGTTGCTCTCCATGTAGATTTTTTTCATGGTGGAGAGAGTTTTACTTGTGATGTAGCAGGGCTTTCCATTCAGAATTATTGGTGCCCCATATCAGACTGTGATGTTGCCAGTCAGCAAACGTTCCATTATGCATCTGTAGAAGTTTGCTGAGGTTTTCCATGTTATACCAAACCTCCTCAAACTCCTGAGGAAGTTGAGACACTGACATGCTTTCTTCTGTCAATAATTTTGACACCTCCCCCTAAATATAGTTTATTTGTAACATTTGTAAATGATTTGTGATTATTCATATGCTATCTTTGACTATATCAAACATTGTATTGGCTTACAATATGAACACAAGATCAATGTGGCATCAATTTTTCATTCCTAAATACTGTATTATTAATACATTTGAATGATTCCACTGCTTATAATATATTTTTTGACATTATTCACTAATAATTTGTAAAAAGTAAGCTTGTGTATGAAGTTAGATGGTGCTAAGGTCTGGCTTCACTCTAATCCCCTTAAAGTTACAATGAGTCTGTCAACAATTAATCTTATACTTACTAGGATGATGAAAGAGTGCATTGACCTTAATGATCCTCTTTTGGTTCACTCAGCTGGGGCTGTGCAGAGCCTAACAAAAAAATAAATAAACAAAAGTCCATGAAAAAGAGTGTTTCTGCACACAAAGTCATGTGCTAAAAATGAGATCAGCATGGACCCCATAAGGACTCCATGAAGCTCTTAAAACTGCTGAGTCATTCCTGTGCTCATCACTCAGAAGCAAAAACCTCTCTCTGTGGCAGCCACAGAAAAAGTTGTTGTGGTGAAGACAGTTTCCTGTGCATCTAGACACCCATCCACATGATGAGCCTTGGTTGACTCATGAGCTGTGAATGGCCTATGTGGTGAAGGCTGGTCAAAGGACTAGTGATTGTGGAACATAGTTCAAATGTAATTGGCAAATAAAGGCTCAAACACTGAAGCAACCATCACCAACACAGATACTACAATAGCCTCACAAAATCTGCCAGTCATGGTGTTCATTCCACAGACATTGATAGATTCCTGGACATTAAGATAAATCAAGGGATGGGCCGATAATGATGGCAAATGGAATTAAGGTAGAAACTCAGCTGTGATTTTCTTTACTAGTGGAACATGCTTACAGGCTGGTAGTCAACACCCACTTATAGGAGTTTTGTTGCAGTGCAGGTCCATAAACTCTTTGCTGAAGCTTGTAATGATGAGTTCTGTTTTTTGTGAGTGAACAACGATGGTCATAGTTTGCACCCAAAAGCTCAAAGTTTAACTAGCAATAGAGGAAATGCTTAGTGTATGATCAGTGATACCATCAGATGTGTGGCTGAAGCTGTTCATTAACTAATCTTGAACCACTTTTATTTAAAATTTGCACATAAAAAGTTGCCCGATCTGATCTGATTTCTAGGTTGTATTGACTTACCACTTGGAGCAGTAAGCTTCAATAAATCATATCAGTTGCTAAGGCACATGTATCACTGCAGTCTTGCATTAATGAGTATTACGAGCTCCCGTTTCATTTAGTGTGAGTATCGCTTTAAGGGCTAATACCAGCTGCAACCATTCACAGTTGTGGAGATAGTGGGTGCCAACATCTAGTACAGACTGGACCCAAATTTGATACTTTGGAGATAAGAGGCATTTGTTGCTTTATCCAGGGACTCAGTTGGTGAGAACACTTTAAGGAAACAACGTTCATTATTGACCATCAATCATCTCATGGAACACCGAGGTGGTGTGATTCTTGTGAAATGGACAATTTGGCTGATTCTCCCTGTCAGGGGAATTATTGAACCACACTATGACATAAGGAAAAGTTACTTTGATTGACTTGTACTTGGGTTTTGAAAGCAAGAGAATTACTCCATCTGATTGTGACCTAAATATCGGTCATTTTGATTGACCTGTGCCTTTGTTTTGGAAGCATCGTGGAAGTCACACGTTTCATTTCCCTACACAAGGAAAAGAGGAATTGTGATAATTGTTTGTCTGAAAGAATATTTCTCAGCAAGAAACTCAACAAGGATTCATGAGTTTTTGGCAGTCCAGTCACCCATTCTCCCCCACTTCCTTCGTGATTACTTCTGACCATCAGTTTAAAAGTCTGCATTTCAACACAGGATTTTTAAGACTAAATTTTGGCACAACTTTACAGAATTGTGCCTAAGCTGTAATGGTTTGGGTGTCTCTCACTCTCTCTCTCTCTCACACACACACACACATGCATAGTTGGAGTTGACTTAACTAATGTGTTATATTATTAGTAATTATTAATAAATATATTGCTTTAAAGAAAAATAATGACTGTTTTGGTGAATTTCTATTGCTGCTGGTCTACGACGAAACATAACATTAGCCATTGAAGAGAGGAAATGCCAAATTAGAAAAGATACAAATCGACAATTGATAATGGCTTAAAGAAACAACAATTTATTGACTCCAAAGTTGTTAATCTTTTCCTAGAGATATCTCTCTGTCTCCAAAGGATTTTCTTGAGTCAAACTGCCTCAAGGCTTGGTAAGTCTCCTGAGCCTCATTGCTGAAATCTGTGCAGGCAGGCTTTCTGGAAATAAACAAATATGGAGAGTAAAACAACTGAGCAGGTTCTGCACCAAATTGACTCCTTGTCTAGTCTCATCACCTGATTAAAGTCCAGTTCTGTATCTCTTGCTCCTCATACTGATGTTAAGAGTGCATACATTCCTTTATGTGACATGGTTCAAAATGGTATACTTTTTTAACAATACATTATAGAAATGGAAACATTTACAGATATTCTTGAAGATGTCTAAAATGCCTGCAAAACAATTGATGTATCAGCAGTTCCTTTCACCAGATATGGAATCTTTTGTTCTGCAACTTATTTCATGTTGAAATATGTTTTTAAAAATAGTACAGATCTCTGGGTTATGGATTGTAAATTCCCTCTTCCAAGTTGGAATTCCTAAATTCCCAAGTGACCTTATCCAATAAAACAGTTTTCACATGAACTGGGTCAGTGGATATCACCAGGCTGCATAACAATGCAATAAACAAACAAACATTCTCCATTGAGAGGGAATCCTGATTGATTATTTTCTCCTCCATTGGGTATGCAGAGACCAATTGGGGTGCCTCGTTTATTGCCTAGTTTGAAATACAACAGTTTGTGCAAGCTGCTTGTGGTAAAATTATAACCCCTTCCTAGTTAGTATACCCAGGATGATACATATTTCAGTGAAGACAGTGAAACGTTGTTAACAATTTATGTGATGCTTGTGGTTGCTGAGAGAATCCATAACAAATGCATTGAACTATCTCACCACAGACCATTATGTATTCTGATTTCAATCAGGTTAATTGCCACAACTCAAAGAACAGGGTAGGATGAAGGAGGAAAGGGGGGAGTCATCAAACTGAAACGAACTCAAATATTTTGTTTATTTATGGCAAAGGAAAATTCAACATCTCTTTTCTTTGACTTGGCTTCACAGACGAAGATTTATGGAGGGGTATGTCCACGTCTGCTGCAGGCTCTTGGTGACTGACAAGTCCGATGCGGGACAGGCAGGCACGGTTGCAGCGGTTGCAAGGGAAAATTGGTTGGTTGGGGTTGGGTGTTGGGTTTTTTCACCTTTGTCTTTTGTCAGTGAGGTGGACTCTGCGGTCTTCTTCAAAAGAGGTTGCTGCCCGCTGTAAGGTAAAACATCATGAGATGGGAATGTGTAAGGAGTTACCCTGTGCAGGGCTGTAATAAGATGTGAATGCATCCTTGTACTTACAAGATAAGAGAGACATTGATGGATTGAGAGGCAGGAAGCTAGCAGGGAAAGGATAGCAACAGTTTTAGTCATTGGACAAGTAATGATATGATGATGTTCTAAGCACGTATCCAAGGGTATAAAAAATCACCATTTTGCTGATAACGGCAGAATGCATTCTCCAACTAACATTGTTAGTTGCAAGTGTTACAATCCGGTAATAAAGAACAAAGAACCCTGATTTCGACTCAGTCTGGTGTTTGTCTCACTCATTCATGAACAAAGCAGACCTAACACCGCCGAACTGTGAGGCGCCAAGATGCACGGTTTGAGGCGTTGTCAGCCCACTGGCGATGGTCAATGTGGCAGGCACCAAGAGATTTCTTTAAGCAGCCCTTGTACCTCTTCTTTGGTACACCTCTGTCTCGGTGGCCAGTGGAGAGCTCGCCACGATTCGATGCTTGCGGACTCTGCCAGCTCGAGTACTTCGATGTTGGTGATGAAGTCATTCCAACGAATGTTGAGGATGGAGCGGAGACAGCGCTGATGGAAGCGTTCTAGGAGCTGTAGGTGATGCTGGTAGAGGACCCATGATTCGGAGCTGAACAGGAGCGTGGGTATGACAACGGCTCTGTACACGCTGATCTTTGTGTGTTTCTTCAGGTGGTTGTTTTTCCAGACTCTTTTGTGTAGTCTTCCAAAGGCGCTATTTGCCTTGGCGAGTCTGTTGTCTATCTCTTTGTCGATCCTTGCATCAGATGAAATGGTGCAGTCGAGGTAGGTAAACTGGTTGACCGTTTTGAGTTCAATGTGCCCGATGGAGATGTGGGGGGGCTGGTGGTCATGGTGGGGAGCTGGCTGATGGAGGACCTCAGTTTTCTTCAGGCTGACTTCCAGGCCAAACATTTTGGCAGTTTCCGCAAAGCAGGACGTCAAGCGCTGAAGAGCTGGCTCTGAATGGGCAACTAAAGCGGCATCGTCTACAAAGAGTACTTCACGGACAAGTTGCTCTTGTGTCTTGGTGTGAGCTTGCAGGGGCCTCAGAATGAAGAGACTGCCATCCGTGTGGTACCGGATGTTGAGGTCTTTATTGGCTTGTTTCAGCATCTCTATTGGGTGATGATCTAACATGTTTTAGCAATAACACAATAGTGTTTTGATTAATAGCTGCAAACCTCATTGATGAGCTGCAGATTCCAAATGGTAGCAGTAAATCATAACCAGGAAGCTCACCAGTACTCTAGGTTTTTCATTTCAATGTGGTTTCTGGTCGAGGGCCAGTTCAGAGTTCACAAAATCATAACTCATGGAATGTTAAGATAATAAAAGAATGTGAAGATTTTTTTATTCGTATGCTGTTAACAAGTCTTCATTTGAAATTAATTTTCCTATTAATCCATCCAAATCTTGTTTGTAAGAAAATTCTGATTCTAGTAAGATTTCAATTTCGCCTTAATCTTAAAAAAAAATAACACTGCACAATTCAGGAATCTGACTTATGACTTATGTCACAATTTGCCTCAGTTTTTCAGTTCAGGGTTTCTTGGTGTGTGGGATTTCTAGGGACGAGCATCTGCTACAGTCTTGCTATCTGATTGTGGCTAATTACGAAATTTGATGACATATGGTGCCCAGAAATTACGATGGCTATGTTATGAACTATTTATGGCCTGATGCCCACATCCTAATTCTCCATTTTGGGTGATTCAAGATTGAGTTAACTGATTTGATCTCTGCCTAATGCACAGGTTTTGAAGGTAGCCATTGTATTAATAATTACTGTATATTTGAACTGACTTATGGGCAGGACAAGGTTATAAGAACAGGAATTTTGTTTTGAATAATTCCATAGGAAACACTGTTATGTTTACCTAGTAAGGCTTTGAAAAAAAACTATTTGCTGTGCTTTGGTCAGTCTGCCTTTCCTGAATCTGACTGATGATTCATATTGATAGAGAGGAAGTTGAGAATCCCAAAGCTACACTTACATCCTGGAATAAATACCATTTTTTATCTAAGACTTACTCAGGGGAAACTGTGGAAAAGAGAACATATTTTGTATACTGTACTAATTAAATTAATGAAATATATAAAGATGATCTTCAAAACATTAAATAACTGTAGGTCTATAAAGCAATTCTGACATTCTGCTTATGAGTATATTTTTCTGTAATATCAGAAACTTAATTGCCCATTCTCTTCAGTCTCCAAACACCTTGGCAGAGGTTAAGACAGTCATCATTTGTAGCTCCAATGGAAAGCCTTGAAGTTAGCTAGCCATTTTCTTTGGGGTCTCAAGAAAAGGCAGTCTGATCTCACAAACTGGCACAATGAAATGGAAGCAACTATAAAGGAACTTATATTAACCTGTCTGTTGGGGAATGGTAGTTCAAAACCATTAATGGCAGAATGAAGCATCATAGATAGTTAAAATTTGCAGCATCTTCAGATGGAGAGAGGGCCAAAAAATCAGACAATGGAATGCAACAAAGAGAATATGCTCAGAGGGTGATTCACATTAATCTTGAGATGGTGATCTTTACGTTGATAAAATCAGGAGTATGGACTGGCAAAGAAACAAAGTTTAATCAACTTAACATTTCAGTGGATTTATAGAGAATACTGCTTACTATCCTATCATTTGGAAAGCTGATGTAAAGCCAAGGGAAGGGAAAGAAAGAGTTAGTGATGGATCAGATGAAAATGCATCAGGGTGGATGACACTGAATGGATTTTATACTTCAGCACAATGGAAGTACAATGGTGTGGCAAATTATGGTTTTATATGATGACCCTTATCAACTGATAGGGAAAGCAATTTAGTAATTCAGAGGGAAAGGAAAACATTCTGGGGAAGAGATTCATCCTCATTTGTGAGCATAGAATGCACACTACTATGGCAACTTTCACTGAAATCAATGGAACTAAACCAAGGGGCAAAGAATAACGTGGAAACACGTTACATGCTTTGTGTAATCAATCAATCAAGAATGAATTTCCACCTACTATCCTCATTTTTCACATACAAAATATAACGTGAAATGAAATGAGAAAACATCTAGTTTGACAATAATGTATCAGCACAATGGAATAAAATTAAATGTTCATTCACCAACATCAGTAGATACTTACTGTGGTGATTGGCTCATTTGCTTTGGTTTGTATGGAAGAGCCAATAGTTCTTTCTGTAAAAAGAAAACAATTAAATGATTTGAGTCACTCACATTCAGATTTTGCAGAAACACTAATAGACTAATGCTTCAATAAAATGATGAGTGAGAAACTCAAGTGAAGCCTAATTTAATCATAACTCTAAGATCCATGATTAAATTTATTATCGTAGCAATAAAACAGTGTTCTATTACATGAAATTTCTTATTTCAAGCACCTGTAGAGGGCCTTGAGCGGGTGGGGGAGGGGCAGTTCCTTTAGTGGATGCATGCGTTCTGGGTCAGGACCAATGACATCATGTTCCATGATGTAGGATGGCGAGGCGGGCAGTGCTGAACACGCACTTCTCTTTGTTGAAAGTGAGGTTCAGCTACCGGCCATCTGGAGAAACCTCTCCAGGTTGTCATCGTGGTCCTGCTGGTTGTGCTGCAAATGGAGACATTGTCCAAGTACGGGAAGGTCGCTCTTAGGTTGTGCCGGTCTACTATGCAATCCATCTCCTGCTGAAAGACAGAGACCCCATAATGACCCCAAATGGGTCCTGGCAGAACTGGTAGAGGCGTCCGACTGCCTCGAAGGCAGTATATGGTTTACCTCAGGTGTGGATATAAAGCTGGTGATAGGCTGACTTTAGTTCAATTGTCGAGAAGACCTTATAGTGGGTTATCTCATTGACCATGTCGGCTCTTCGGGGTAGGCATCCAGTTGGGTGTACAGTTTATGGTCTGGCTATAATCGATGACAATCCTCAATTTGCTACTCCCTTTTACCACTAGGACATAGGCTCTCCAGGGACTGGTGCTGGGCTCCATGATACCTTCCGCCAGAAGCTGCCTCACTTCTGCCTTAATGAAGGCTCTGTTGGCCATGCAATAGCACCTGCTCTTGGAAGCTATGGGGTTGCAGGACTATGTTCTTAGCCCCCTGCTCTACTTTCTTTACACCTACCACTGTGTGGCTCAGTAATGATAAGAACATCATCTACAAATTTCCCAATGATATCATGATAGTGTGTGTGTGCATATATATATGTAAAAGTGATGAGTCAGCATCACCAACAACCTTGCCTTCAATGTCACCCAAACTAAGGAGCTGATTGTTAACTTCAGGAAAGAAAAACCAGAAGTACACAATCCAGAGATCATTGGGGGATCAGAGGTGGAGAGGGTGAGAAAATTTAAGTTCTTGGGAGTCACTACCTTGGGGAATCTTTCCTGGACCCAACACATTAATGGCATTGTGAAGAAAGCTCGTCAGCTCCTGTACTTCCTCAGGAGTTTTTGGAGGTTTGGTATGACATCTTAAATCCTGGTAAATTTCTACAGATGTGTGGTAGAAAGTGTACTGATCAGCTACTTCACAGTCTGGTATGAGGACATCAATACCCGAGCATAAAGCCCTCCAAAATGTAGTGGACACAGCCCAGGACATCACAGGCAAAACCATCCCCATCATGGAGAACATCTACGGGGAGCGCTGCCATCAGAGAGCAGCAGCAATCATCAAGAATTCACACTACGCAGCACACACTCTGTTCTCACTGCTACCATCAAGAAAGAGGTACAGGTGCCACAAGACTCACACCACCAGGTTCAGGAACAGCTGCTACCCCTCCATCATCAGACTCCTCAACAACAAACTCAATTGTGGACACATTTTAGGACTCTAATTGTTGCCCTTTATTTTTTTTTAAATTTTCGCTGTATTGCACAGTCAGGTTGTTTGCATTCATAATCTGTTTACAGCTCTTTATTTTTTTACATGTGTGTTGTCTACAGTTTTTTCTGCATGTACTGACTATAAATCTGAAATCTGAACTTCTGAATCCCCTACCACACAAGTGCTGCATCCTGTTTACTTTTAATGGTCCATCTGTAGGAATTGAGGAGAGATGCAGGAGACATGTCAAGTTTCCTCCAGACTTCTGAGCTGGTGTGCCTTCTTGGCCATTGCTTTGATGTGTTTGAACCAGGATAGATCATTGGAGATATTTAGATCTAACCTAACCATTAATGCCCAATGTTTCTCTCTCCCTTTTATATTCCAACTCATTGTGGTTTGAGATCTAACCTTCATTGGTGATGTCATCTGCAAATTTATAGATGGAGTTGGAGTGGTGTTGAGCAATATGGTCATGACTTCTTGAATGCGTCATTTCTTTCCCCCAGAGTAAATTGTGAAGTAATTACACTGATATTGCTGTATCTATTGATACATATCCCAAAATATGTACTTGGTTATCTATAGCTACATAAGATATGAATAAAAATTCACAAGCTTTATGGGCTGTACATAGTGTACTCAAAGAGCCGTGGAAGCTGTGTCTTCATATTTCCGTTCAGAATGGACTTTCCTCAACCAATTAACGCCTTTGGAGGAGAGGTAGTTTAGAAATATCTGTATTCTATAGTGTAAATTTTCAGCATTGACTCCGTGGTTGCTATAAACAGTGGCAATAACCATATAACATATAACCATATAACAATTTACTGTACGGAAACAGGCCATATCGGACCTTCTAGTCCACACCTATTTACGTGAAGACGTAGAAAGGCTTCTTTCCTGTGGTGGGAGAGTCCAGAACAAGATGGCACAACTTCAGGATGGGAGGGGGTCTCGTTAGAACAGAGATGCAAAGGAATTTCTTCAGCCAGAGAGTGAATCTGTAGAATTTTATTGGGTAAAAATTAAGTAAATGCTGAATTGATTTCTTCAAGAAAATTACATTCATTGATTTTTCAATAGTGTAACTGTTTCGTTCAGGATTTTTTAAAACCCTGATTTGATTCACTCCTCTAAATCTCAGTGTTCAATAAAAATGCTGACAGTACATGCAGAGCCAACTCGTACTTCAATGAAATTGCTTTTTTGTTGAAGATTATCTCACTTCTATTGAATTTTTCACTCCAACACACAAATAGCGAAACGAGCATGTGAATCTTTTTTCCTCAGTTTTCTTTCCTGCAGTTGCTGCTCACAATGAACTACATAACCAGAGTATCTAACAGCTCTTAAAAGGCTATCACTCATGCATGAGTCGTTTAGAAAATCAACTGTCGAGACAACATATTAAGTTGGGCTTCTACAAATAACACTAAATTATTAAAGCAACCTTCAAGAGTGATCACTCTAGTTATTATTTCTCCCCAGCTTAACAATGAGATACTGAGAGAATTATAGGCATTCTGAACAAAATTAGCCAATTCAAAATACAGAGAGATTGTATATGGAACCTTCAGGTCTCTAAGGCTCAATTGTATACCTGTCTTTTAAGATTATTGAATTGAATGAGTTGTGACAGCGCACACGCTCAGGGTGAACCGGCCCTGCTTGTAACGCCACATGGCAGGGAAGCCCTGGGAAGATAACGCCGTTGGGGGTTTCTTCCTCACTCAAACCTCCCACATGGCACGTGCCCCAGGCACCGATTGTGATGTTATCACGCAAGTGGTGACTGAACCAACGCTACCCTTAAAGGGGCACGTGCCAAATTCAAATAAAACAGTCGTTAACGACCCTCAGCGTGGTGGCTGTGCTTCTTACACTGCTCACCCACCACATTGGTGACCCCAACGAGCCCAGACGTTTTTCTGGACTCTGAACCAATGACTCTGAACCAGCAGAGGTTAACGCCATCTCGATCAAGCTTCCCCCTTTCTGGACCCACCGCCCGAGGATGTAGTTCAGGCATGTGGCATCACAGTTCCAGCTTCGAAACATTTCTGCAGATGCCATGATGTTTTATCATGTCGTGAGTGCACTGGACTAAGACACGGCAGCAAGGGTGGTCGACCTCATCCACCATCCCCCGGCTGTGGGCAAGTACACCGCCCTCAAAGACCTGCTACTGGGGACATTTGGGCTCACCCCCCAGCAACAGGCTTCCAGGCTCCTGCACCAGGATGGGCTCAGAGACCGCAGTCTCTCAGCACTGATGGACAAAATGCTGGCCCTGGCAGAAGACCACAAGCCCTGTTTTCTCTTCTGCCAAATTTTCCTTGAGCAGATGTCAGAGGACATCTGCTCCACACCGGTGAGGATTTCTCGGACCCATGCAAAGCTGCGGCCCGGGTGGATGCCCTCTGGTGAATGAAGAGGGAAAACGAGGCAGCCCTCAACCAGGTGGCACGACCGGGAATCAGCCGACCGCAAGCCGCCCCCCACAAGACCAAGCCAGAGGAAAGCCAGTCGACCTGATGTTTCTACCATCAGCGCTGGGGAGCGCAAGCCCATAAGTGCCAACAACCCTGCAGGTTTCAGGGAAATGACCAGGACAGCTGCTGTTGATGGCTGCGACAGCTGGCCACGTGAACAACCTCCTTCATGTTACGGACAAATCCACCAGCCACCACTTCCTGGTGGACACAGGGGCTGAGTTGAGCATCCATACCCCCACAGCCTTAGAGATTCTCACCCGATCTCGCAGTCCAATCCCACGGGCGGCCAACGGCTCCACCATCAAGACCTCCGGCACCCGCAGGGCACAGATCCAGATCGGCAAGGAAAAATTCCACTGGAGGTTTGTGCTAGTCTTGGTGGGCACTGTGCTGTTGGGGACCGACTTCCTGAGGGCTCACAGTCTACTAGTCAACATGAAGGGCAAGAGGCTGGTCAACGCTTGCACATTCCACTCCGTATAATTGGACATGGCAGACGCCTGCTACCGGAAATCGCCACTGACACCGCTGCCAGGGATGAGTTCTCCGACATCCTCCACGAGTTCCCTGCCATCTTGGAGCCACGCTTTGACGACGTCCTGCCCCACCATGGGGTCTTCCACTACATCGCCATGCAAGGCATCCCGCTGCACGCTAGGCCCAGATGGCTGCTGCCCAAAAAGCGCCAGCAGGTGAAGGAGGAGTTTTCCAGACTACAGGAGCTAGAAATCATCCGACGCTTAGACGGTGCCTGGGCATGGCTGCTCTACATGGTTCCGAAATCGTCTGGGGGCTGGAGGCCCTGCGGGAACTACCGTTGGTTGAACGAAACAACCACTCCTGACAGGTACCCGGTTCCCCACATACAGGACTTCGCCTCCAAACTCCACAGTGCACGGGTTTACTCCAAAGTGGACCTCGTGCGGGGATACCATCAGATCCTGGTGCACCCAGACGACGTGGGTAAGATGGCCATTATCACCCCTTTTGGCCTCTTTGAATTCCTCTGCATGCCATTTGGTTTAAAGAATGCGGCCCAGACATTCCAGCGCCTCATGGACGTGGTGGGAAAGGACTTGGACTTTGCGTTCATCTACCTGGACAATATACTGATTGCCAGTCGCAACCGCGAGGAGCACAAAGCCCACCTCCGCACTCTATTTGTGCGGCTGGCAGATTTCGGCCTTACGGTCAACACGGATAAATGCCATTTCGGCAAGGAGTCCCTCCAGTTCCTGGGGCATACCATTTTGGCGGCTGGGACCGCCCCGGTACCAGATAAGGTGGCTGCTGTCCAATGTTTCCCCAAATCCTCCACCTTTAAAGGCCTGCAAGAGTTTGTGGGGATGGTGAACTTTTACCATTGTTTCACCCCGGGGCTGCCTGTACCATATGCCCATTGTTCGCGCTGATGGCCACCAAAGAAAAAACCTTATCCTGGCCGGAAGAGGCGGGAAAGGCGTTCACAGCGATGAAGGAGGCCCTTGCCAGCGCGATGCTGTTGGTGTACCCACGGCCAGAGGTGCATGCAGCACTCTCTGAGGATGTCTCAGCTACAGCAGTCAGGGGGTTCCTGGAACGATGGCTTACTGGCACCCGCTGGTCTTTTTCAGCAAGCAACTGTGATCGCCAGAGCTCAAATACAATGCCTTCGACCGGGAGCTCCTGGCACTGTACTTGCCCATCCACCATTTTTGTTACTTCCTGGAGGGCAGGCTTTTCACAGTCTTCACAGACCACAAGCCCCTCACCCAGGCACTGGCGATGGCCAAGGACTTGTGAACCGCCAGACAACAGCGCCACCTCTTGTACGTGTCGGAGTTCACTACTGACATCCGGCACAGGGCAGGCAAAGACAATGTGGTGGCGGATGCACTCTCGTGCCTGGTCATCAACATGCTCGTCCCCGGGTTGGACTACGCACAACTAGCCCAGGCCCAGCGAACCAACGCAGAGACGAAAGCCCTGCGGACCGCCATCTCAAGCCTTGAACTCAACGACGTCCAAGTACCCAACAGCCTGGACACACTGCTCTGCAACATTTCAACAGGTCGTCCTACCGCATTGGAGAGTGAGTGTCTTCAGTCTAGTACACGACCTCGCTCACCCTGCGGTAAAGATGACCTTGTGGATGGTCGCGGAGCGGTTCGTGTGGCACAGGCTTAAGAAAGAGGTGATGGAGCTCACTAGGAACTGCACCAGGTGCCAGACCTCCAAGGTCCACCAGCACACACAGGCTCCCATCCAGGACTTTGACTCAGTGGCTTGCAGGTTTCAGCACATCCACGTAGATATAGTTGGCCCCTTGTCAGCGTCCAGGGAGTCACGTTTCCTACTCACGGTGGTGACCAAGCCACGAGATGGCCCGAGGCTATTCCCATCAAGGATGCCTCTCCGGAGATGTGCGCCAGGACCCTGGTCAGCCAGTGGATCGACCGGTTCGGGGTCCCGGTACACATCACCAGCGAAAGGTCGGACTCGGGGTCGGAGGAGGCAGTGATTCAGCACCTGGTGTCGTGTGACAGGAGGAGGAGCCAGGAGACAGCATCAGAGAGGTGAGTAGAATAAATAGCTAGACTTACTGGGGCTCGGTCTTAGAAAGGTCGGACTTGGGGTCGGAGGAGGCAGTGAGTCAGCGCCTGGTGTCGTGTGAGAGGAGGAGGAGCCAGGAGACAGCATCAGAGAGGTGAGTAGAATAAATAGCTGGACTTACCAGGGCTCGGTCTTAGAAAGGTCGGACTCGGGGTCGGAGGAGGCAGTGAGTCAGCGCCTGGAGTTGTGTGAGAGGAGGAGGAGCCAGGAGACAGCATCAGAGAGATGAGTAGAATAAATAGCCGGACTTTCTGGGGCTCGGTCTTAGAAAGGTCAGACTCGGGGTCGGAGGAGGCAGTGAGTCAGCGCCTGGTGTCGTGTAAAGGGGGACGAGGAGACAGCATCAGAGAGGTGAGTAGAATAAATAGCTGGACTTACCCGGCCTCGGTCTTAGAAAGGTCGGACTTGGGGTCGGAGGAGGCAGTGAGTCAGCGCCTGGTGTCGTGTGAGAAGAGGAGGAGCCAGGAGACAGCATCAGAGAGGTGAGTTGAATAAATAGCTGGACTTACGGGGGCTCGGTCTTAGAAAGGTCGGACTTGGGGTCGGAGGAGGCAGTGAGTCAGCGCCTGGTGTCATGTGAGAAGAGAAGGAGACAAGAGACAGCATCAGAGAGGTGAGTATAATAAATAGCTGGACTTACCGGGGCTCGGTCTTAGAAAGGTTGGACTTGGGGTCGGAGGAGGCAGTGAGTCAGCGCCTGGTGTCGTGTGAGAGGAGGAGGAGCCAGGAGACAGCATCAGAGAGGTGAGTAGAATAAATAGCTGGACTTACCGGGGCTCGGTCTTAGAAAGGTCGGACTCGGGGTCGGAGGAGGCAGTGAGTCAGCGCCTGGTGTCGTGTGAGAAGAGGAGGAGCCAGGAGACAGCATCAGAGAGGTGAGTAGAATAAATAGCTGGACTTACCGGGGCTCGGTCTTAGGAAGGTCGGACTCGGGGTCGGAGGAGGCAGTGAGTCAGCGCCTGGTATCGTGTGAGGAGAGGAGGAGCCAAGAGACAGCATCAGAGATGTGAGTAGAATAAATAGCTGGACTTACCGGGCCTCGGTCTTAGAAAGGTCGGACTCGGGGTTGGAGGTGGCAGTGAATCAGCGCCTGGTGTCGTGTGAGAGGAGGAGGAGCCAGGAGACAGCAACGGAGAGATGAGTAGAATAAATAGCCGGACTTACCAGGCCTCGGTCTTAGAAAGGTCGGACTCGGGGTCGGAGGAAGCAGTGAGTCAGCACCTGGTGTCGTGTGAGAAGAGAAGGAGCCAGGAGACAGCATCAGAGATGTGAGTAGAATAAATAGCTGGACTTACCGGGCCTCGGTCTTAGAAAGGTCGGTCTCGGGGTCGGAGGAGGCAGTGAGTCAGCGCCTGGTGTCATGTGAGAGGAGTTAATTGGGGTTAATGAGTGACCGTGTTAGGGAGCTTGAGCTGCAATTGGATGAACTGAGGATCATAAGGGAAGCACAGGCAGTGATAGAGAAGAGTTACAGGGAGACAGTCACCCCTAGAAGGCAGGAGTCAGGGAATTGGGTGACTGTGAGGAAAGGAGGGAGAGTGCCTTGCAGAGTACCCCTGTGGAAGTGCTACTCAGCAACATGTATTCGGCATTGGATACTGCTGGTGGGAACAGCCTAATGGGGATGAGTCGTGGGGGTCAGGTATCTGGCACAGGGGCTGCCCCTGAGGTTCAGAAGGGAAGGAGGGATAAGAACAGGATACTTGTAGTTGGGGACTCATTAGTCAGAGGGACAGATAGAAGGTTTGTGGGACGAGATCGGGGATCCAGGTTGGTCTGTTGCCTCCTTGGTGCCAGGGTCAGGGATATCTCTGATCGAGTACATAGCATTCTGCAAGGAGGAGGAGAACAGCCAGAAGTCGTGGCCCATGTGGGGTCCAATGACTTAGTTAGAAGTGGGGATGAGGTCCTGAAACAGGATTATATGGAATTAGGTAGGAAGTTAAAAAACAGGACCTCCAAGTTAGTTAGCTCTGGATCGCTGCCGGTGCCACACGCTAGTGAGGGTAGAAATAGGAGGATGTGGAGGATGAATGCGTGGCTAAAGAGATGGTGCAGGGGGCAAGGGATAAGATTTCTGGATCATTGGGATCTCTTCTGGGGAAGGTCGGACATGTACAAAAGGGACGGACTCCACTTGAACTGGAGGGGGACCAATGTGCTGGCAAGCAGATTTGCTAGAGCTGTGGGGGAAGGTTTAAACTAGTTTGGCAGGGGGGAGGGGAACAGAGTGTGAGAGCAGTGTCAAGGGAGCATGGCCACCTAGATAGGAATAATAACGATAATAAATGTAGGATGGAGATTAGGGTAAAAGGTAGAAAAGTGAATATAGGTGAGGGTCATTCTCTGAAATGCATATATTTTAATGCAAGAAGCATAGTGAACAAGGTAGATGAGCTTAGAGCATGGACAGATACTTGGGGTCATGATATTGTGGCAATTAGTGAGACCTGGCTACAGGAGGGGCAGGATTGGCAATTTAATATTCCAGGATACATTTGTTTTAGATGTGATAGATCAGGGGGTAAAAAAAAGGGGAAGGAGTTGCTCTGCTTGTTAAGGAGGACATGACTGCCGTGAGGTGGCAGGATGGTCTGGAGGGATTGTCCAGTGAGGCTCTTTGGGTGGAATTGAGGGGTGAAGGAGGCATGAGAGTGCTAATAGGGGTGTATTACAGACCACCAAATGGGCCAAGAAAATTAGAGGAACAAATTTGTAGGGAGATAACATATATGTGTGAGAATCATAAGGTAGTGATCATGGGAGATTTTAATTTCCCTCACATTGATTGGGATACCCCTACAGTTAGAGGGCTGGATGGGCTAGAGTTCGTTAAATGTGTTCAAGATTGTTTTCTAAATCAATTAGTAGAAGAACCGACTCGGGATGGTGTAATACTAGATCTCCTGTTAGGGATTGAGCTAGGTCAGGTATTGGACATTAATGTTGGAGAACAAATTGGGTCTAGTGATCATAACTCTGTTAGTTTTCGGGTAGTTTTAGGGAAGAGCAAGGAGGGGCCTAAAGTTGAGGTTCTGGATTGGAGAAGAGCAAATTTCGAAGGAATAAGAAGGGATTTGGGGAGTATTGAGTGGGACAGGATATTTTCAGGTAAGGATGTAAATGAAAAATGGAGGACATTCGAAAAGAAATTTTGAGGGCACAGAGTAGATATATCCCAGTGAGGATCAAAGGAAAGGCTGGAAGTCATAGGGAGGCTTGGTTTTCGAGGTATATTGGAAATTTGGTTAGGAGAAAAAGGGAGGTGTACAAGAGGTATAAAGAGCAGGGAGCTGAGAGTTTGAAGGAGGACTACAAGGAGTGTAGAAGGAATCTTAAGAAAGAAATTAGAAAGGCCAAAAAAAGGCATGAAGAGGCTTTGGCAGACAGAGTAAAAATAAATCCAAAGGGTTTCTATAGGTACATTAAAAGTAAAAGATTAGTGAAGGCTAAAATTGGACCCCTTGTAGATAGCGAGGGTAGGCTGAGTGAGAAGTCAGAGGAAATGGGGGAAATTTTGAATGATTTCTTTGCCTCTGTATTCACTAGGGAAAAAAATATTGAACCAGTTGAACTAAAGAAAAATAGTGGGGAGGTCATGAAGCATATAAGGATAACTGAGGAGGTAGTGATGGCTGTGTTGAAAAAGATAAAGGTGGATAAATCTCCGGGACCGGACAAAATATTCCCAAGGACACTCAGGGAGGCTTGTGGACAGATAGTGGTGCCATTAACAGAGATATTTAGGATGTCACTGGTCACGGGGGTAGTGCCAAAGGATTGGAGGGTAGCGCATGAGGTTCCGCTGTTTAAGAAAGGGTCCAAATGTAAACCTGGGAATTATAGGCCCGTGAGTCTGACGTCTGTGGTGGGTAAGTTGATGGAAAGTGTTTTGAGGGATGGTATTTACAAATATTTGGTGGTACAGGATTGATAGGGAGTAATCAGCATGGTTTTGTCAGGGGTAGATCATGCTTGACAAACCTGATTGAGTTTTTCGAGGGGGTTACAAAAAAGGTTGATGAAAGGAAAGCTCTGGATGTTGTCTATTTAGACTTTAGTAAAGCTTTTGACAAAGTTCCCCACAGGAGGTTAGGAAAAAAGGTGGAGGCATTTGGTATAAATAAGGAGGTAGTGAAATGGATTCAGCAATGGTTGGATGGGAGGTGTCAGAGAGTAGTGGTAGAAAATTGTTTGTCCAATTGGAGGCTGGTGACTAGTGGAGTTCCTCAGGGATCAGTCCTGGGCCCACTATTGTTTGTTATATATATTAACTATCTGGAAGTAGGGGTGGAGAATTGGATAAGCAAGTTTGCGGATGATACAAAGATTGGTGGTGTTGTGGACAGTGAGGAAGATTACCGTAGATTAAAAGGTGATTTAGGAAGGCTGAAGGTGTGGGCTGAGAAATTGCTGATGGAATTTAATACAGATAAGTGTAAGGTGTTACATTTTGGAAAAGCAAATCTAAATAGGTCATATACATTGAATGGTAGACAATTGAGATGTGCAGAGCAACAAAGGGATTTAGGAGTGATGGTAAATAGTACCCTCAAGGCTGATACTCAGGTAGATGGTGTGGTGAAGAAGGCATTTGGAATGTTGGCCTTCATAAATCGGAGTACTGAATTCAAGAGTAGGGAGGTTATGATGAAATTGTACAAGGCATTGGTGAGGCCAAATTTGGAGTACTGTGTACAGTTTTGGTCACCAAATTATAGGAAAGATATAAACAAAATAGAGAGAGTGCAGAGAAGGTTCATGAGAATGTTGACAGGATTTCAAGGTTTGAGTTACAGGGAAAGGTTGTTCAGACTGGGGCTTTTTTCTCTGGAGCGTAGAAGATTGAGGGGGGACTTGATAGAGGTGTTTAAGATTTTAAAAGGGACAGTCAGAGTAAATGTGGATAGGCTTTTTCAATTAAGAGTGGGGGAGATTCAAACTAGAGGGCATGGTTTAAGATTGAAGGGGGAAAATTATAAGGGGAACATGAGGGGAAATTTCTTTACGCAAAGGGTGGTTGGGATGTGGAATGAGCTTCCGGCAGACGTGGTTGAGGCGGGATCATTGATTACATTTAAGGATAGACTGGATAGTTACACGGAGAGGAGAAGACTGGAGGGGTATGGACCGGGTGCTGGTTAGTGGGACTAGGAAGGTGGGAATTTGTTACGGCATGGACTAGTAGGGCCGAACTGGCCTGTTCTGTGCTGTAAGTGGTTATATGGTTATATGGACAGGGGTGCCCAGTTCACATCTGCTCTGTGGACCCAAATGGCAAAACTCCTGAGGGTCAAGCTCCACCACACCACGGCCTACCACCCGCAGTCCAACGGTTTGGTGGAGAGGTTCCACTGGCTCCTCGCTCATCGCCAGACTCACCGGCCCGGACTGGGCAGGTGAACTATCCCAGGTTCTCCTCGGGATCAGGGTGGCACCCAAGGAGGACCTGCAAGCCTCGGCAGTGAAAGTGGTATATGGCACACCACTCTCCCTGCCCGGAGAGTTCTTCGGCCTGGAACCAGACACCGCATCCAGGGACGTGAACCTGCTGGTGGACCCCTGCAAGAGACTGGCCTCCCTGGCTCCCCCAACCCCAGCGCGCCATGGCACTCGTGCAGCCCACCTCCACAAGGAACTCGACTGCCCATTTCGTATTCGTTCAGAGAGGACCACAGGCGGCACCGGTACAGCGCCCGTATGAGGGTCTGTTCAAGGTCCTACACTGGTCTGGCGGAACCTTCACACTGGACGTTGGGGGAAGGGAGGAACTTTTCACGGTGGACTGCCTGAAGGCAGTCCATCTGGACTCATCACAGCCGGTGCAGACGGCCAGGCCCAAGCGACAGGGCCATCTGCCCAAGCAGCGAGACCTGTAGCCGGTTCTGGGAGGGGTTGTGTGGCAGCGCACTCACTCAGGGCGAACCGGCCCCACTTGTAACACCACGTGGCGGGGCAGCCTTGGGAAGATGGCGCCGTCGGGGGTTTCTTCCTCACTCAAACCTCCTGCGTGGCGCGGGCCCTGGCCAGCGATTGTGACGTCATCATGCATGTGGTGACTGAACCAACGCTGCCAAATTCAAATAAAACAGTCGTTAATGACCCTCAGTGTGGTGGCTATGCTTCTTACATTGTTCACCTGCCACAGACCATTATTTTGAATTTTAAAACTTCTGTGAATATGCTCCTAAATATATGATTAATGCCAAGAGATGGTACCAGCCATTGTCAGTCTATGTATGAGCAGGGTCAGCTCCAGGATTATCATCTCCACACAAACCTGAAAAATAAGCCATCTTTTACCATGGCATTTTACATAAATCTGCTGTCAATTAAAGTAGATTCTTGTTCAAAGACCACTCTACAAAATATATATGCCACATATACAAAATAATAAAATACTAACATGTTACAGAACAGTTTCCTGATTTCACTGATGTACTTTGGCATGACTACTGAATCATCCCTTTCATTAGTATGGTGGATTCAACCGTACTATTATTTGCTTTTACTGAAGAGCAATAGCAGAATTGAGGAGAGTTTTAAATCCAGCAACAAAGACTTTGGAATGAATGTGAGACAGGAATGCATAATTCCCAAATATTCTCCAATCTTGGCTGCTTCTAATTGTAATTGATTCTGTGCAGAATGCTGACATCATGACAAGAGATTGCACCCTCGTTTATCCAACTGTGTGAATCCAACTTAAGTTCTGATGCAGACAAATGAGGACAGAAAGAATGGATAGGTTACAGGATCCAGCAGGAGTAACCAATTAACCTCTCATTTGTGCGATTTTTATTGACATTATTTTGGTGCTAAAAATTGGAGATTTTTTTTGAAAAAAATGTACAAAAATAGAAGGGAGACACAAAAGTTTGCAAACATTGTCATTGTAGTAAAATCCCAAAAAAATGCTGGAGAAACTCGGCAGGTCATGCAACATCCATTGGAGGTAAAGATATATAACCAACATTTTGGGCCTGAGCCCTTTGTCAAAGTATGAGCAAAAAACAGGCAGGCACTTGGATAAAAAAGTTCGGGGAGGAGGTAAGAAAGGGCAGGGGGAGGAGCACAGGTCAACAGACAAAAGGTCATAATTGGGCATGAGTAAGACGACAGTAAAAGTGATAATTGATCAGGGGAGGGAGTGGCTCTGTGAATGCAGAGATGGAGGAAAGGGGATGGAAAGGGAGAGAAAGGGAGGCAGAGGTAGAGGAAAGGAGTAATGGGGATAGGGGAGCTATCAGAAATCAGAGAAATCAATGTTAATGCCATCTAGTTGGAGGGTGCCCAGATGTAATATGAAGTGTTGTTCCTCCAATTTGCAATTGGGTCTCAGTCAGGCAATGCACGAGACCATGGAATGGGGTGGAGAATAGCCACTGTGAGATCCCCACTATTGCAGCAGACAGAGCAAAGGTGTTCATTGAAGCCATCTCCCAGTCTGTGTCCATTCTCTTTGATGTAGAGGAGGCCAGAATAAGAGCACTGGATGCAGGAGATGACCCAAGTTCAAAGATCAGATTTATTGTCAGAATACATACATGACATCACATACAACCCTGTGGGTCAGGCAGAGTTTCTACTTATTGGTATTGCAAAAACACTGTACTAAAGTAAAGATACATATATAAAAGAGAGAAATATAAACAAAGAAAGAAATATAAACAAAGAAAGAAATATAAACTAATTGACAGCAATTCAGAAAATAAATATTCTATTATAAGTAATGTACAAAGTAAGTCCTTAAATGAGTCTCTGATTGAGTTGGTTGTTTAGGAATCTGAGGGTGGGGGGGTGGGGTAGTAAGTGTTCCTGAATCTGGTGCTTTGAGTCTTGTGGTACACATACCTCTTTTTATTGGCAGCAGTGAGAACAAAGTCCTGCAGATTCATCAGTGAAGTGTTGCTTCACTTAGAAGGACTGAACAAAAGTAGGAATAATGATGATTAAACTGGGTTATTATATCAACACAGGAGGCCATTCACTGTATCAGGTCCATATTAGCACCCAGGGGTGCAATCCCATTAGTTCAATTCCCCCTCTCATCTTGGCATATTCGTGCAAATTATTTTCCCTCACGCAGGCCTAATATTTTTTTCTTAAGATTCTTTGTGTCATAAATTAAGACATAACTTCTTCTTTGGCTTGGCTTCGCGGACGAAGATTTATGGAGGGGGTAAAAAGTCCACGTCAGCTGCAGGCTCGTTTGTGGCTGACAAGTCCGATGCGGGACAGGCAGACACGATTGCAGCGGTTGCAAGGGAAAATTGGTTGGTTGGGGTTGGGTGTTGGGTTTTTCCTCCTTTGCCTTTTGTCAGTGAGGTGGGCTCTGCGGTCTTCTTCAAAGGAGGTTGCTGCCCGCCAAACTGTGAGGCGCCAAGATGCACGGTTTGAGGCGTTATCAGCCCACTGGCGGTGGTCAATGTGGCAGGCACCAAGAGATTTCTTTAGGCAGTCCTTGTACCTTTTCTTTGGTGCACCTCTGTCACGGTGGCCAGTGGAGAGCTCGCCATATAACACGATCTTGGGAAGGCGATGGTCCTCCATGCTGGAGACGTGACCCATCCAGCGCAGCTGGATCTTCAGCAGCGTGGACTCGATGCTGTCGACTTCTGCCATCTTGAGTACTTCGACGTTAGGGGTGTAAGCGCTCCAATGGATGTTGAGGATGGAGCGGAGACAACGCTGGTGGAAGCGTTCTAGGAGCCGTAGGTGGTGCCGGTAGAGGACCCATGATTCGGAGCCGAACAGGAGTGTGGGTATGACAACGGCTCTGTATACGCTTATCTTTGTGAGGTTTTTCAGTTGGTTGTTTTTCCAGACTCTTTTGTGTAGTCTTCCAAAGGCGCTATTTGCCTTGGCGAGTCTGTTGTCTATCTCATTGTCGATCCGTGCATCTGATGAAATGGTGCAGCCGAGATAGGTAAACTGGTTGACCGTTTTGAGTTTTGTGTGCCCGATGGAGATGTGGGGGGGCTGGTAGTCATGGTGGGGAGCTGGCTGATGGAGGACCTCAGTTTTCTTCAGGCTGACTTCCAGGCCAAATATTTTGGCAGTTTCCGCAAAGCAGGACGTCAAGCGCTGAAGACATAACTTACAGTAGCAAGTAACCTACCATCCTGTGCAAGAAAACTGGAGCACCCAGAGGAAACCCACATGACCACAGAGAGGATGTGGCAATGTTGCACAGTGAGCATCCCAGGTCAGAATTGACCTCTGGTCCCTGGTGCTGTGAGGTAGCTGCACTTACTGTTGTGCCATTATGTCACTGGTCAACATATTGTGAGTACTCATTTATCTGGAGCTGTCCAGTACAATACATAGGTTGAATTCTGCATGTTGAATATTGATTATTTCATGTATTCCAAAAAGTCCCAACATCAACTATAGAAGTAAAAGCAAGTGCTATGATTGTAGATTGTACTTTGTTGAAGGGCTCAGGCCTGAAATGTTGGCTATAAATCTTTGCCTCCTCTAAATGCTGTGGGACCTGCTGAGTCTCACCAGCATTTTTGTGTATTATTTCCCTTACCTGTATTCTTTTCTCCTTCTGTTTCTTGATCAACTCCAAGATCTCTTTTCGTTTCTTTGCCTTCAAAAAGAGGAAAAAATTACTTATATTTTTGAATCACAGAACATGGAAACAGACCATTTGACCCTTGTGTCTACACCAACCAGTGGGCACCGATCTGTCCAGCAAAGCCCATCATAGTCCTCTTTACCTGGATGATTTAATTGCTTGTCCCAACATCATCAAATGTCATTGATGACTCTGCTTCCACCAATCTCTCCAGCATTGTATTACAGATACTCGGGATTCACTGGGTAAAAAAGGCCCCCTTTAGATTCCCTCTAAATCTCTTACCCCTTACCCTAAAATCTGTTCTCTTGTGATAGCTACCCTTGATATGAGAAAATGTTGACTGCAGTCTACTCAATCTACAATATTATACACATAATTTTACACTCAATCATGTCCTGTCTTAATCTCCTCTGCTCAAGGAAAAACAGACGTAGCTTCTTCAGTCTTTCCTTATATCTAAAATGCACCATCCCAGGCCACATTCTGGTGCATCTCCTCTGTACCCTCTCCAGATTTATCAGATCTTTCCTATAGTTCAGCAATCAGAACTTCATGTAGTGAAGGCTTAAAAGAGGGAAAGTACGCACCAACAGGCTTACAGTCAGTTTATTCCCTGTAGCCATCAAGCTTCTGAATGCTTCCATGTCTTGCTTGGTGCTAATTGATCTTCATTATAATCTTATACTCTATAAATTGTGCCCTATATAGAGCTGAGATAGCTTGTTAGTCTCTGCAGAAGAACTGGGTATTTTGTGATAAATCAATCTAAATTTTTTTAAAACTTACATTTATCAAGATCAATCTACCATTTCTCAGCCCATTTCATCAACATATCAATATCACCTTCTATCGAGCCTTGGGCTACCCTCCACTAACTTTGCATCATCACAAACTTACTGATCATGCCTCCTGCTTCTATTTATTAATCATTCCCACATATTAAAAGCAGCAATATAAAGATCATTGCTGTCTTCATCTTCAACCAGAAAATAATTGCATGGACAATATCTATCTTCCACTACTCAATAAATAATAACACTTTCTATTTTGGCAGTCAGAGGTAATTAATAAATCTGTCTGTCCACTCAGCATCTTAGCTCAATACTTCACACAATCAATAACTTTCAAACATCAGTGACTACTTTGGTGGAGACATAAGAAGCAAAACAATACTCCAGAAGTCAGAGATGAATGACAAATTGACCTGTTTTAGGTTAAGAAATCATGGTTCAGTGGAACAATAGGATATTCGTGATCCATAAGAAACAATGAAAAAGTCAGACCACACAGTTTAAGACTTTAATAAAAAGGACCATAGCTCTGAGAGTACATCTTTAATAGTGTCCAGGATGTCTATCCAATTATGGTTACAAATCTACAGTATATTGATGTAATAAAAATACAAAAATGCTGAAAGAACTCAGCTGGTCTCACAGAATACATAGCGGGTAAAGATATTTTACCGAAGTTTCAGACCTAAGCCCTTCCTCAAAGAAGACTGGGGAAAAGGGGAAAGAATGGGAGGGGGAGGAGTACAGACTAACAGACAAAAGGTGTTAATTAGATATGATAAGAGGACAGGAGAGGGCAAAGAATTGATTTTGGCTGTGTGAAAGGAGACAGAGGGAAAAGGGGAGAGAGAGCTAGAACTCAGGAAACATGGGGAAAGATTGGGGTGGGGGAGAAGTTGATGTTAATGCCAATCTGGTTAGAGGGTGCCTAGACACAATATAAGGTATTATTCTTCCAATTTTTGGGTGGTCTCAGTCTGGCAGTGCATGAGACCATGGACAGACATGTCAGTAAGGGAATAGGGTGTGGATTTGAAATGTCTTGCTACAGGGAGATCCACACTATAGCATTGGACAGAGCTGAGATGCTCAACGGAACGACCACCCAGTTAATGTCTAGTCTCTAATGTAGAAGAGACCACAAAAGGAGCGCCGGATGTAGTAGATAACCTCTGCAGATTTACAAGTGATGTGTTGTTTTACTTGGAAGGACTGTTCGTGGCTCTGAATGGTAGTAAAGGGGGATATGTGGGCACAAGTAGAGAATCTTCTGCAGTCACAGGGGTAGGTGCCAAGGAGATGATTGGTGGGGAAGGATGTATACTGATGTAATACAAGATCAAATACACTTGAGAGAGGTTAACACATTAGATTCTTATTTACTATCATGGAAATAATGGAGTTCTAGATAATATTAGTTATTGCAAACAGACAATTTCCTTTTATCATCTGTGATCCACATACAGTATCATTTACCATACCAGTGGTACTTTGTAACATTACTACCAGGAATTCCACTTTAGAGTGAGTCTGGAGTCAAGGGCTCAAAAATTTGATAGTTTAAACACACTTTCTACCATAATCATATTAATAGGATGTAATATTTGATTTGAGCTCTTCTTTCTTCCCCAAGGCATGTCTGAGAATGGGAACTGGTAAAGTCACGTAATAATAAAGAGTAAAGTCATACACCATGGAAACAAGCACTATGGCAACTGAGTTTAAATCTTCAGTTATGGTGAAAAATGTAGATCTAAAGAGTTAACTTCAGTTCTTTAATTTAGTTCTCTTGTAGTAGCTTGTACTTTTACCTGCTAACTACTAAATAAATCATTGTTTTTTTTCATCTTTCCTCAACAATAACATTCCTCTAACTTAACTATCAGAGATTATGTGCAACATTCAATCATTGTTCTTCATATGCTCAGAAAGACTCCAAAGGTTAATTAATTAGAGTTTCTAAGTGAGACTGATCCTTGACTCTCTTGATGCTAATAATTGCTGAGTATGTTCTGTGCCTTGGCCCCTCTGGGAAGCTGTATAATACCTAGGAATCATAAATCTTTGAAACTAGCTGAGTGCAAACATCATGCCAATCATATGTATATTTATTCAAACTGTTCCAATTCCTTAGTTTTGATAACCAGTAAGTTGAGTGATAACATAATGACTAATGCAAAAGTAACAGAAATGTCAAAGGTTGGTTCACACTTGTTTCTCTACAGCACACCCAAAACACAGAGAGATACATTCAACAGTTGATGCATATCTTTATGCTAATACATTTCTGACCAAGGAAAAAGATCAGTGAGCACTGGCAACTCTGAGAAGCAGCCAGTAAGCTAATGAAATGTTGTTTAGTTGAAGTGAGTAATAAATATTCTGTATTTGATCCCCTATTCCAGGGAGGTGGTTTTTACACAAAGTAGTAACTGAGGTACTGCTGTTACTCTCAATGTTCCTGCATGAAGTAGATAATCAGTGATCTGGAGTGAGATAGCTGGGAGGTTGGAAAGGAAAAGTAAAGTGGTAAGAATCCATGATCCAGATGACAGCACAGTATGGTCAATTGGAAACAATGACAAAAAAAAACATAGTCTTGCCTTAATTTTCCCTAAGAAGGCAGTGAGGAAGGAAAGTAAATGGGACAGACATTAGGCCCTTTCCATATATAAATACTGGACAGTGCATATTTGTGGACCACATAGCCCTGGGAATGTCCCAGTTGCTGAAAAGGGAACACTATTGAAACTTACTAATCCAAGTCAAGCCCCAAAATATGCAAACCTGAATATTGTGTTGGGACTATTATCTTTCATGATTAAATACAGGTACTTCCCAACTTGCGACCTATGTGACTTATGTTCATCTGCACGTATGACTGAATTTTAAAAAAATATATAAAATTTACACAGTTTATATTTGTATTTGACAAACAATAACAGGGATACAGGGCACGTAAGAGCCAAAATGTGCATACTTTGTTAGTTGGCACCCCAGGGTCCATAGGGTGGTGTGGCATCTTGATTCCTGTGTGCATGCACAAGTCTTCAGTTGGCACGTGTGAGAGTTAAGAGTGCGAATTAAATATTGTTAGGGTGTTTAACTCTCATGCATGCGCCAAATGACTCCAATACACAAACCCCCAATGCATGCGCCAACTGAAGACTCGTGCATATGCACAAGAATGAATATGCTCGCATCCAGCCTATGGACCCAGGGATTACATGCCCTGTATCCCTGTAATAGTTCATCAAATACAATATGCACCAACTGGCCCCAGTAAACTTGTCCATTGTGCATGCGCAGGTCGGCCGTGGTACTCCAATCCATCGCGCATGCACCAGCCAGCACTCATGTGTGCACAAAATCATGGTTGTGTATGGCCTACGGTCCCTGTAACCCCACATTTAACAGGTAGGTGCCCCCACCCTTGCCCTTTCTGTGGTTTCTGCCCCTTAATTTGTCCTTCATTTGGGGGTGTAGGCCCTACACCCCTAAATGGAGGACAAATTAAAGTCCAGCTCAAAGTTGCGCCGTTTGAAGGACAGAGGGCTCAAAAGCCGGATGTATGGCAACACTAGCAGCTACCCCTCCATGATCAGACTCCTCAGCAACAAATCAGGGATTCATTTAAGGATTTTTATTTTTGCACTTTTTTTTTCTAATCTCCTCTCTGTATTGCACAGTTGTTTACATTTCTTTATTGTTTACACGTGTACATTGTGCAGTTTTTTCTTGCACTACCAATAAGTGGTGATTCTACCTGGCCTGCAGGAAAAAGAATCTCAGGGTTGTATGTGATGTCATCTCTGATGACAAATCGAAAATGTGATTCTCACAGAACTTCATCTCACTATTTCAGTCAAGTCTATCATTTAGGAAATGTTACCACTTGTAAGAAGGGGTGAAAAAATTATTACTTTTATTCTACATATTTGCAATCACTTGTACTTCTTCACAAACAAGATTTCAGAAATGTGACAAAAATCATGCATTTCCCCCCTCATTCCGTTCAACCACATTAAATAAAACCCACCAAAGCCAAGATTAACTGCTTCCTTCCACCTCTGTTACCAAATGCAATTTCACGCTAAGTTGCGAAATTCCAAAACAGCATTATGCAAGAGGCAGGGATCTTCTAGGGTGAGGTGGGTGTCTTGATTCAAACATATCAAAAGTATATTAATTTAGCTATTGAAAGCATAAAATGAAAGCTTATATTTATTGTTTTCTCCCTAAAATCAATGGAATAAAAATGTTATTTTTGAATATTTCACCATAAATCTTTTTAATAGAACTATTATTTTATCACTTGGTTGCACCAAGAGGAAGTTGTAAATCGATTGCCTAATATTGTCATGAAATTTGAGAAATGAAATGATTATTTCGCCTAAAATGGTGCCCTGACTCTTAATCAGATTACTAAAGAAGATGTAATGGATGCTAATGGACGATACGCAGTGTATTGCCTTATTAATCAGAAGCACAGTACTGCTGACGAGGGTACTTCTAGTGTCGGCAGGCTGCAGGTCTCAGCAGCTTTCTAAACTCATCCAGCGAGATTGCTTGAGCTTGGCAGCATTCCCAGTATAAGGGAGCTTTTTTGCAAATGAGGCACTGTGGTATTAAAAAGCAGTTATTATTTCTTTCAAGATGTAAATATATTTGTGGCACCATCTGGAATTCCCTAATTTTCTTTTAGATGAAAGGTGTCAAAATATAGGCCCTGAATTTTCTGCAGCTTGAAGAATAAAAACAATGGATGAATTATGTTATTTTAAAATATTCCCAGAGAGGAGTTGTTATTAAAAAGGCTCCTACCACCAAGTTATTTTCCTTAATCACTCTGACATCAGACTGAAAATCCTGTTGTCAATAGAACTTCATTTAAATATTGAACAAATGGAGTTGGTGTAGATTGGTGCTTGTGGCAAGGATCCACTATCACAACTCAGCAGACATGTGGCCCATATCCCTGGAGTCTCCCCACCTTTCTTCCACTACAAATCTTGCTTCCTTTCCCTCTCCTATTCTGATGAAAACATCTGCAGTCTTTCCAAACCCATCTTTTATTTCTATACTTGTTTTAGAGCCATCAATTTTTGTCTTTCACCATTCTTTTCATTCTCCTTTATTAGCTTAAAAGTTAGCAATCTGAGGTTGGAGCAAGAAGCTGAATTTTAATTCTTGATTTACCTGACCTGAAACATATTTACAGCAATTTTTGTTTCTAGTTTAAATGTCAGTAACTGCAATATTTTCTCTTTTCCATTTTGGCTCTATTTCCCCTCAGACTGTATTTCACTGTAGTAATGCTTTCCATACCTTCCATAGTTTATGTTGGGAATTTAGAAAAATATAGTTGAGAGACTAGATGGGGGTACATGGATCCCCTGGCCAAGGCACTGAAGTCATGCTACATAGTAAAAAATGACAGAATAAATTATGAGAGGAGATTTTCTGAGGTGCACCAAACAATGAGACTATATTGACTTTTCTCAAAAGAGGGTTAGCAAGAATAGTCAAAAACAAGAGGATATAAATTTAAAGCAACTGGTATCTGGACTGGATAATTCTAAGCAAAGAATAGAGGGAGGTCTTGTACGAAACGCTTGGTGGAGACAGAAACCCTAATCATGTTTAAAACCAACCTGGATTGTTGAGCATTTGAGGTGCCACACTAAATGTCTACAGAACAAGTTCTGCAAAGTCTGAGTCTAAACATTGGTCTAAGTACCATTTTTTGGCCTGCATGGGCAATACGACCTTCTCCCAGGCTGCAATTTTCTACGATTCTGCAACGAAATTGAAGATCAAGAGGAAGATACCCATTTACCTTTGAATAGTTGTACTAATCCACTGCCAAATTCAAAATCTGACAAATAGGAAAAGTTGGAAGAGAGGCAACAAACTATAGTTGAAGGTTGTCTTGATTCTAATTAAAAATAAATTCACTCCAAATAGTTCTAGTCATTAATGACATGTTATTCAGAAAACATCTTAATGAAGAACAGCCTTCCTCTCTATTGGCAACAATTTTCCCTGGAGATCCATATCTACAGGTATGATTTGGTGCTATTTCCCTTTTTTATTCTTTTCTAGTAAAATAAGAGAACATAACTTAATCTGAGGCATCAATGTCCCATGTTCTATGAACCACGTGAAATTTCCTCATAAAAGAGAACTGCTGGACAGAAGGTTTTCCCTTTCCCTGCCCATGAAATACTCAGCCTTCACTTGTCCATTTGCCATTGATACAAGATTGGGAATCCAAGAACTTCTATTGTTGGTGATGATTAAGATGACATATCAGATAAGAAATGCAAGCTTTGCATCCAAGTTGCAGTGCAATATACGGCATTTAATCAAAAGTTTGAGAAGCTGTTATAGGGAAATATTTTGGGGTGGGTATTTCCAGATATATTGGTTGTAAAGTACATTCTCATCTCTAAACAGCAGCTGAAAATGTAACAATTCCCTGGAAAAGTATGTCATATGTTGCTTAGTTATTTTCACAATAGTTGCAGAATCCTATAAGAGTCTAACAAGGGCTAACTCTTTTTACCTCCCTGATGTAAACACTTTATCAAGCTGAAGCTTTCCCTGGCTGTTTACAATGCACAGGGCAATCCAGTGGGATAAATCACAATGCAATACTAACACCTCTTGCTTCTTATAAAGCATCTACTGACATATTTGGAAAATCTGATCCAGGGTAAAGTGAGTACAAATGTCAGAAAGTCCACAATTCAGGGATTTCATGAGATAGCTGAAGTTTTTTTTTACTAGCATGGCATATACAAGACAAGGGGAACTCAGCAAGGACAGACAACATCAGTGGGGAGAAATGGACAGTCGATATTTTGGGACTGTATGATATATACTGTTTCAGTGTTAACTTTTTTATCATGATAAAAATGGAAAATAATAGGATGACAGACAACATTTTACATAGCAAAAAGACAATGGATGGAATTCCTATACATAGACTATAATCAGTATTTGGAAATATCCAGTACAAAATCTTTTTCCAAATATATTAAAGAAAGAGTAATTTCTGTGCTAAAATGTATCAAATACCACACTTTCCAATACAGTCAGTGGGAGTCATTCATTACACATTCAAAAAGGTTTTCCTGGATAACAAATACCTCATAAATTTTGAGGGAAAAGGGAAGTGGATATTTTGGGCATGGGTTTCTGTGAGGATCCTCCAGCTTCCATCATGATTTATACTTTGGAGCCACAAAAATCTGGAAAAATGCTTGAAGTGGGTTTATATTTCACTTGACACAGAAGTTACATGGACACACCCCAGCTTTTGACCCTTGCTTTCCTCCCCAACTTGCATGGACACTGACACTACTATGGGTTTAGAAATTCATTTGCGCAACTTTAAAAAACTCTTGTCATTGCAGAGCAAAACAAAATTGCAATTTCTCCTCATTTTCAATTGAGGTCTTCCTGTACAGAGGGGGCCTTCTTTTCTATGGTGAAACTCTGTCAATGGTAAGGCAGCGCTCAAGTTGGTTTGAAAAACATCTGTCATCATTCATTCACAAACCAATTAGCTTTTAAGAAAGGCAATTGTTCAGGGCCAGCACTATTTAAATGATTAATTGCAATCAACGTGCTTTCATAGCCAGACAGCTGCTAAGCATTGACAACCTGCTCTGCAAATTGCTCACGTTGAAGTCTGGAACGTTCTTACGTTTTTTTAAAATGATGATTTGGCTAATGTCAACCTCTTTTTGATATATAATGTTACTATATGGATAGAAAATAAAGATTCAAGGATATTCTTAAAACTTCAATTGAAGAAATGGAACATCCCAACAGACTCCTGGGAACTCCTGGCCCATAATTGCTCAAAGTGAAGGAGCACTCAAATGCTAGGAATATACAGAACCCTTGTGGGATATCATAAAAACAGACCAACTCGCAACGTACCCATCGGCACTGTCAGCACCTCCTCCATTCTAGATGTGGTCCCTACCTGTATTGGCTTCACTGACCACCTCAGAAGCCAAAGTGGAGGCAAGTCATCCTTGATCCTGAGGAATGCCTTAGAAAACTCTCCCTCACCCAGTTCAATGCACTTAATCCACCGATCCACCTCCTGGTCACTATCATCTGTTAAGATTACCGTACCTGTTGTGAATCCTGGTTCAACAGACATCTTTGTTAAAATACCGGTGTTGTGTACAGCAGGCAGATCCTGATACCTTGCAGTTAGCAACAAGTTCAGAAGAAGGGCATGGAACACACTGAGTATGTGGGAAAGACAATCAGAAAAAATGATAACCAAGGAGAGGGCCACAAGGAGGAAAGATGGCAGAGAGGCAGGCAAATAGGGGGAGAAATGTAAGCAGAGCAGCTGTGAAACAATAATGGAGAGATCAACGCTGACCAGCAGGGACATGGAAAGGGATAGAGACAAAAGCAATAGAGAAAGTTACTTCGGCAAGTAGTGACAGAAGGCAGGTAGAAGTATAAGCAGGGTTGCAGGGACAATGGAGAGGCAGGGAGAAGAGAGGTAGAAGTTTATGTGTGTACACAAGAGACTCGTAAGGTAAAGTTTTGGCAGAGTGTGGTTGAAGGCAAGAAATATAGAAGTAATGAAGATGTCATCTTGAGAAATTTTATAATTGTCAATATGGAGAATATTGCTCATATCTCAGACCTCCCGAGTAAACTCCTACGAGTGACTTTTGCAGCCACCTCTGCTTCATCTCTGAGGCCCCAATGAACAGAGAATATCCCCCTCCAGATGCGACAATTTTTTTCAAGCATATTCTCAGAAATAATTAGCAGTGTTTAACAATTTAACCATTTAACAGCAGTGTCCAGTGGCTAGAAGAGCACTGTTGGCATTGTTCACATAGGCTGACTGGCAGATGAGATCTCAGTTTTGTGAACAAGTGACAACAGCAACAAGAAATTAAAATAGAACTTTTTATAATCTTTCCTATAATTCAGGAACAGAATGCTGATATCCAAAGGAATCTAAAACATCATTTTTTAACTATTCTCTGCAACATTTTAATCTATTCAATATTTTAAAACAGAATTCTAGATTTATCCAATGCTATTCCAATTCCCTATAAAGCAAATAAAGTTATTCATTTATTCTGTATTGATATGTTAATGGACCAGGAAATTCTAATGTTTACACATGTACACAGAAATGGTGGTGGACAGAGGATTTTGCATCAATTTTGTGTAGATAACAGCAGATAATTTTCTTCCATACTTTCTTACAGTGTCCATAAACCTGTTTATAGCATAAAAATGTTTGCCTCGGTTTAAACAGTCATGGATTCTGCAAGAAAATAACAAACCACCTTGTCTGATCCTCCACTCTCTGCTTAGTCCAGATGACATTTAATAACTAGGTAGAATAGGGAAAGACATTGCCCCATGCCTTTTCACTTTAAAAATTGGTCACCTTTCATTGACTGGAATTGAGTTCCCATAAACTCTGCATCAAGTCACAAGCTAGTGGACAGCAACCAAATCTAATCAAATAGCTCTATTTTTCTCAAAACCCTGTCACTGTCCTTCAAGCTCAGTACCCATGTCCAAAAATAATTTGAAACCATAAGTCACAAACATTACTTTGTATGATTTCAGGACATCTCAAATATCTTCATTGCTAATTAATTGTATTTGAAGTGTCATTATTTCCACGACAAAGGAAACGTTGCAGTTAATTTGTGTACAGCAAGATCCAAAAAACGGCATTGTGATTGGCATTAATCTGTTTAAATGATGCTATATTCTTAAAATAAAAACTTTAGTCAAACAGTTAAGTATAAAGAAGTATTCCACCTCACAATAATCAAATTAATTTTATATTAATTGACATTAAACCATATGAAAGTTCAGTGTGGCATAGAAGAGGACAAAATTGGAAGTCTTGCTACAACGGTATTCCAGAATGCTATCAAGATCAATATTTCCCCTCAGAAATAACAAACCCTCCTTCCAAATCCTTGACATCTACCACTATAAAAGGCATTAACTTTGTGCTTTGAAACATCACCCATAATCATAGGTTGATCTTAGATTTGATTGTTACTGTCATAACTGTATTGCCATTCCTCCATCACTACTGGGCTTAAATGCTAGAGATGGCTCCCAGATAGTACGGTGGCAGTATCTTCACCTGAAGGACTGCAGTAGTTTAATGAGGTGGCTCATACCATCCTTTCAAAGATAAATTAAGGCCTTGCAGGTCGTGGTCAAATCCTGAAAATTTATAATTAAAATATTTTTTCCTGAAGTTAACCTCATTCTAACTACAGTTTACACATTAGCTTCATCTGCTGGTTATTACACTAATATTAAAATTTCTTATAAATTAATGAACCACTGGAAAGTCCACTTGCATGTGCAGTTCAATTTGGTTATAATTCCATTTCAATCAAAAGCTTTCCAGCTCTTGTCATAAAGCATGTATACCTGAAAAGCAGCCATCCAAGCTGGATGCTAGAGGCTGACAACATGCAGTACTTGCATGTGCAGACAACAACAGCAGAAATGAAAATAATAGAACAGAATCGATCAGACATCTTCAGAAAAGAACATTGAAAAAAGGTAAATTGTGATTTGTCAACTGATGTAATATGGTTAAATAGCTGATTATCCCTCCAATATTCTTACATCCTGTTTGGATTTCATTCACATGCGCAGAGGGCTCTGCTTCCTTTAGCTCCTTGACCGCAGCTACTAGCATCCCATTCCCAAATCCAGCACTTGAATTGGCAAATGTGTTTTTCAGTGCTGTATGACTCTATGAATCACTTTCCTGCTTTTATCAGAGGACAATGCAATATTAAGAACAGCCTGCAACAGATGCTTGAAATCAGGCTGTGATAATAGTAGAATCCAATGGAGTTCCTGCCATCTGCTTCTTGTACACTGCTCGGTCCTCCACAAACTGAGATATCTACATCTAATGTTTGGAGGATAACCATCAATGTAGCTCTCAGAATAATTGCTAAAACACTTGTTTCATATAACAGCTATGCCTTAACCCATTAAAAGCTAGCAGACCCAATATTCAGACCAGTATTATTTCAAAACTTTTTAATACAAGTTCAGCTTAATGGTAGCACTCGTGCTTCTAAATATGGTTTTGTTCTATTCCAATAACTGGAGTCAAAATCAGAAGTCTTGCTAGAATGGTATTCCAGAATGCTATCAAGATCAATGACTCCACCTGCCTTTTGAGTCAGAATAACACATTCATTAACACTACTTTGAAGAGAAGGTGAAGTCTGGTCAATATTTATAGCTTTATCAAAAACTTTAATACAGATTATAGTGCACACCTTGCTGTTGGCGGCTTTAAATCTCCTAGGTTTATTTTTAGCTAGAAGCATAGATTAGCACAAAACATAGTACCAACACAGCACATTCTTTCTCTCTGCCTCGTGGTTCAAGCCTGTACACTGGTCTACTGTGGACATCGTTGAAAGCTTCACGGGCAAGGTGTGCACTACACTGAAGGTGAGCTGTAGTATTGCAATAGATCAATACTTGCAGTAGAACCACACTGTGATAGTACAGATTCTATCACCAATGTGTATATGTACAGATTGTAGTGTAGGATGACTTGATTGGCTGAGAGCGTAGCCACGCCTACTGGCAGGTCTTAAAGGCTTGCTCCTAGCCAGAACAGGTCATTCTGGACTCCTTGGTTTGGATCAACAAGCCTTTGATTCTTTCGACGCGCTCTACACGCACCACCATTGATCAGGAAATCGGGAGCTTGTCTAAGACTCCCTGTTTGTAGTGTGCAGGGTCGAATATAAGTTTACTGTTGTTGGAGTCCAACTGATGTCCAAGATTAACGTCTATATCGTCCTTCAAGTGAAACAGTGTGTGTAGTATGTGCACGGGGTCGAATATAGATTTACTGTTGTCAGGTCTAACTGATGTCCTCTTATAGACTATACATGTCTGTATCGTCATTTACGTGAATTAGTAATTGTGTACCTTTTAATATTCTCCCGTTTGTTAATAAAAGTTACATGTGATTGTAACACTTTTTTTGAATATTTATTGTTTTTCCGGTTTAGACACGGTAAATTACAGTTTGTCAGCAATAATTGTTACAAGTCGACATTATCACTTGTCCATGTCATATCTATACAAATTTACAAACAAGTCCAAACCTAATACCCCTTATCCTCTCTTTTACCTCCACCCCATTCCCTAAACCTCAAACACTCAACACATGGACAAATGAGTAACCAAAAAAGACATTTAAACAACAAAACATCCAAAACATAGGGATAAATCATATCTGAATAAAACATAGAGATAAATCATAGCAGAGAGGAACAAGGCTGATTTCCTTTTGTTCCTTGTCTTTTCCTAGTTGGGCTAAGGCAGGTCCCCTGTTTAAGGCGAGTCAGGCCCCAAGGCAAGATTGTACTTGTCATAGCCATGCTCCTATGTGATTCAGGTATGGCTGCCAGATTTTTTGAAAAGTGCCTTACCTTCCCCTCAGGTTATAGGTAATCTTTCAGGGGAACGCAAGCTTGCATCTCCTTGCTCCAGTGCGCAATCCTCAGGGGAGAGTCAGATTTCCAGGTAACTGCTATGCATTTCAATGCGATCATTACAAATTGAATTTGGAATTTGGACAGCTTCTCAGTAAGTCTTATGTCAATCATGTTACCCAGCAAGAACAATTCAGGATCCTGTGGGAATTCTTTACCTATGATTTTCCTTAGGACTTCACCTAGCTCTACCCAAAAGGGCCTCACCTTGATACATGTCCAAGTCACATGCACAAAGGTTCCAAAAGGTCTCAATGCCACATCTAAAATATTGATCTGACAGTTCCGGCTTGGACCTGTTAATCCATTGCAGCATTAGATACAGCTGGTGCCAAAAGTTGTATTGCACCAGCCTGTATCTTGTATTGATTACCATAATCACGCTGATCCGACACAAGTCGGACCAGCACCACTCATTAATCATTATTCCCATATCCAACTCCCACCTTTATGAAGACCTCATTTAGGTCCTTCCGCCTGGAGCATGAAATACATTGCTGAAATGAATTTTCGTGTGTTCTCCCTTCAAATCCTGGTCTCTATGTCACTGCACTTTGGGAGGGCCATGGTTGGACCTAATTTGTTCTGGAGAAAAGATCCGATCTGAAGGGAGCAGTGGAATGTTTTATTTGTCAAATTATATTTCTGTTCGAGCTGCTCGAATGTCATTAATTGTCCCTGCTCGTAACAGTCTTCTATGCACCTGACGCTATTCCTGCGCCAGGCATCTAGAATCTTGTTACCTTTGACTGTTCGGAGTAGGGGTGTTTTTGGAGACAGCCCCAATTTTATTCCTAAATATCAATTAATATCCCTCCAAATACGAATAATTTGTCTTAAAATGGGGCTGTCTGTTTTCCCAGATAATAATACCTCTCCCCTCTCAAAGAGTGAGGAGATGTATCTTGACTGGGCTGTCCAAGAGTATTTTTTAAAGTCCAGGAACCATAATCCACCCAGACTATAGTCCCAGGTTAATTTTTCCATAGAGACCCTGGCACCTTCCCATTCCATAGGAATGTTCTTAATCATGAGAGCATGGCTTGAAAAAAAAACCCTGGGCAATGCCACAGGCAAGGTCTGAAAGAGATACTGAAGTCTTGGCAACACATTCATTTTCACATAGTTGACCCTGCCCACCAGTGTTATGGGCATGGACATCCATCTACTCAAGTCCTCCCCAATCTTTCCTAGCAAGGGGGTATAATATAGTTTAACCTACAGGTTATTCAAGTCATTCTCAATTTTGACTCCTAGGTACTTAATCCCATTTTGAGGCCACTTTAGATAACTATTTTTTTTTCATTGGCTATAGTCCCCTCCTGTAAGTGGGAATAATCTCACTTTTATCCCAATTTATTTTGTACCCAGAGACCTCCCCATAGTCTTCCAAAGTAAAGCGCAGCTTGGTCAACAAATTTACTGGGTCCATCAAATATACCAATACATAAACTGATCTTATGTTCCTCCTAACCTACTTGAAATCCCTCAATGTCTGGATCCTGATGACTGGCCTCAGTCAATCGTTCCATTGCCAGTATGAACAGAGCTGGAGACAGCTGGCATCCCTGTCTGCTTGATCTTGTGAGCGGAAGGCTAAAGAAATATTCCCGTTGGTCAAAACTTTTGCCTTGGGTGTATGATAATAGTGCCTGTATCCAATTAATAAAAGTTGGCCCTAGCCAAATTTTCTCCAGGACTTTAAATAAAAAGTCCAAATGTATAATATTGGACTCTTCCCTGTCAAATGCCTTTTCTGCATTGAGAGACACAGCAAGGCCCTTCTCATTTCTAGTTTGCGCCAGGTACATTATGCTTACCAGTCTGCCCACGTTATCTGCCGCCTGTCTTTTTGGTACAAAGCCTACTTGATCTTTGTTAATTAGTTCTGCCAAATGCTCCGCCAATCTATTTGCCAGGGCTTTGCCGATTATCTTATAGTCAGTGTTTAATAGCGAAATAGTCTATAAGAGGACAGCTTTAATGGGTCCTTATCATTTTTCAAGATTGTCATAATGATTGTTGTCGAAAAAGAGTCCGGGAGTCTATGAACTTCCATTGCCTGGTCTATCACCTCCATATAGAGAGGTATTAACATATCTGTAAATTCCCTATAGAACTCAGTTGGAATCCCATCCTCCCCAGAGACTTGTTGGTTTGCAACAAGTTCAATGTACTCACTATTTCTTCTTCTGTGAAGGGACAGTCTATGCCAGGGGTGTCAAACTCAAATTCACAGAGGGCCAAAATTAAAAACTTGGACTAAGTCGTGGGCCAAACTAAATATTTATTGAAAATTTTCAACAACATCTGCATGTTTTCTCTTCTTTCAACATATGTAATGTTAAACTTTTTCTTATTAAAATAAATGTTTAATAATAGTTTTGGTTAAACTCTTTCCAGAAGAAGCATTAACAAATGAGAAATAAAATATTCAATAAATAATATTTCTCTATAGCCTTTAAGCTCCTTTTAAATGTATTTTTTTTCACAAGCCAACAAGTCAAAAAAATAACAACTTGCTTCAATGACAAACAGGTTTGTCTTTTAAAATGATGAACATATAGTCTGGCTCCCACCTGTCTTGAAAGGTCCTGTTTTCTGTCTTTCGTTTGGCCATTTTCCGTAAGGGGTTTATTACATGTGAGTTGGGCGACAGATCCCAGATGCTAATGAAAGTAAACAGAGGAGGTGGGGGCGATTAGCAGGCTGACACCAATGCATTTGCAAAGCATTCTGGGATTTTTAGTATTGGCTGTGCATGCGCTATACTGGCGCGGCGGCCAGCAGGCCAGCTCTAATACGTATTTGATATGGACTTGCGGGCCAAATATAATTATATCATGGGCCAAATTTGGCCCGCGGGCCTGAGTTTGACATATGTGGTCTATGCCTTCCTGTCCTTCCGGATCTAAGTTTGGCAACTCCATCTTTGACAGGAACTCAGCCATTTTATTCGGCCTCCCTTCCAATTCTGATTTATATAAACCTTCATAAAATTCCTGGAAGGTGTCATTCATTTCCTTTGGCTTGTAAGAGATCCTGCTATCTCCTCTTTGTATTGTATTTATCATTCTTGAGGCTTGTTCTGTTTTCAACTGCCATGCCAGGACCTTATGGGCTCTCTCTCCCAATTCATAATATTTTTGCCTAGACCATAATATGGCCTTTTCAATATTATACATTTGGAATGATTTATACTTCATCTTTTTATTCATTAGGACTCTGTATTAATCTTCTGAGCCCAATTTCTGAAAGTCCTTTTCTAAACAAGTGATTTCTTGCTCCAATTTGCCCACCACCCTCTCATATTCTCTCCTTATTGTTTTCGTAAATCCAATTAATTGACCGCTCAAATATGCTTTGAGGGTGTCCCATAAAAGGAATTTATCTGGAGTGGAGCCGCAGTTAGCTTTACAGATCTATTTGTGCTCTTATAAAATTACAAAACTCTGGCTTCTTTAACAGCAATGCATTATGACACCATCTATATGCTGATTCCTGCTTATCCAGCATTTCAATCTTGACTACTAAAGGCAAATGATCCAAGAGAAGCCTTGCCATGTACTCAGCTTCCATGATCCTACCCTTTAAATGGGCTGAAGCAAGGAAAAAAATCTATTCTAGAGTAGGAGTTATGTTGCCTTTTTTTTTCACACCATAAATCACATTAACCATGATACACACTTTTTCCTTTTCACACATATACAGTGCCATTTTCTCCCCCCCCCCCTCCCTCCTCCCATCCCACCCTCCCTACCTCCCCACTCCCGTCCATTTAGGGTATAAAATCTAGGATACATTAAACCAGTCAGACAATGTTGTCATTCAATAAAAATACACCAGAAATTCCACTGAGTCCATTCTTTTCATTTCCTTTTCCTTCCATTAACTTAGGTAGTGATTGTCCCCGGTAGGTTTTCTCTATTGTGTTTCATGTAAGGCTCCCATATTTGTTCGAATATTTCAATATTATTTCTTAAACTATATGTTATTTTTTCTAATGGAATACATTTATTCATTTCTATATACCATTGTTGTATTTTCAAATTATCTTCCAATTTCCAGGTTGACATAATACATTTTTTTGCTACGGCTAGAGCTATCTTAACAAATCTTTTTTGTGCATCCTCCAAATCAATTCCAAATTCTTTGTTTTTTATGTTACTTAGGAGGCAGATCTCTGGATTCTTTGGTATATTGTTTTCTGTTATTTTATTTAATATCTGATTTAGATCTTCCCAAAATTTTTCTACTTTCTCACATATCCAGATTGCATGAATTGTTGTTCCCATTTCTTTTTTACATCGAAAACATCTATCAGATACTGTTGAGTCCCATTTATTTAACTTTTGAGGTGTAATGTATAGCCTGTGTATCCAGTTATATTGTATCATACGTAACCTCGTATTTATTGTATTTCTCATCGTTCCAGAGCATAACTTCTCCCATATTTCCTTCTTTATCTTTATATTTAAATCTTGTTCCCATTTTTGTTTAGTTTTACCATTTGTTTCCTCATTCTCCTTTTCTTGCAGTTTAATATACATATTTGTTATAAATCTTTTGATTATCATTGTATCTGTAATCACATATTCAAAGTTACTTCCCTCTGGCAAACTCAAACTGCTTCCTAATTTATCCTTCAAGTAGGATCTCAATTGGTAATATGCCAGCGCTGTATCTTGAGTTATATTGTATTTCTCTTTCATTTGTTCAAAGGATAATAATCTATTTCCTGAAAAACAATTTTCTATTCTTTTAATCCTTTTTTTCTCCCATTCTCTAAAGGAAAGGTTATCTATTGTAAAAGGGAGTAACTTGTTTTGCGTCAATATTAGTTTTGGTAATTGATAATTTGTTTTATTTCTTTCTACATGAATCTTCTTCCAAATATTGAGTAGATGATGTAATACTGGAGAACTTCTATGTTGTACCAATTTTTCATCCCATTTATATAATATGTGTTCAGGTATCTTTTCCCCTATTTTATCTAATTCTAATCTGGTCCAATCTGGCTTTTCCCTTGTTTGATAAAAATCTGATAGGTATCTTAATTGTGCGGCTCTATAATAATTTTTAAAGTTTGGCAGTTGTAAGCCTCCTTGTTTATACCATTCTGTTAATTTATCTAGTGCTATCCTCAGTTTCCCCCCTCTCCATAAAAATGTTCTTATTATTTTCTTTAACTCTTTGAAGAATTTTTCTGTCAGTTGTATTGGCAATGCCTGAAATAAGTATAATATCCTTGGAAAAATGTTCATTTTAATACAGTTTATCCTTCCTATTAGTGTTAGTGGTAAATCTTTCCAATGCTCTAAATCGTCCTGTAATTTTTTCATTAGTGGATAATAATTGAGTTTATATAGTTGGCCGAGATTTTTATTTATTTGTACACCTAGGTATCTTATTGCTTGCATTTGCCATCTAAATGGTGATTCCTTCTTAAATTTTGAGAAATCCGCATTATTCATAGGCATTGCTTCACTTTTATTTACGTTGATCTTGTAACCCGACACTTCTCCATATTCCTTCAATTTCTTATATAATTCTTTTATTGATAGTTCTGGTTCTGTTAAGTATACTATAACATCATCCGCAAATAAACTGATTTTATATTCCTTGTCTTTTATTTTTATCCCTTTTATATTATTTTCTGTTCTTATCAATTCTGCTAGTGGTTCTATAGCTAACGCAAACAATAAAGGTGATAGTGGGCATCCCTGCCGTGTTGACCTGCTTAAGTTAAATTGCTTTGATACATGTCCATTTACTGTCACTTTCGCTAATGGTCCCTTATATAATGCTTTAATCCAATTAATATACTTCTCCGGTAAACTGAATTTTTGCAATACTTTGAACAAATAATTCCATTCTACTCTGTCAAAGGCCTTCTCTGCGTCTAAAGCAACTGCTACTGTTGGCGCTTTATTTCCTTCTACTGCATGAATTAAGTTAATAAATTTACAAATATTGTCTGTTGTGCGTCTTTTTTTGATAAATCCAGTTTGGTCTAGATTTACCATTTTCGGTACATACTCTGCTAATCTGTTTGCTAATAGTTTAGCTATTATCTTATAATCTGTGTTAAGTAAAGATATTGGTCTATATGACGCTGGTGTGAGTGGATCTTTCCCTTGCTTTAGTATTACTGTAATTATTGCTGTTTTACATGAATCTGGTAAGCTTTGTGTTTTATTAATCTGGTTGATTACTTCCAGGAGGGGCGGAATTAATAAGTCTTTAAATGTTTTATAGAATTCTACTGGGAATCCATCCTCTCCTGATGTCTTATTATTTGGTAATTTTTTTATTATCTCTTGTATTTCTACTATTCCAAATGGCTCTGTTAATTTATTTTGTTCCTCTATTTGTAGTTTTGGTAGTTCAATTTTAGTTAGAAATTCATCTATTTTCCCTCTTTCCCTTCGTTTTCAATTCGGTATAATTGTTCATAGAATTCTCTAAAGTTTTCCTTAATTTCTTTTGGATTATATGTAATTTGTTTGTCTTTTTTCCTTGATGCCAATACCATTTTCTTCGCTTGTTCTGTCTTAAGCTGCCATGCTAGGATTTTGTGCGTTTTTTCACCTAGTTCATAATATTTCTGTTTTGTCTTCATTATATTTTTCTCCACCTTATATGTTTGTAGTGTTTCATATTTTATTTTTTTATCTGCCAATTCTCTTCTTTTAGTTGTATCTTCCTTCATTGCTAATTCTTTTTCTATATTTAATATTTCCCTTTCCAACTGCTCTGTTTCCTGATTATAGTCCTTTTTCATCTTGGTTACATAACTTATTATTTGCCCTCTAATGAATGCTTTCATTGCATCCCATAGTATAAACTTATCTTTCACTGATTTCGTATTTATTTCAAAATACATTTTAATTTGTCTTTCAATAAATTCTCTAAAATCCTGCCTTTTAAGTAACATGGGGTTTAATCTCCATCTATACATTCTTGGAGGGATGTCCTCTAACTTTATTGTCAATATTAAGGGTGAATGGTCCGATAGTATTCTAGCTTTATATTCTGTTTTTCTTACTCTATAATAGGTCTATTCTTGAGTATGTTTTATGTCTAGCCGAGTAATATGAATATTCCTTTTCCTTTGGGTGTTGTTTCCTCCATATATCCAAAAGTTGCATTTCTTCCATCGATTTAATTATAAATTTGGTTACTTTGTTCTTTCTGTTAATTTTTTTCCCAGTTTTGTCCATATTTGAATCCAAATTCAGGTTGAAATCCCCTCCTATTAATATGTTCCCTTGCGTATCTGCTATCTTCAAAAAGATATCTTGCATAAACTTTTGATCTTCTTCGTTAGGTGAATATGCATTGAGTAGATTCCAAAACTCCGAATATATCTGACATTTTATCATTACATATCTCCCTGCTGGATCTATTATTTCCTCTTCTATTTTAAATGGCACATTTTTACTAATTAATATAGCTACTCCTCTTGCTTTTGAATTATACGATGCTGCTGTTACGTGTCCTACCCAATCTCTCTTTAATTTCTTGTGCTCCAATTCAGTTAAATGTGTTTCTTGCACAAATGCTATATCAATTTTTTTCTTTTTTCAGTAAATTTAGCAGTTTCTTCCTTTTAATTTGGTTATGTATTCCATTAATATTTAAATTCATATAGTTCAACGTAGCCATTTTATACTTTGTTTATCTTCCCTTTCCGTTTCTCCATCATTACCTTTCCTTCTTATCCATTTCTGCTTTCTTGTTTTGAACCCTTTATAAGACAACATTCCTAAAACATCCAACATTTTCCCTATTCTCCTATTTAAAACTTCTTTAGCCCTAATCTCCCCTTCCCCTCCTGAGTTGTCCTTTATCCCTTGTTGGACAACCACATCTCCCCTCTCCATTTGGATTTGCGAATTCACTCGCAAGCGTCAGCTGATTTTGCAGTGACCGTAACTCCTCCCCACCCAGCCCCCCCCCAGAAAAGATTTCACTTTTCATATGTAACAAAGGTCACTCTTTTAATTCCCTCCTTATTCCCTCTATTCCATTTCCTTCCCTTATTAATTCTTGTCTATACTCTCTATATTTTCCTCTAAATACAGATACATTCATGTATGCACACTATACATATACACACATATACCTCTTTACCCACATACATATAAATCGTGGTCATTTTTACTCTTATTACATGTCTTCATCTCTCTGCTTGTTTTGTAGTTGTTCTGCAAATTTCCTAGCTTCCTCTGGATCCGAGAATAGTTTTTTTCCATAAGATCGTTTTCGCTGTATTGAACTCCTTCCTCTTCTTCAGGAGTTCAAAACTTATGTGTCTTTTTAGTTCGCAGTCTTTTGTACTCTCGTTACACGTCTTCAACTCTCAGTCTATTTTGTAATTGTTCTGCATATTTTTGTGCTTCCTCTGGATCCGAGAATAGTCTGTTTTGCTGCCCTGGAATAAATATTTTCAATACCGCTGGATGCTTTAGTATAAATTTATACCCTTTCTTCCCTAAAATCGCCTTTGCTGCATTGAACTCCTTTCTCTTCTTCAGGAGTTCAAAACTTATATCTGGATAAATGAAGATTTTTCGCCCTTTGTACTCCAGTGGCTTGTTGTCCTCTCTTACTTTTTCCATTGTTTTCTCCAGTACCTTTTCTCTTGTAGTATATCTTAGGAATTTTACTAAAATAGATCTTGGCTTTTGTTGTGGTTGTGGTTTAAAGGCCAATGCTCTATGTGCCCTTTCTATTTCCATTTCTTGCTGTAGTTCTGGACATCCTAGGATCCTGGGGATCCAATCTTTTATAAACTCTCTCATATTCTTGCCTTCTTCATCTTCCTTAAGGCCCACTATCTTTATGTTATTTCTTCTGTTATAATTTTCCATTATATCTATTTTCTGAGCTAACAGCTCTTGTGTCTCTTTAACTTTTTTATTAGATTCCTCTAATTTCTTTTTTAAGTCCTCTACCTCCATTTCTACTGCTGCTTCTCGTTCTTCCACCTTGTCCATTCTTTTTCCCATTTCTGATAAGGTCATATCTATTTTATTCATTTTCTCTTCTGTATTGTTTATTCTTCTTCTTAAATCATTAAATTCTTGCGCTTGCCATTCTTTAAATGACTCCATGTATTCTTTAATAAGAGAAAGTATATCCATTGTCTTGCCTTTCCCTTCTTCTTCCATTTCACTGTACTCTTCCTCTTCTTCTTCCTCTGGGTTGGCCATCTGTTGTTTCTTTGTTGTCCTTTTCTTCTCTTCTTTCTTGTTTTCGTTGTCTTCTATGTTCTCCTCTTGCTGCTCCTGTTCTGCAGCTGTCATTGCCGGCTGTGGAGATCGACTCCCCAGCTGGTCACCCCTCCCGTCGGTGTGTTTTTTTGCATGCGCATTGCGCATGCGCGGTTGCGCACTTTTACTCGGCTCATTGAGCCATTTTTGTAGTCCACTTTCTACCGACCTGAGGGAGCGGGTTTCTCTCTCCACCGCGGGCCTCTTCGAACAGGTAAGGCCTTCTCCTTCTTCTTCCATTGTCTTCTCTTCCTCTCTTCTTACCGTTGGTTTTGATTTTTATTTTTTCATCGCCATCTTCTTTCCACCTTTATACTCATTTTACTTTAATTTTTATTTTTGTGCCTTTGTATTTTCCTTTATTTTTTCCGACTTTTCTGGAGAGGGCTGGAGTTCACTGTCCGGCCACTACTCCATCACGTGACTCCTCCCCAGTCATGTTGCCTTGAGTGGAAGTAGTCCCTCTCTCTCGGATGCTTCCTTCTCCATCAAATTCAGCTCTTTCATACCATCAATAGTGACACTATTGTTCCTTTGTACAGACTATTATTTTTGTTGATTTGTCCAAAACAGGATCTAGGCAAAAATTAAAATCTCTCCCAATTAGAACATTTTCTTTTGCTTCTGCCAATCTCAGGAAAGTATTTTGTATAAATTTTTCATCATCTATATTGGGGGCATACAAATTGACTAGGGTCCAGGATTCTGAATATATTTGTCAGTGCACCATTATGAATCTACCAAATCTATCTGTCATCACACTCTGCACTCTCACCGGAACACTCTTCCCTATCAAAATTGCACCCCCCCCCCTTGCTTTTGAACAAAATGAGGAGGTCAATATCTCACCCACCCACCCGCTCCTCAGCTTTTGGTGTTCAAACTCCATTAAGTGAGTTTTCTGAAGGAAGGCTAGGTCCACTCCCATTTTCTTAATGTGTGCCAAGACTCTATTTCTCTTAATCTTTCCATTCAGACTGTTAACATTAAAGCTTGTAAACTTTATACTCTTATTCATGCTTCAAGGGCTGTCATAGCCAACTTATCTTTGTACCTCAGTGGCTCAAAGGCCCCATCTCAGCCATCCTCTTACCATCAGCCATTGGATCCTGTACACATGCACCATGCTAGACCCTAGAGAACAAAAACTAAAACTAAAATAACTATGTAAGGAACAAGGGTGGGAACAAAGACAAAGACTCAAATTATTAACCAATAAAAAAGACACAAGGGCCATTCACAGCCATACATTCCTTTAACTCCCTTTTACCCTCCCATCATAACCTTTACCCTTTACTACATTGACCTTCCCTCCCTACCCTCCCTACCCTGTGTGCCATTTAACATTCTCCCCTGTTTGTTTCCCATGTGTTAATAAAAGTTATGTGAACCTTATACTCTTCTCAACACAACAAATGGTGCTGCGAGCAGGGTTCAAAAGAATTACGATTGGACACACATGATGACTTAACCATGTTGGAGATTGTATTAATAACTCTGTGTGTGGTCATCCTGCTGGGTACATGTGTGATTGTGTACCTGCTCAATGACAGGGACCCCATCTCTGATTTCAGAAACAGGGACACCAGGAGGCAACCCTTAGGAATCCCGGGGTTGGACTATAAAATCCCTGGGTGGACCAATGACTATCAAGGGTTCAGCTGTTTGGCAGTGTCGATTGGGTCAACAGGTTGGACTGCCACAGAGATAGGGGACCATGTGGTCTCCCACCTGGAGTTATTGGGGTTTCCCCAAGGCCTGGGGGAGTCACAAGTCAGCCCTAGATTTACTGATATCCCTACTCAGGCACCAGTGGGATATCATGTCCAAGTTAAGTAGTCAGGGCGCCCAGAAAGCTAGTGAGATAGAATCCCTGCAGCATGAGTGTTGACAACTGCAAGAGGCACCACAGATTGCCCAAGGACAAGTGACTAACTTACAATTTAAAATCATGGAAACACAGCAGCTGCAAGCAGCTCACTGATCTGCCTTGCAGCTTGACTCAGGAAATGTCCGAGCCATTGTCCAGCAGAGGGAGAGGATCGACATGTGGTGGGAGGATTGGTATGAATGGATGCATGGTGATAACCCTGAATAAACTGAATCCCAAAGAACAATTCCTCCTCCCTGTGTGCCTGAGCCTTTACAAGCCTGACCAGTGACTACGCAGTCCCAGGTCTGCAATGAGGGCACCTCAATGACTCTCTAAAATGGGGAGGTAGCTGAAAATGGAGGGGCCTCAGCTGGGCACATGGGTGGTCATTGTGAGATAATGGAGTCCCAGGACGACTCTGCTAAGAGGCTAACCAGGCAAACAGACCAATACCATTAGTGGCCAGGAGAATATTTAGTCATGCCGCTGCTTTAGTTGGGAAACAAGCACCATGGGCAGTCTATCTGACCACCAGACGATTGCCAACACCTTGCAGGCACCACCATATTGTGGTGACTGCAGTCTGGGCCAGGGTCCTGCCCTCCCAGAATGGGGACGACATGGTCAGCCACAGTGGCACACCATTGGGACGGGACATGGATTGTTAAGGGAGTGGGACTATACGAGGCACCTAAGAGCACCACCTCCCAGGGAGCCTTGATGGGTTATTTAGTCACCTCCACATGCCCCGACCATAGAGGATCCACAAGCATTATCAAATTACATGACAGACTGAATCTCTAAAAGAAAAAGAATAAAGAACTGCACACTTAAAAAGTTTGTGCTGCTGATGTATGGGTTTACATTTGTGTTGGAACTTTAAATCTCAACTTTAAATTGAGATTAATTCTATATTAGCGTGTTATGTTGTTAGACTAAACATTTCATGGAAAGGGGATAATGATAGAGTGCTAGTTATAATCCTGACCACTAGAGGGAGTTAGAGATGAGTTGTTGAAGCTCAGAGTAGATTCAAAATGGATGCCTCTACAAGGATGTGAATGAGTATAGTTGTTGTAAAAGAACCCAGGTTTCTTTATTACAACAAAAGAAACATCACAGCCAAGAGAGGGCTCTGGAACCTGATGAATGACCTAAATAAGCTGGAGAAACAGGCACTCGAGTTGGTGACCAGACAAAGTTCTTTCTCTACCCTCCCCTCTGACACTGGAGAACAGCACTCACCCTGCCCCATCGGAAACACAGTGACCCTATTTGGTTGGGAGGGGAGGGGTGGGGAAAGCTCTGAGCCATTGTCATTGAATTTGATTATCTGCCTTGTCCATTATACGGAAGGGTATATATTGATCTGCTTGATTGGTTTTTTTTAAAACGCATCTTTTTGTTTTTTTTTCTCTTTTCTTTTTTATAATTATAACATGTACAAAGAGTTATTGATTGTTATCAGAGTGATTGCAGAGTGATGTAGCTTCCAAGGGGTGCAATGTTGTGTGTGGAGGAAGTGTGGCCTCCCTGCCTGTATGCATCATAGATGGTCACATGTCCTCCCCATATGAAACTTATTTGGAAGTCACATCACCTGTCAATCAAGGTTGGACTCCGGCCACCCATTAGTTCTCACCTTGCCACTGGCTGCTTTAAATTACCTAGGGCAAGGGTGGCCAACCTTTTAATTTTTAATTTCAAGATACAGCACAGTAACAGGCCATTTTGGCCCATGAGTATGTACAGGGGGTGTTGGTTAATTAGGCGGAACAGACTCATGAGCTGAAATGGCCTGTTTCTGTGCTGTACCTCGAAATTAAAAATTAAAAGGTTGGCCACCTTGACCTAGGGTCATTATTGGCTAGAAGCTCTGCCTCATGGTCGAGGTCCTGGACACCGCTCCATGCCAGGTCGCTACTGTGGACGTTGCTGGAAGGGTAGCGGGTAAGATGTGCACTACACTGAAGGTGAGCTGTAATATCCCCAGAGTGTCTAAGAGTCCCTGTTTTCAGTGTGTGAGTGGGGTCGAATATAGGTTTACCATGGTAGGAGTCCAACGGATGTCCAAATGCTATGAGCAGAGGACCCCAAAACCCAGAAGCAATAGAAATTCACTAAGACAAATGGTTACTTAATCAAAAGTTGCTTTAAACATGAAATCAGGATCAAACTTTAACTTATTACTATTAACTTAACCCCCTTCTAATTCTAAGACCACATGTATGTAATGTGTATACAAGTTCAAAGAAATTCTTTGACTCACAGTCCAATCTCACTTCTCATTCCTCCCAAGTTCATCGGTATCAGGCAATTCTTATACCGTGCACAGAATTTAACATTTATGAATTTTACCAGGCTTTGGTACTTGAAAGGTAAATGGTTACCACTTAGAAATGTTCTTGTCAGTTTTTTAATTTTTAAAATTTTTGCACTGAGTCATATCAATTCTTTTTTCTCTTCTTTGGCATGGCTTCGCGGACAAAGATTTATGGAGGGGGTAAAAAGTCCACGTCAGCTGCAGCCACGTTTGTGGCTGACAAGTCCGATGCGGGACAGGCAGACATGGTTGCAGCGGCTACAGGGGAAAATTGGTTGGTTGGGGTTGGGTGTTGGGTTTTTCCTCCTTTGCCTTTTGTCAGTGAGGTGGGCTCTGCGGTCTTCAAAGGAGGTTGCTGCCCGCCAAACTGTGAGGCGCCAAGATGCATGGTTTGAGGCGATATCAGCCCACTGGCGGTGGTCAATGTGGCAGGCACCAAGAGATTTCTTTAGGCAGTCCTTGTACCTTTTCTTTGGTGCACCTCTGTCACGGTGGCCAGTGGAGAGCTCGCCATATAACACGATCTTGGGAAGGCGATGGTCCTCCATTCTGGAGACGTGACCCACCCAGCGCAGCTGGATCTTCAGCAGCGTGGACTCGATGCTGTCGACCTCTGCCATCTCGAGTACTTCGACGTTAGGGATGAAAGCGCTCCAATGGATGTTGAGGATGGAGCAGAGACAACGCTGGTGGAAGCGTTCTAGGAGCCGTAGGTGATGCCGGTAGAGGACCCATGATTCGGAGCCGAACAGGAGTGTGGGTATGACAATGGCTCTGTATACGCTTATCTTTGTGAGGTTTTTCAGTTGGTTGTTTTTCCAGACTCTTTTGTGTAGTCTTCCAAAGGCGCTATTTGCCTTGGCGAGTCTGTTGTCTATCTCATTGTCGATCCTTGCATCTGATGAAATGGTGCAGCCGAGATAGGTAAACTGGTTGACCGTTTTGAGTTTTGTGTGCCCAATGGAGATGTGGGGGGGGGGGTCTGGTAGTCATATCAATACCACATCCACAAATGATCATCAACAATATATAGTGACATTTTTTCTTTTCCCCCACTTCCTCTCTCCCCTTCCTCACCCTCATCAAATATCAATTAATGATAAAACACTTAAAACAAAGAAATAACCAAAGAAAGAAAAAGTCGTATCGTCCACTTTCACATATTTAAATCTTATTGTGGTCATAATCATGTTGTTTTACGAGATGGAGGTTTGTGGTCGGCGTTCTCCGACATATTTTATATATGGTTCCCAAATTTGTTCAAATAATGTCTTTCAGATTGTACGTAATTTTTTCTAACGGAATACACTTGTTTATTTCTGTACCACTGTTGTATTTTAAGGTTTGTTTCCAATTTCCAGGTTGTCATAATACATTTTTTGGTGACTGCTAGCACTATCACAATAAATTCTATTTGGGCTTTGTCTAATTTTAGTCCTAATTTTTTGTCTTTTATATTATTTAACTGACTTTTTTTGGATCTTTTAGTATATTATTTTTTGTGATCTTCCCAGAAAGTTTTTACTTTTGAGCATGTCCAAATTGCATGCAATGTTGTTCCAATCTCTTGTTTGCAACGAAAACATTTATCCGACGCTGTTGGGTACCATTCTTTTAATTTCTGAGGAGTAATATAGAATCTGTGTAGCCAGTTATATTGAATCATACATAATCTACTATTTATCACGTTCCTCATTGTTCCTGTACATAACTTCTCCCACGTTTCGTTCTTTATCTCTGTGTTTAAATCTTTTTCCCAACTTTGTTTCGGCTTATACCTTATTTTATCTTCTTCTTTATATTGCAATTTGATGTACATGTTTGTAATATTTTTTTTTAATTATCATTGTGTCTGTGATTAAATATTCATAGTTACTACTTTCTGGTATCTCAGGCTATTTCCCAATATATCTTTTAGATAAGTTTTCAATTGGCAATATGTAAACATTGTTATTCTATATTTATCTTTTAATTGCTCAAATGTTAATAAATTATTTCCCAAAAAGCAATCTTCTATTTTCTTGATTCCTTTTCTATCCCATTCCTTGAAAAATAAATTGTCTATTGTAAAGGGGATTAATGAGTTTTGTGTTAATATCATTTTTGTTATTTGATAATTTATCTTTTTTTCTTCCAGGTGTATTCTTTTCCATAATTTAAGTATGTGATGTAGTACTGGTGAATTGTTATATTGCACCAATTTTTCATCCCATTTATAAAGTATGTGTTCCGAGATATTTTCTCCCAATTTGTCTAATTCTATCTTAGTACAGTCCGGTTTTTCTCCTCTCTGATAAAAATCTGATAATTACCTTAATTGTGCCACCCTGTAGTAGTTTTTGAAGTTTAGTAGCTGTAACTCTCCTTGTTTGTAACTCCATGTTAATTTTTCTAGCACCATTCTTGATTTCTTACCTTTCCATAAAAATTTCCTTACTATTTTCTTCAGTTTTGCAAAAAAATTTCTCTATCAGGGGAATTGGTAACGTTTGGAATAGATATTGCACTCATGGGAACACATTCATCTTAATACAGTTTACTCTTCCTATTACAGTTAATGATAGCTCTTTCCAATTCTCCAAATCTTCCTGTATTTTTTTAATTAATGGTTCATAATTTAAGTTGTATAAATGTTTTAGGTTGTTATCTATTTTGACACCAAGCTAACATATTGCCTGTGATTGCCATTCGAAAAAGGTATCTCTTCTAAATTCTGAATAATCAATTTTGTTCATTGGCATCACTTCACCTCCATTGGTGTTAATCTTGTACCCCAATATCTCTCCATATTCTTTCAGTTTCATATGTAGTTTTTTTATTGACCCATCTGGCTCTGTCAAATACACTATGATGTCATCTGCAAACAGGCTGATTTCATATTCTTTCTCTTCCACTTCCATTCCTTTTATCATAATTTCCCTCCCCATCAACTCCGCTAGTGGTTCAATAACCAAAGCGAACAGTGAAGGGGATAATGGGCATCCCTGTCTTGTTGACCTGCTTAATTTAAAGTGATCTGATACATATCCATCCATCACCACCCTTGCCAACGGTCCACCATACAATGTTCTAATGTAGTTAATAAATTTTTCTGGTAGTTTAAATTTCCACAACACTTTAAACAAATAGTTCCACTCTACTCTATCGAAGGCTTTCTCTGCGTCTAACGCAACAGCCACCATTGGCATTTTATTCACCCGTGCTGCATGTATTAAATTAATAAGTCTACAAACATTATCAACTCCCCATCTTTTTTTTTAACAAATCTAGTTTGGTCTTTCCCCTCCAGCCTCGGTACACAATTATTCAGTCTGCCTGCTAATAATTTTGCTATTAATTTATAAACTGCATTCAATAATGATATCGGTCTGCATGATAGCAGATCCCTTCCTTCCTTTGCGATTACTGTAATTATTGCTATTTTACATGATTCTGGCATGTTTTGGGTCTCCTCCACCCAACCCACTACTTCCAGGAGGGGAGGGATCAAAAGATCCTTAAAAACTTTATAAAACTCTTTTGGGAATCCATCTTCACCTGGTGTTCCATTGCCTGGTAGTTTTATTAATATATCTTATATTTCTTCAATCCCAAAAGATCCTGTCAATCCACCCTGCTCTTCCATTTGTAGATGGGGCAGTTCAATGTTAGATAAAAATTCATCAATTTTGTCATTTTTTTCTTTATTTTCAGTTTGGTATAATTGCCCACAGAATCTTTAAAAAATTTCATTAATCTCCAATAGATTACACATGATCTGGTCATCGTTTCCCCTTGTTGCTAGAATGGCTCTTCCAGCCCGCTTTGTTCCAAGTTTCCAGGATAATATTCTGTGTGTTTTCCCTCCCAGCTCACAATAACCTTGACTTGTCTTCACTACATCTCCCTCCACTTCACATGATTGCAATGCTTCACACTTTAATTCTTTCTCTGTCAGCTCCCTCCCCCTTCTGCATCCTCCCCCCCAACTCCCCCTCCAACTGCTCCACTGCCCGACCACATTCCTTCTTAATTTTAGTCATATAGCTAATTATTTGTCCTCCAACAAAGGCCCTCATTGCGTCCCACAAAATGAATCCATCTCCCACTGACTCCATATTCATCTCGAAGTACATTCCAATCTTTTGCTCAACATATTCTTTGAAATCCTGTCCCTCCAACAGTGCAGGATCCAGTCTCCATCCACACATCTTTGGTGGGGCATCCTCCAATTCAATTGTTAATAACAGGGGAGAGTGATCTGATAATAACCTTGCTTTATATTCTGGTTTTTTTAACTCTTCCTTGGATCCGTGCTGATAACAAAAACATGTCAATTTTTGAATAGGTCCCATGTCCACCCAAGTAGTGTGAACACTCTCTTTCCCCCTGGTGTCGCCTCCACCATACATCGACCAGTTTCATATCGTCCATTGCTCCCAGTGTAAATTTTGTTACTTTATTTTTATTGTTAATTGTCTTCCCAGTTTTGTCCATCTTTGGGTCCAAGTTGAAGTTGAAATCCCCTCCAAGCAAGATATGTCCCTGTGTATCTGCCATCCCTAGGAAAATGCCCTGCACAAATTGCTGGTCTTCCCCGTTAGGTGCATAGATGCCCTGTAAATTCCAAATTTCAGAACAAATTTGGCACTTTGTCATTACATATCTACCTGCTGGATCTGTTATTATTTCTTTTATGCTGATTGGTAGATTTTTATTGACTAATACAGCTACTCCCCTGGATTTTGAATTGTATGATGATGCCACTACATGGACTACCCAGTCTCTTTTCAATTTACTGTGTTCTATCTTGGTTAAGTGTATTTCTTGCACAAAATCAATGTCGATTTTTTCTTTTTTTAAGTAATATCAGTAACCTCTTTTAATTTGGTTGTGTATTCCATTAATATTTACAGTCATGAAATTTAATGTACCCATTATTTTTGCACATTTCAATACACAACGACACAGTTAAAAAACAAATTATCCTAGAAACCCCTACTAAAATTAACACAAAATATTCCTATCCAAAATAATGTAAGTCCCCCCTGTATTGGGTTGTCTTTGGCTCCTTCCCAGACAACCATAATTCCTTTATCTATTTGGGTTGCAGTAAAAACCACAAGCATCAACAGATTTTGTGGTAGTAATTCTTTTCCTCTCCCTAGCCCCCCCCCCAAGAGAAACACTATATATTTTTCAAAAATGTTACAAAGCTTTTTTTTTCCCCCTTTTTTTCTTATCTTTTTCAAACTTCAATTTTATATTTACATTATTATCTTTACATTTAATCTCTATACATTGTTTCGATAGTCTTTTTTTAAAAAATACTTCTCGTTTCGTTTTCTGTTCGGTAGTTGTTCAGCGAAGTATTGGGCATCCTTTGGGTCTGAGAACAGTCTATTTCTTTCCCCTGGAATAAATATTGCTGGATGTCACAGATTAAAATTATATCCTTTCTTCCATAGTATCTGCTTTCTCAAGTTAAATTCTTTCTGTTTCTTTAAGAGCTCGAAGCTGATGTCTGGATAGAAAAATATTTTTTGTCCTTTATATTCTAGAGGCTGCTTATTTTCTTTTACTTTATCTTTTGCCCGCTCTAATATTTTTTCTCTTGTTGTGTGTCTTAGTAATTTTATTATTACAGAACGTGGTTTTTGGTTTAAATAAGGCTTTGGTGCCAATGTTCGATGTGCTCTTTCAATTTCTATTTTATCTTGTAGTTCTTCTGCTTCCAAGACTTGTGGGATCCATCTTTTCATGAACTCCTTTATGTCTGTTCCTTCTACGCCTACTATTTTTATATTATTTAATTTGTCATAATTCTCTAAGACATCAATTTTTTGAATTAACTGATCTTGTATCTCTTTAATTTCTTTGTCTCTATTTTTCAGCTTTTCTTTTAGTTCATTAATTTCTAATTCTACAGCCTTCTGACTTTCTTCCATTTCATCAGTTCTTTTTCCTATATCTGCTATGGCCAGCTCTAGTTTTTGCATTCTATCTTTGGCTTTTTCCATTTTTATTTTTATTGTGTTAAATTCTGTTGTTAAAATGTCCTTTAATATCTTCATTTGCTCATTAAAATATTCTCTATCTATTAACTGTTTATCTTTTATACTTTCCTCTTTTCCATGTAAGTTTTTATCTTCTTCTCTAACTCCTTCTCTTGTCTCTGTTCCTCTTCTTGCCACAATGTCATCTGCCTGATTCTTTCTGACAGTTCATTTTTATCTTTTTGCTGGGCCCCCCTCCCATCAGTGTCTTTTTTATTATGTGTACCCTGCATGTGTGATCCTACGCGCATTTGTGGCTCAGTGAGCCATTTTTGTAGTTCATTCCAAGGAGGGCCATTGTCCAGCTGGGCACTTCCAACGGCTTCGGGGATCGAGCGTTCTTTTTTCAGGTAAGGCCTACCTCTTTTCTTTCTGCTGTTTTCCTGTCTTCTTCTTTTATCTGTCTCTCTGGTCTTTTCCTTTTTTGGTGCCATCTCTTGGGTTTTCTTGGTTTCTTTATCTTTCAGGCCTTCTATGCTTTTTCTGTCCAGCTTTGTTTTTTCTTTTTTTTTCCTTTTCTTTGTGGAGGGCTATTCTTCTCTGGCCACTACTCCATCGGCGTGATGTTATCCCTCGTTCTTGTCAGTTTTCAGAGAGATTTGTTGCTCATTGTACACCCACAACTGATCCCTTTTGATCACCCACTTCAGTATCTTGCTGATGAAACTTGCCCCATTAGGGTTTTCCAGATGATAACCTCTTTCTTTCAGGTCACCACAGAGTTCCTTCATATTTTTCTTATTTCAAGTGAAACATTATACAGCTAGTCCTCTCCTCTTGTATGGACACAAGGGCTTTGACCAGGCTGAAATAAGAACTCACAACCCGCAATGGGGTTTTTCCACAAGCTTGCCAGCTTCTCATGTTCCAGTCCCAGCTGCTGCTGCTGAGCTGTAGAACTAAATTCTCTTTCTCTCTCTCTCTCTCACACACACATACACAGAAAATCACATGGCCCTCTTAGAACAGTCAACTCCACTCAGACAGATTGTGTCTCTGGACCTAATCTTCTGAGTTTGTTCATCTGTTGCTTTCCAAAACAATCATCCATTACTCCACAGGATATCCAATTAACGTCTACTTGTGAAGTCCTTATAGGCATCTTCAGAGTTTCTGCAAAGGCACTCGGAGCCTGAACTGTCCTGCTTGAGCAGAGCTCCAGCACTTAGAATGAGATCTGTTTTGAAGTGTTTGTGAGCTAAACTAAAAAAACCTACCAGAATTTATCTCCTATGAAACATATCTATATACAATATAAAATATAACAAACTGTCACACAAGGTCAACATCTATATTGTCACTCATGTGAAAGTGGTGTGTGTGTAGTGTGTGAATGGGGTTGAATGTAGGTTTACCATTGTCGGAGCCTAACTGATGTCTGAAGTGAATGTGTGATTATAACATGTGTCCAGATTCGTCTCTCTGTGAACCCACTGAACCTGATACTCTACTCAACACAACACCACATTTTTGTAGATGCATAGTGCAATACACAAAAGTGCTGGAAAAACTCAGCAGGTTATGCAGTGTCTCCAGAAAGCAAAGAGATATGACCAACATTTGGGCCTGAGCCCTTCATCAAGGACCTTCCTCCCCTCTCTGCTTTCCAGGGACTTCCCTCCAGGGAAGTCTCCCTTGTCCACTTAGCCCTTCCCACTAATCGCCCCTTCAGTACCTACTCCTATGACCTCAGGAAATGCTACACCAGCACCTTCTCCTTCACCACCATTCGGAACCCCAAACAGCCCTTTCTAGTGAAGCAACAACATATCACTTGTGACTCTGCAGGTGTCATCTACTGTATCCAATCCTCTACATCAGAGACAGATGCACGCTGGGCAATCGTCTTGTTAAGCACCTTCGCTCTGTCTGCTGCAATAATGAGGACTTCCTTGTGGCATCCCATTTTAATTCCACACTCCATTCCAACACTGACAGTCTGTCTGTGGCCTCATGCATTGCCAAACCGAAGCAACCTAGCCCCTACCCATCACTCTCTTTTCCTAACCCTTTGTCTCCTTTCCTCCAGCTCTCCACCCCCTTCCCTCTCCATTCAGAGCTCACCCTCCCCCTATCACCTGAGCATTTCTCTCCTGCCCTCCCAAACATATGCACCTATGGCGTCTTGCCTGTTGGCCTCTACAACTCCCCCTGCACCTTCTTTCCTCCTCTCATTCCCTCATCTTTTTAATCAGGTGCCTGCCTGTTTTTATTCTTATACCTTGACGAAGGGCTCAGGCTCAAAATGTTGATTTTCTCCATTTGTTTCCTATGGTTGCTGCGTGACCTGCAGAGTTTCTCCTGCACTTTTGTGTGGTGCAAAAAAGTGCTGCTTTTATTCATTGTTGGGCCAAATAACTGGAAATGATGACTATAGAATGGAGATCGAGAATATGGTTGGGTGGTGCCAGAACAATAACCTTGCCCTCAACATTACCAAGCCCAAGGAACTTATTGTTGATTATAGGAATAAGAAGCTGAGGTAACACACACCTGTTTGCATTGATAGGATGGAGGTTACAACCTCCAAGTTCATGGGAGACTATATTTCAGACCTCTCTTTGAGCCAGAATTTAGATGCAACTGTGAAGAAGTCTAACCAAAACCTCCACTTTCTAAGGAGTCTGCAGAGCTTTGGCACTGAATACACTATCAAACGTCTGCAGGTGTACTGTGGAAAGTATGCTGTCTGGTAACACTACAGCCTGGTTTGGTAATTTGAGTGCCCAGGAATGCACAAGGTTCCAGAAGGTAGCAAATAGAGTTAAGGTCCATCTCTGACCATCCATCCACTGAATACATCCATAAGAGGTGCTTCCGCATGAAGGAAGTTAACATCATAAAGAATCCCCTGGTCACAACTGCTACCTTTGGATAGAAGGTACAGAAGCTTGAAGTCCAGCACTTCTTGGTTCAAGAATAGTTCTCAGGCTTTAGACCTTGCCTTGTTACATTAATCAGAGTCTGCTCTGACACCACAAAAGGACTGCCTGCATGATTGCAAGGTTTTTTTTAGGATAAATGTGAATATATCTACCTACATTTACATTTATTGTCTCTTTTTAATTCAACTAAATCTACTATTGTTGTTGTTTCTTTTTGCAAAGTACCTTTTTGGCTGCTACAAGTAAGAATTTTGATTCAAATACATATTGTACAATGTATATGACAATAAACTCATTAACATCATACATCAGTAAGGAGATTTGAAAAGTACTCATCTCTGACATATACTGAGGTCATTAAATGTTCTTAAACAAGATACATTTGTACTTTATTTTTAAATATTTTTCTTATCTTTTAGTTTATGATGATATAATGTCACTAATTTGTTAGTTATTTCCCCAACTTACCACCTACAAGAGTTACGGCCATCCTCTGTATATACGATCAAAAAATTGTTTAAAAAATGAAAAAATATAAAAATTACGCATTTATGGGTGAAAGTCAGGCCTATCTATGGAAAATAAGTGGTGGCCAACCTATCGTGAAAGCTGGCTCGTGCCAGGTTGTATTTGACGAACGATAACATGAATGCAGTGTATTTCTGACATACATCCATTTTGAGATATGACAGGTCGGTCAGAATGGAACATGGATGCAAGTTGAGGACTACCTTTATTGTGAACCCTGACACCAAATTAAAATAATTAATTACATGCAATGAATTTCTTTTGAAGTGTTGTGACTGTTGCTACAACTATTAATCTATTCATAAAATACCCAAAAGCATTGTGGGAGTTTACTATGACCTTAATCACTGAAGCAGTGCTTAGATCAATGATCTCTGACTCAGAGACTTGTAACATGCTCCCAAGCTGATATTTGAAATTGAAGAAGCATTTTTTTCTCCTGTTCTTATTATACAGATGTGCTATAATTTCATTCCACAGACAATGCCACATTTTAAGATCAGTGAAACCAATTTACTCTTAGAGTAACTACACTGGACAACAATTTTTGCTTAAAAGGTTTGCTTCCTGAAACAAAATGGGCATGATGATAGATACGTTCAGATTTGCTGTATCTCACAGGAAGTTGGTGAAACATTAAATTAACTTTTATTAAATTTAACATGTTTAATTGCATAATAATGCTGACACATTACATTAGTTCAACTGACCTAAAAATGTTTTCCTGTTAACTTTCATTTGTATTCAGTGTCTGATCCCTCCCATGTCAGTGTCCAATGATAGTCAGCCAGTATTGATGGATTCCAGTTGCCCTTATAATACTTTCCTATGGTCATAATATCCTGGTGAAACCTTTCACCATGCTCATTACTGACTGCACCAAGATCAGCAGGGAAGGAGTCCAAGTGCAAATCCAGAAAATGAATTTTCAGTGACATGCTGCACTTCATGGTTTTGTAGCTTGAAGTTGACTTCAAATATGACAGGAGATCACAAAAATAGGTTATATCTAAAAAACAGTACATGTTAGGACAACGTTAAGGTGACTTTTGTGATCAGCAACCCAAAATTCATAAAATACACTCAAAAGTGTGCAGGAAGAAAAATTTTCATTTTGAGAGAAACATGATAGGCTGTGATTGAAGTTAAAAAAAAACCCACTGAAATGCTGAAGGAACTCAGCTGGTCTTTTCAGCATCTATAAAAGACAAAGATACAATGCCTAAGCCTTTCTTCAAGGGGGAAAAAACCCCAGAAAAATCAGAAACAATGGGGGAGGAATCCAGACCTATTGAACAAACTAGAGTTAGATCTGTATCACCAGAAACCTAAATCAGCTTATGCATTTAATTGAACAAACACTTAACTTTGCCTCTGAACTGATGGAAGCACCAAAAGTTAAGAACTGCACCTTTAATGTATTCAAACAGAATGGGCAGAAGAACAGCTCAATTGCTGCTGCAATTAAGTGTTAAATCAGCTCTCTTGGGTTATCCATTTAATGATGAGCAATTATTTTTAATTAATTTAAGGAAGACATTGGATTAAACAGACGATCCCATCAAAATCCTCCTTTGTGTGATCATAAGTGAACACCAGGCTATTTCTATTGATCCAAATTGACTTTTATGCAGCACTGATAATTTAATTCCCGCATTACTGCAGTGGAAGATACATTAATTATCCCATGGAGCTGCCATGCAATCTGCATGGTGTAAAGAAAGCAACAATTACCCTGACACATTCTTTCAATTGCCTGTTTAAGAATCCATAAGGAAAGACAAGTACCTGTATAATTAAGCTCTCAATAAACTAGAAACCTAATCTTCTGCCTCGTGTTTTGCACGTTACAGAATATGCAATGTTATTATGGACGAAACACAAAAAAAATTGTGGCAGAATTATAAAATAAAATGAAAAGAATGTGTTTAAATGAACAGCTTGTCAAATAAAATATGTTAATGATGACTAAGAATCACATTTTAAACTGTTAAAGATTAAATCTAGAGCAAATGATAGGAGATGATCTTATTTCTCAGAGCTTGGAGGATCTCTGGACCAAGATGGCTGTTTGTACAATGGACTCTGAATATCTATAAGCAAGAGGGTGGACATATTTCTTGCCTGAGTGGAAATTTAACATCTTGAAAGATTAGACTGCTGTTCAAGTGAATTGCTGGACTGATTTTGATAACCAAGGAATTTAGAAAGAATTTTCCTTGATATTTGTTTTACCACTTGGCCATAATTTTTTACCTTTCTTCAGAGATCACACAGCTTTTGATTGGGGAGGAGAATCTATGCATGGCAACCCAAATCATCAGACCTGTTGGTTTTTTTAAATTTAAATCTGAAGAGAATGAAATATTTAGTGGACAGTTAGTGGAGATATGCATACACAAATAAGGGGGAGAGACAAATAAATCATGTTGATTTTTTTCATTTATTTTTTAGCTTTACTGTGATGAAAGTGGAAACACTGGTCCAGTGTCCATAAACAAGAAGACTGACAGGGATTCACACAAAAACAGGGGCAAATGTCCTCGTAGGAATTACTGTTTTGATCTTGCAGCCAATACAAATAAAACTCTTGAAGGTCAAGGAAAACTTGCTGACAGCTGCAAGTTCTGTACTATCTTGTCTCTATATGGAATTTCTGATCTTCCAATTTCAATGTATCAATAATGGGGAGCAAATTTCTCCTATTTTACAGTTTATAATACAAGTACAGCGCAGAAAAAAAAACTATTTCAAGATAGTTATTGAACAAAAGTTAAAATAGCATTTTCATAGCAATGAAATAAACACATTGGCTTCTGTTTTACAAAGCAGCAACTATGTGAATTGATGTATAATATTTACCATTATAAAATGCCCCAAAGTAATTCACAGAAACATATGTTAATTTTTGTTTGCTTAAGTTCTGAGATGGTTTTGGGGGTTCAGATTCACAAGGGAAAAGGTTGTGAAGACAGGAATGCTAATTTTAAAATGTTAGTCGTCCATCAAATTTTGGATGACTTCAAGTTTATGGAGAGGAGCTGTGATGGACAGCTGAGTGGTTTCTCAAAGGAGTAATGGATGCCAATTAATACAGAATTCTGGGGTCAAACCACATGATGTAACTTCCTATATAATAATACATTAGTGCAGCAATCTATGTTAATAGCTATTACCGTTTAGAACAGTAACGGATGTGAGATATGCATGAAAACATGACCAAAAATATACTGCTAGCACATCTTACACTCACTTTCTCCAAATATCTTGCTTTTTCATCTGCTTTCAGCTGCATTTGAGCTTCAATCAGTAGCTGTTTAGATTCTGAAAGGAGAGAAAAGAGTGGGTTAGGGTTAAGAATTCCATTATTGTTATCTCATATACTTAAAGCACTTCAGAGATTATGAGTTTCTCTGAAATGCAGTTGATTAGTACAAAATAAAAAGCAGTACAGTTAGGTAGTGGTTAGCACAATGCTATACAGTGCCAGCGATCCAGGTTTGAATCCACCATTGTGTCTTAAGGAGTTTGTACATTCTCCCCCTTTCTGCATGGGTTTCCTCCAGGTGCTCCGGTTCCCTCCCACTCTTCAAAATATACGGAAGTGCTGTAGGTTAATTGGGGTATTTGGGTGGCATGAGCTCGTGGGCTGGAAGGGCCTGTACCATTCCATATGTCTAATTTTCTTTTAATTTAAAAAAGATTTTGTTGGAGTTAAGGAAAAATTCTCACAGCATTGAGATGAATGATTAATTCATGATTTGGAGATGGTGGATGGAGGTTGTTGCCAGAACTACAGAAGAACCCATTTCTTCAGATAGTTTGAGACTGCTCAAACTACAGGGGAATCATGTTGCTCTCCATTGCAGGCAAAACCTTCGCTAGGATTATACTAAATAGAATAATACCTAGTGTCGCCGAGAATATTCTCCCAGAATCACAGTGCGGCTTTCGCGCAAACAGAGGAACTACTGACATGGTCTTTGCCCTCAGACAGCTCCAAGAAAAATGCAGAGAACAAAACAAAGGACTCTACATCACCTTTGTTGACCTCACCAAAGCCTTCGACACCGTGAGCAGGAAAGGGCTTTGGCAAATACTAGAGCGCATCGGATGTCCCCCAAAGTTCCTCAACATGATTATCCAACTGCACGAAAACCAACAAGGTCGGGTCAGATACAGCAATGAGCTCTCTGAACCCTTCTCCATTAACAATGGCGTGAAGCAAGGCTGTGTTCTGACACCAACCCTCTTTTCAATCTTCTTCAGCATGATGCTGAACCAAGCCATGAAAGACCCCAACAATGAAGACGCTGTTTACATCCGGTACCGCACGGATGGCAGTCTCTTCAATCTGAGGCGCCTGCAAGCTCACACCAAGACACAAGAGAAACTTGTCCGTGAACTACTCTTTGCAGATGATGCCGCTTTAGTTGCCCATTCAGAGCCAGCTCTTCAGCGCTTGACGTCCTGCTTTGCGGAAACTGCCAAAATGTTTGGCCTGGAAGTCAGCCTGAAGAAAACTGAGGTCCTCCATCAGCCAGCTCCCCACCATGATTACCAGCCCCCCCACATCTCCATCGGGCACACAAAACTCAAAACGGTCATCCAGTTTACCTATCTCGTCTGCACCATTTCATCAGATGCAAGGATCGACAATGAGATAGACAACAGACTTGCGAAGGCAAATAGCGCCTTTGGAAGACTACACAAAAGAGTCTGGAAAAACAACCAACTGAAAAACCTCACAAAGATAAGCGTATACAGAGCCGTTGTCATACCCACACTCCTGTTCGGCTCCGAATCATGGGTCCTCTACCGGCACCACCTACGGCTCCTAGAACGCTTCCACCAGCGTTGTCTCCGCTCCATCCTCAACATCCATTGGAGCGCTTACATCCCTAACGTCGAAGTACTCGAGATGGCAGAGGAAGACAGCATCGAGTCCACGCTGCTGAAGATCCAGCTGCGCTGGATGGGTCACGTCTCCAGAATGGAGGACCATCGCCTTCCCAAGATCGTGTTATATGGCGAGCTCTCCACTGGCCACCGTGACAGAGGTGCACCAAAGAAAAGGTACAAGGACTGCCTAAAGAAATCTCTTGGTGCCTGCCACATTGACCACCGCCAGTGGGCTGATATCGCCTCAAACCGTGCATCTTGGCGCCTCACAGTTTGGCGGCAGCAACCTCCTTTGAAGAAGACCGCAGAGCCTACCTCACTGACAAAAGGCAAAGGAGGAAAAACCCAACACCCATCCCCAACCAACCAATTTTCCCCTGCAACCGCTGCAATCGTGTCTGCCTGTCCCGCATCGGACTTGTCAGCCACAAACGAGTCTGCAGCTGACGTGGACTTTTTACCCCCTCCATAAATCTTCGTCCGCGAAGCCAAGCCAAAGACCATCTCAAACATCAAAACAATCAGGAAGAAATGTAACTTAGTGTCTTATAACTTCAGTTTCTTCAGCAATATCCCTGTACCAAACTGAAGTACCAATATTAAAAATAGAGTCTGGTCCCATAATAGACCAACCTCCACTTAATCATTAATTATAGACTACTCCATCACTAAAAAGAACTGACTGCATCCTGATATCTCCACACAACAGTATTCATTACTGTCAAACTGTTTAAATATTATTCTGTTTATCTATTTTTCCCCAAGAAAATTAATAAACTTATATTTCTTCCCGCTTAGCTCCTACTTTTTAAAATCACTATCTCATCTTGCCTATATCTTTGTGTTCCCCCACACTTTGGTTTCTATCAATTAACCAATTCATTGAATTCACTTATCTTTCAGGATAACCTTTTAGATGGCACCTTATCAAATCTCTTCTGGAAATTCAAGCAAACTACACCCATTGGTTCCATTTTACTCACTCTGCTAGATACATTCTCAAAGAATGCTACAGTATTCGTCAAACACAATATTCCATTCTTAGAACATCCCAACTCCCTAATTGTAATTTAGTTTTCCAAATCTTCTGTAGCTCATTTCTTGGCCGTAATTCAGGGTATAGGTGACTAAATGTGTAGCCACAAATTGTGGTATGAAGAAAATAGGAGATAATCAAGGAATCAGAGTTTAAGAAATTTAAAATTGTGAACATTTGTGGGAGTGATGGAGATCACAGAAATAGGAAAGGACAAGGACATGGAAGGATTTGAATGAAAGGGCAAGAATTTTAAAACTGAACTGAGAGCTAATGGAACAGATGTTGGTGTGAGAAACTGGCTTAATTGTTAGGAGCATGAAAGATCAGGAAGGAAAGTTGATTTTGGAGATAATGGAGAAGTAGGGATACCAAGATGGAAAGTTGCAAGTTCAAGTTTTGTGGCAAAGTTAAATTGAAAAGATTCTCCATTCTTAAAATCCTGCCTCCAATTTAATAAGCAGCAATTAAGCCTTCAGGCAGGATTTCACCGTACTTCCACTGTATTACATATACTGAGTGAAACATGATAGGCTGCAGACACCATGATTGTAGTAAACTCACCAAAACGCTGGAGGAACTCGGCCGGTCTTTTCAGGATCTACAAGAGACAAAGATATATTGCCGACGTTTTGGGTCTGAATCCTTCAGTAAAGGTTAAAACCTTGTGTGTTTGATTTGTAGTTAATTTTATGACTATCCCTTTAAATAAGAATTGTTTGTAGTGTTACCATAGTTACTATGACATCATATGTCATAATATCTGGGTGTACGAGGAGCATGCTCTCATTCTTTGGAGAATCATGACAGATGTAAGTTCTCAAGATACTTTTCTTTGATTCCTCTTATTTCATCTTATTTGGTTTTTTAATATTTGTTTAAAGTTGAGTATCATTATTATTACACAGAATGCTATGTTTACTTATCGTTATGAAAATCTCAATGTGAAGTTATGCAAAATGTTTAATCATTATCAACGAATTAAAGCTACATTTATTAAGTTTGATTTATTGGAAATAAGATTGTAATTCAGAATATCGTCGCTTTGCATTTCTGTGAAGATGACATGTTTTGAAAATGGGAAATAGGAGAACTTGTAAAGTGTCATCTATATTAGTATTCAAAGTAAAATTGTAAACTTTGTTTGGAAGAAAGGATCGTAGAAATTTGTCTGATAGAATTTACAACCAGATTTAAAATCAAGAAGCAGTTTTCTGTTAGGAAATGTCTGCCAACTATGTCTGTCTGATAGCACAGTTTGAATTGAGCTGAAATAGCAAGATGCCTGTTGACCTTGGAAAAGAGATAAAGAGCTTTGGTTTGCAGAAACTGGCAGGAAGCCCAGAAGAAATGTTTTGAAAAGTTGTATAAATAACTGATAAGAAAAGCTGTTTGCAGAAGACAGATTTAAGACAGCCAGAGAAATCATCTTAAAGGGACCATGCAAGATACAATTTGTAATCAGTTCGCAGGAACTAGAAGAAGTGAGTAGAAGACAAGCTGCAGTTTGAAGAATCCAAGATGGAGAAGAAGTTTCATCAGGCTAGAGACCTCGAACAAGCAGAACTGTTTGATTGTGAGTTGAGCCAGCAAGGTGGACTAACAACTCTTGGAAGGAGGTTGGAGTCAGCCATCAATGAAGAAGCGGCTTCAACTACCAAGTAAGAAGAGGACCACAATAAGGCACTGCAGACCTCATTCACTGACTTAGAGGCCAGTGGAACTGGAACAGTATGCTGCAAAGCCCCACTGATGCTGCACCGAACAAAATGCTAAAGATAGGGACTCAATCAATGATATCTGAAAGTTCAGATGTGAATCCTGATGATAGTAAATGCATGCTAAGGCGCAAGCAGACTTGGCTACTATCAATGTACAACGTGAGCGGTTTGAGAAAAGACATACTTTAGAAAATATGGAAGCTGAAACGAAGAATCAGCAACTAACACAAGAAGCTAAAATGAAGAATCAGCAACTGAAGTTACAAATGGCTAGTGAAGAACAAAAAGGATTAGATCTTGAGGAATACCGTGCTATGAAGAGGACCACAGTAAGAGCATTATCTCAGGCTTCTGCAAAAACTATCACTCAAAGTGAAATACCCAAGGTGCTAGCATCCAACATTCCAGCATTGCAGCCACAAGAATTGAGTATACTCGAGCAAAGAACCACGGGTGGCGCTCCTAGCGCTCAAATGATGATGACCAACCCTGTGGAAAGAGCTAGCGACATTCAATCCCTTCCGAGCGCACAATATATGAATCTTCCCAAAAGGAGAGTATTTCAAAAAAATTCAACCATGCAAATTGATCATACTCACCATTGATGTCTCTTCGTCTTGCTGAAGAACCAGCGACAAGTCAAGGAACCACACCAATGTCATCACTTACATACTAAGAATCCCCATCAATGTCATCACTTACAACTCAAGGTCACCAGTTTAAGTTCAGCCAGCTCCATTCACAATACAACCAGTCGCAAGACAATATATGATCACTCATGGCAAAACAAAATGAAATTTCTGCTATGTTAGTGCATCAACAAGGTTCACCCAAGAAGGAAATTTCAGTTTTTAATGGAGATCCGTTACAATATCTGCCTTTCATAAAATCCTTTGAACATCACATTGAAAGTAATACTAAAAACATTAAAGATCGTTTGTATTTCCTAGAAAGTAGACTGGAGGGCAGGTGAAGGAGTTAGTCAAAAGTTGTCAATATATGAATCCAGACCAAGGTTTTAAAAAGGCAAAAGGACTATTGCAACATCATTATGGAGATGAACATATAATCACAAGGGCCCACGTAGACAAGATTCTTTCTTGGTCAGCAATAAAATCAGAGCACACAAGGGTTTTACAAGTATATGCACTCTTTCTGAAAGGATGTTATAAAACAATGGGAAGTAGTGTACATTTTCAAGAGCTGAATTTGCTTGCTAATTTCTTCAGCGACAAGATCTCTGAATCGCCTCCGAATCATGGGTCCTCTACCAGCATCACCTACGGCTCCTAGAACGCTTCCATCAGCGCTGTCTCCGCTCCTTCCTAAACATTCATTGGAATGACTTCATCACCAGCATCGAAGTACTCGAGCTGGCAGAGTCCGCAAGCATCGAATCCACGCTGCTGAAGGCCCAACTGTGCTGGGTGGGTCACATCTCCAGAATGGAGGACCATCGCCTTCCCAAGATTGTGTTATATGGTGAGCTCTCCACTGGCCACCGAGACAGAGGTGCACCAAAGAAGAGGTACAAGGACTGCTTAAAGAAATCTCTTGGTGCCTGCCACATTGACCACCACCAGTGGGCTGATATCGCCTCCAACCGTGCATCTTGGTGCCTCACAGTTCGGCGGGCAGCAACCTCCTTTGAAGAAGACCGCAGAGCTCACCTCACTGACAAAAGACAAAGGAGGAAAAACCCAATACCCAACCCCAACCAACCAATTTTCCCTTGCAACCGCTGCAACCATGCCTGCCTGTCCCGCATCGGACTTGTCAGTCACCAACGAGCCTGCAGCAGACGTGGACATACCCCTCCATAAATCTTCGTCCGCGAAGCCAAGCCAAAGAAATAAACAAATTAGCTTACAAGCTGAAGGACTTATGGAGAATTAAAGTTGCAGAACTTGAAATATTACCTTTGAGGATTTTGTACAATTTTTGGAATGGCATGCCAGTATCTGGAAATATTAAGGATATTTCAATAGTTCCTAAAGATGTCTTCTTTGGCTTGGCTTCGCGGACGAAGATTTATGGAGGGGGTAAAAAGTCCACGTCAGCTGCAGGCTCGTTTGTGGCTGACCAGTCCGATGCGGGACAGGCAGACACGATTGCAGCGGTTGCAAGGGAAAATTGGTTGGTTGGGGTTGGGTGTTGGGTTTTTCCTCCTTTGCCTTTTGTCAGTGAGGTGGGCTCTGCGGTCTTCTTCAAAGGAGGCTGCTGCCCGCCAAACTGTGAGGCGCCAAGATGCACGGTTTGAGGCGTTATCAGCCCACTGGCGGTGGTCAATGTGGCAGGCACCAAGAGATTTCTTTAGGCAGTCCTTGTACCTTTTCTTTGGTGCACCTCTGTCACGGTGGCCAGTGGAGAGCTCGCCATATAATACGATCTTGGGAAGGCGATGGTCCTCCATTCTGGAGACGTGACCCATCCAGCGCAGCTGGATCTTCAGCAGCGTGGACTCGATGCTGTCGACCTCTGCCATCTCGAGTACCTCGACGTTAGGGGTGTGAGCGCTCCAATGGATGTTGAGGATGGAGCGGAGACAACGCTGGTGGAAGCGTTCTAGGAGCCGTAGGTGGTGCCGGTAGAGGACCCATGATTCGGAGCCGAACAGGAGTGTGGGTATGACAACGGCTCTGTATACGCTTATCTTTGTGAGGTTTTTCAGTTGGTTGTTTTTCCAGACTCTTTTGTGTAGTCTTCCAAAGGCGCTATTTGCCTTGGCGAGTCTGTTGTCTATCTCATTGTCGATCCTTGCATCTGATGAAATGGTGCAGCCGAGATAGGTAAACTGGTTGACCGTTTTGAGTTTTGTGTGCCCGATGGAGATGTGGGGGGGCTGGTAGTCATGGTGGGGAGCTGGCTGATGGAGGACCTCAGTTTTCTTCAGGCTGACTTCCAGGCCAAACATTTTGGCAGTTTCCGCAAAGCAGGACGTCAAGCGCTGAAGAGCTGGCTCTGAATGGGCAACTAAAGCGGCATCATCTGCAAAGAGTAGTTCACGGACAAGTTTCTCTTGTGTCTTGGTGTGAGCTTGCAGGCGCCTCAGATTGAAGAGACTGCCATCCGTGCGGTACCGGATGTAAACAGCGTCTTCATTGTTGGGGTCTTTCATGGCTTGGTTCAGCATCATGCTGAAGAAGATTGAAAAGAGGGTTGGTGCGAGAACACAGCCTTGCTTCACGCCATTGTTAATGGAGAAGGGTTCAGAGAGCTCATTGCTGTATCTGACCCGACCTTGTTGGTTTTCGTGCAGTTGGATAATCATGTTGAGGAACTTTGGGGGACATCCGATGCGCTCTAGTATTTGCCAAAGCCCTTTCCTGCTCACGGTGTCGAAGGCTTTGGTGAGGTCAACAAAGGTGATGTAGAGTCCTTTGTTTTGTTCTCTACACTTTTCTTGGAGCTGTCTGAGGGCAAAGACCATGTCAGTGGTTCCTCTGTTAGCGCGAAAGCCGCACTGTGATTCTGGGAGAATATTCTCAGCGACACTAGGTATTATTCTATTTAGTAGAATCCTAGCGAAGATTTTGCCTGCAATGGAGAGCAACGTGATTCCCCTGTAGTTTGAGCAGTCTGATTTCTCGCCTTTGTTTTTGTACAGGGTGATGATGGTGGCATCACAAAGATCCTGAGGCAGTTTACCTTGGTGTAAAGATGTAAAGAAGTCTAAATTGTCATTTCAACAGAAACCAAAGGAATGTACCTTTGTTACTGCTGTGTCAGATACAAGCAACAAGAAAGAATAAGGAAACAATGGAAAAAGATCAGACTTTTCAGGAAAGCTGTTTGTATTGCAAAGATAAGCATGCTTTAGAAGAATGTTCACAATTAGAGAAAAAAAATCATATGACGAGAAATGAGCCCTTTTAAAGAATGGAATATGTTTTGGTTGCTTGTGTAAAGGACACGTCAGCAAAACTTGTAATAAGTGACTCAGTTGTGATACATGCAGTTTAAAGCATCCTAAGTTACTCAATAAAGTAAAGTTGAGAAAGAAGTCAAACAATCTTAATCCAAGACTAAAGACAAAGTCAAAGAGAATGCCTCAGCTTCAGTTCAGACAAATAGTCTAACTGGGGTCGGTGACCAAGTTTTCTCACTAGCTCCTGTACAGGTTAAAGCTAAAAAAGAAAGCTTCATACTGAAGACCCAAGAATCTCTAGGGTTTTCTATGAAGGCAGCTGTGGTGGCGTCTAGAGCACTGATGACGTGCCAGAACTTGGTGTCTCTGAAACAATTCCCCTTATGTGGAACTGTGACACAGTCAGCAGTAGCCAGTTCCTGGGCTGACTTGCTCAAAACATTGGGAGATGTATGCCCACCGCATTGGTTGCAGGTGCTGCAACTGTGGATCCGGCTGGTTTCTGCATTCTCATGCAATCGAAGCTGGTCCAAAACATTGGAACCGTCGGTGTAACCACTATAGCGACCGCTGCAGCAGCGCTACCAAATAAAGAGACATTCACACAGCATGAAGGTGAACCAAAGAATAACTTTATTGGTTCGAATTTGCCGCATCTCTGCACTGGCCCGCTCATTTCCAGTCTCACTCTCTGGTCGGCAGGCCACTATGCGCAAGTGGAGGGCTCCTTATCCCGCACATGGCACTAGGCGCAGGCTCCTTCTTGGCAGTGAAGGGGAACCCATACCATCTTGGACTGACCGCGTGTTGCAGTGATTCGGCCTGTTTACTCGCGCGGTCGCTCAACCCACTATACCTTTGTGACTAACAGAATTAATGAAATTGAGAAGGTTTCATGTTAAAACGGTGGATAATCCAGTTGACATGGCTTCATGAGGATCAAAGGTACAATTGTTTCTGAAAATAGCCAACACTTGGGTGTTCGGTCCTCAATTTTCTTTTGCAATCTCAAGAAAAATGGCATCAAGATCCAGAAGAGTTAAAATAAATTTCAATGGAAGATCCGGAAATTCAAAGCTCTAGTGTGAATACTATTCAAATATCTGATGAAAATTTCTGTTGATTCAAATAACATTGAGGAACTTACACTGAATCATCTCTTATTTCTTAAATCTAAACCTTTAATGCCTCCGGGTCAACTTCAGGAAGACACAGATGGAGAAAAGAGTAGTTTATTGTGGATTTATTTTGGAATAGATGGATTAAAGAATATCTTTCATTTTTATTACAAGAAAGACAAAAATGGTCTAAAGCTAAACATAATTTTGTACACAGAGACGTAATTATCATGGATGATTCTACACCAAGAAATTCTTGGTTGCTGGGGAGAATCATGGATACAGTTCCAGTCAAGAAAGGTTTCGTTCGGCAAGAGCCGATTAAAACCAAGACTGGTTATTTAAATTGACCTATTATTAAAATCTGTTTTTTTACAAGAAACATAAAGTTTTGATTTCTAATCTTATATTTACAACATTTAATTTTGTATCTGTACTAGTAATTATTATGTATTAGTCATTAAAGTCTATAATAATGTTTTGATTTGTAGTTAATTTTATGACTATCCCTTTAAGTAAGAATTGTTTGCAATTCTTACTATTACATCATATGTCATTATATCCAGGTGTATGGGGAGCTTTCTCTCATTTTTCGGAGAATCCTGACAGAGATGTAAGCACTCGAGATACTTTTCTTTGAATTCATCTTATTTCATCTTAATTTGATCTTATTTTGAATTTCTTTTATATTTGTTTAAAGTTGAATATTGTTATTATGACACAGAATGCTTTGCTTATGAAAATCTCAATGCGGAATTATGCAAAATGTTTAATCATTATCAATAAATTAAAGCTACTTACAGTTGCAAATACGAAGTTTGATTTATTGGATATAAAACAGTAATTCGGAATATCATCACTTATGTTTCTGTGAAGATGGCATATATTGAAATTGGGAAAAATTAGAACTTGGAAAGTGTCATCTACACCTTCTTCAAGGAGAAATCAGAAAAAGCAGAAGCAGGATATATCAGAAAGGCTCAGAATTCAACAATGGGGAAGAATCCAGATCAACAAAAAATGTTAATTGGATATGATAAGGGACTATGTGAGAATTGATAAATTAAGTGTGAAAGGAGACGGGGAAAGGAGAGACGACAGGGAAAGAAGGGGGTGGTTTAACAAAGGCCAGAGAAGTCGATATTAATGCCATTTGGTTGGAGGGTGAGTTGGAAGATTAGGTATTGGTCCTCCAATTTACAGGTGGTCTCAGTCTGGCAGTGCATGACAGACATGTCAGCAAGGGAATTGGATGGAGAATTGAAATGGGTGACTACTGGGAGATCCACACTATTGCGGTGGATAGAGCCGAGTTGCTCAACAAAGTGATCTCCCAGTCTGAGTCCAGCCTCTCTGACGTAGAAAAGACCACAGCAGGAGCATCAGATGCAGTAGATGACTCTGCAAATTCAGAAGGGCTGTTTGAGACCCTGAATGGTGCTAAGGGAGGAGGTGTGGGTGCAAGTGGAGGATCTCCTGCGGACATATGGGTAGGTCCCAAGGGGATGATTGGTGGGGAGGAGTGGACAAGGGAGTAACAACAGGAGTGGTCCCTGCAGAAGGCAGGGAGGGGAGGAGAGGGGAATATGTATTTAGTGGTGGGATCACCTAGTAGGTGGCGGAAATGACAAAGGAGAATGTGTTGGATGCGGAGGCTGGTGGGATGGTAGGTGAAGACCAGGAGAATCCAGTTCTTATCGTGTATGGGGGAGGAGGGGGCCAGGGCAGATGTACAGGGGTAATGGAGGATATGCAGGTGAGTGCCGAGTTGATGGTGGTAGAGGGAAAGCCACCTTGTTTGAAGGAGGTCATCTCTGATGATCTAGTATGGAAATCCTCATCCTGAGTACAGACGTTACAGAGATGGAGGAATTGAGAGAATGGAATCCTTACATGGGCCAGGGTAGTAAGAGGTGAAGTCGAGGTAGCTGTATCTTCTATAAACTCACCAACTCACATGCTACAAGCCTACACAAGCAACTCTTCCTCTGCTACATCGATGACTAGTTTGGTGCTGCCTCATGTAGCCATGATGAGCTCATCGACTTCATTCATTTGGCTGCCAACTTCCACCCCAACCTCAAATTCACTTGGTCCATCTCTAGTAACACTCTCCCTTTCTTCGATCTCTCTGTCTCCATCTCAGGAGACAAACTCTCGACAGACATCTTCTATAAACCCACTAACTCGCACAAATACACCTCTATATACTGCTTCTACATTTTCTGATTTTTCTCCGAAGAAGGACTCAGGCCCGAGATGTTGGCAATATATTTTTGTCTCCTATAGCTGAAAAGACCCCATGAGTTCCTCCAGCATTTCCATGTGTTTAATGACATATACAATTTGGACAGGGGTGGCCAAACCTTTTTGGTTGTGGGGCACATATTGAAAAATATAAAGAATCACAGGCCAAATAATTTTAAGCCAGGCAGTTTTCAACCTGCTATACTGCGAGAAAAATAGCATTCTAAAAAACTATTTATTTATTTATTATACGGCAGCATCTAGTGTTGAAACTAAGAAGTGCAGTGGTAGCCTAGTATTGTTCAAAATGGCAGCGGCATCTAGTGTTGAAACTAAAACGTGCAATGTACTCACAGTGCAATTTATTGTTAAAAGCCCATATTCTAACGGGCCACTTAAAAATGGGCAATGAACTGCAGTTGATCCACAGGCTGTACTTTGGCCGCCCCTGGACTTGTTCTTTAGACTACACCCTTAGTGATGCTTTTGAAAAAGTTACAATTTGGTCCAAACAGATTTCAGATTTATTGTCAGAGTACATACATGACATCACATACAACCCTGAGATTTTTTTTTCCCTGCGGGCCAGGCAGAATTACTGCACTAATGGTAGTGCAAAAAAAACTGTAAATATGCACATGCAAACAAATAAAGAAATGTAAACAAACTGTGCAACGCAGAGAGGAAAAAAAATAAAGTGCAAAAGTAAGAGTCGTTAAATGAGTCCCTGATTGAGCTTGTTATCAAAGTGTCTGCGCGGCCTTCTTTCCTTATGGTAGCATTAGGATCAGAGTGTGTTTTGGGTGGTTTGGATACTTGATGATTGCTGCCGCTCTCCGATGGCAGTTTTCCCTGTAGATGTTCTCGATGGTGGGGAGGGTTTTGCCTGTAATGTCTTGGACTGTGTCCACTATTTTACATTCAGAGGTATTGGTGTCCCCATACCAGACCATGATACAGACGGTCAGCACACTTTCCACAATACATCTGTAGAAATTTCCCAGGATTTCCGATGTCATACAAAACTTCCACAGACTCCTGAGGAAGAAGAGATGCTGACAGGCTTTCTTCTTGATGCCATTAGTGTGTTGGTCCAGGAAAAATCCTCCAAGATCAGGAGAATACAAAAACATATTCATGAATATATTTTTGAAATGTTTAACTCTAAAGTGCTTCAGTGCTTAAGGGAGCCATGCAGAAATTCATTCAGGTTTCTTGTCAAGTCTGAAAAAGGGATGAGGCAACTGTTTGTTTTGGGGTGTTGAAGACATTTGATCTGCATGGAGATGAGGAAGGAGGCAGTAAAACATGCCATTGCCCTTCATGGTTAATTGGTTGCTTGGATGGGGAGGGGAGAGTTGGGGTGCAAGTGCCATGTTGGACACAGTTTTTTATTGTAAAGAAATAAGTAAAAATGATCTCATTTGGCACTTCTTCAGTTCCAGCAAGGCAAAAACTTTACTTGTCCTGATTGGGATTGAAAGAAATTGTGCTAAAAAAAAATTACATTTTGCCACAGAGGTTACTCTAATTACTAATGAGAGTTATATCGGATTTTCACTGTGGTTCTTATGACCTAAACAAATTCAGAGCCAATGAGACTGATGACAGGAGCATAATCAGAATGTCTTTAGCTGCAAGCACTTCAGTACTCTATGAGTTTGTGTATATTCAATTTTTACAAAGTTCTGAAAAATTATACATTCAACATCATTGATCCAAAAATCACAGAGGCAGTACTGACACGAGCAGGTTCCTTAAAGATAGTCTTGCAATTGCCAAAAACAAAATAAAATCCAGAACAAAAGTGATTTAAAAAAAACCATTTTCTGCAGATGTTAGGGAGATGAAGTAAGCAGCCTTGGTGAATGGTATGATCTGAAGCACAAGCAAACTTCAAAATACAGATGTAGTATGGGAAACAATGGCAAAAAGTGAACATTATTACTTCCATCTTCTTAATGATTAGTTCAAATTAGTTATATTGCTTGTAACTTGATCATAATAAATGTTTTCCTCTATACAGATATTAAGCTACCAACTGTACATGTCCTACTGTGCATTTACTGCCTCAATGAGCTATTTGAACTCCACAGGGAATATTGGCCTAGAAATTGAATTGTAAAATAGGATTTTAGACAGCAAGCTGTACAAAATTCAATATTATTTGGAGCTCATTGTTCCATTCATTTCTGGGTTAAATCTCAGGTGGTCATGAAACTGGATTGGGAACTTACTGGTCACCTGACATTTTCCCACATGAGATATGTAACTAATGACATTACTAGTCAGGTAAAACATTTTTACTCACAAATTGAAGCTAAGCTCTCTAAAATAACCATCATAAAAAGCTTCAGTCAAACTTCAAGCACATTGTGCCAGAGTGTGACTTTTGCAGTTAGTTACAGGAATATTTCCACAAGGTGCACTATGTTGTGGATCACGAGAAGAATGTTTTAATGCTGAATCCTGTGTTTGCAAAAAGCACAAATATTTGTCCATTCTGACATCTGCCCTGAGGGATGGCTCTGAAGGTGGGAGAAAGTGTGATAGGATGTACTGTTGGTACATCCAGCTTCTCATATCAGTGTGCAACAACAGCAGCTGAAGGCAACTGCAAAAACTATGTAAGTATCAGGGATATACAGAAAAATGCCATAGGAATCCTGAAGGGGAAAATCTCCAACCAAATTTGTGGACAGGTAGTCTTTACACATTTGGTAGCTCTTCAACCCCCTTCTCTGAGCAAATAAGGCTTGCATCCTGGCATGAAGTTATAAACTGGCACATTTGTCCCTTTGAGAAAATCTGCAATCTCTTCAGTTCACTGCAGCTTTTTATGACCCTTCATGGGACTCCATGTGGTTGGTGCTGTGCAGGTGTGTATCCTCGCAGCCAATGTCCTGATCCACTGCCCCGCAGCAAATCCTAATACACTGGATTGAACTTGTCCCTTGTGTCTTTATTTCTGGTAGAAACAATGTTTTTTTTTTCTCTCAGAACACCCGGCGCAGTTCTGGAATTGTTTCAGTCATCCCGACTGCCGCTAGCACTAATGCACTGCTTTAGCAAACCAGAAATCGGGTGAAATTAAACTTCTGAGTGGGGCTGGTTTGCGAAGTCAAAGAGCTTCACACCAGCTGCACTTGTATTAGATCAGTAAGGTGGATGAAATGATTTTATAACACATGAAGATGCAAAGCAACACTACGAAGCTGATCATTAATGCACTTACTGATGTCTCCTTGGCTCGTCTGGCAGTGACATTGACCTGGAAAGCCAAGAACATTTGCAACTTTAGTCAGGAGTTGTTCCTAATGGTTGCATGTCACCCCACCTCCTTCCACGGGCCTTAGATTTCCCCCTCATCCAACCCGCTCAGGCTCCCTCCTCCCCGCTGACCTCCCTCCCTCCCACCCACCCTCCTACCTACCTACCTACCTACCTTTGCACGCTTTGCATCCGGCGGCCGGCGCCACCTTCAGCCGCTGCTTTATGTCCCCGGACACCAGGCGCGATTCGAGCGGCGGCTGCAGGGACAGCGAGCTCCAGAACACTTTGGCGGAAGCGACGTCCTCTTGCGAGGAACCGGCGAACACCGTGTAACAGGAGCGAGGGTCGGCCTCCCGACCCGGCTCGACCGCCGCCTCAGCCATCAGTCTCCATGGCAACCCAAGAGCGCGCGCGATCCCCTCAATCGGGAGGGCGGGACTCGGGCTCAGCGACCAATCGCCCAGCGCCGCCCGAATACAACAACCAACCGCAGGGGCAAAGAACAAAGGGGGCGGGTCGCTGCCGCAGCAACGGTCTCCCTTGGAGACGGCGTCCTTGCTGCGCACGTGATTGAGTAGTTTCCGCAACACTTTCAGTTCGCAACAGCCTTTTACCGGGGTAGGAGTTGTCAGGCGAGGAGGGTTCGGGAGTAAAACACACAAGTCTGCAGACACTGTGGATGAAGTAAAAGCACAAAGCTGGAGAAGCTCAGCAGGTCAAGCAGTGTCCTTTACATAGCAAAGGTAAAAATACATAACCTTCATCAAGGTATGGGAAAATGCCGCTAGGTTCAGTGCTGGGAGAAGCCCGAGTGGTCGGTGTGCTAAGTGCAAAGTTAAATGCGGAGAAAGAGAAGAATAGATTGTCACTTCACCACGCTAGCACGATCTGTGTACGTTATATAGACGCATCACGCTCTCTGGTGGCAACCTGAAGGTCGGCTGGCCGAACTTTGATGCTCTTGAGAACACGTGATTTGAGCAGCGCTGAAAAGACCCGCCTTCATTTCCTTGGACTAGTGACATAGAACATTATAGTATAGCACAGCCCACGATGTTGTGCCGACCTATATAAGCCTACTCAACAAACTAAACCTTTCCCACCTCCCACCATAACCTTCTATTTTTCTTGCATCCATGTGCCGGTCTAAGAGTTTTTGAAATGTCCCTATTGTACCAGCCTCCTTCACCACCTCCATGGGCAATGCATTCCAGTTTATGTGGAATGACATAATTTGTTTATCTTATTGACAATAAAAATGCTTGAAAATTCATTGTTTATGGGCTGAAAATGATCATGCTACTATACTAAATGATTGCTCTGGAAGCTCTATTAATGCAAATCATTGTAGCATGTCAAAACAGTTATGCCAAAGGTGATACAATACTGTGTGACCCATGACTGTGCAGTCAGGCACAATTCCAATGCTATCTACAAGTTTGCTAATGACATCATAGTTGTTGACAGAATCACAAGCAACAATGAGGAAGTGTACAGGAAGGAGATATTTGAGTGGAGGTACAACAACAACCTTGCACTCACTGTCAGCAAAACCAAGGAGATAATTTTGGACTTCAGGAGGAGGTCAGGGGAACACAATCCAGTCCTCATCGTGGGCTCAATAGTGGAGAGGGCCAAGAACATCAAACTTCTGGGTGCCTCCACGTTGATGCCATTACAAAGAGGGCTCCGCCATTAGCTATACTTTGTGAGGTGTCTGAGAAGATTCAGTATGTCACCGAAGACTCTCAACAACTTCTACAGGTGTACCATGGAGAGCATTCTGGCTGATTGCCTGGTAAGGAGGTGCCATCTCTCAGGACAAAAATAAACTCCAGAGGATTGTTAACTCATCTTGCAACATCACAGGCACCAGCCTTCACTCCATCGTGGACATTTACATGAGGTGGTGTCTTAAAAAGCAGCCTCTATCCTCAAAGACCCCCATCAGGCCACTCTGCAACTATCAGGAAAAAGGTATAAGAACCTAAAACTAAGCAGTCAATGGCACAAGGACAATGTAATCAATGAACCAAAGACACTACCTTACTTCTCATCAATTTTTTAAAATATATAGCAATATTGTAAGATGGTTATAGTATGAATGTTTGCACTGCTGCCGCAAAACACCAAATTTCATGACTTGCCATGATAATAAATTCTGATTCTGACAATACGCAGCACAAACACATGAAAGTGGCTGCTTCGAGGTCACATTAATAGAGATATTTTTGGAAAGATATCAAACTATATCCAGGAAAGGATACATTTTGTTTGTGCCACATTACCCAAGTTTTGGCAGTGATAAATCTTTCATATCTGTAAGATTTTAGGTTCAATTTTTAAAACACGTTGTGCTATATTGTCTTGCTCTTGATAATGTAGTTCACCCGGTTTTAAAAGCTAGAAATACATTTTATTAAAACATGAAAGTCTGCAGACACCATGATTGAAATTAAAAAACAATGCCGGAGAATCTCAGCAGGTCAAACAGCGTACTTTATATAGCAAAGATAGATACCTAACCAACATTTTGAGTTTGAGACCTTCATCAAGGTATGAACAAAATATAGGTAGGCTGGTTACACCTGCCTACATTTTACTCATACCTTGATGAAGGGCTCAAGTTGAAGTGTTGGTTATGTATCTTTATCTTTGCTATATAAAGTATGTGTACATATATATATATATATATATATATATATATAATCTGTTTGACCTATTGAGTTCCTCCAGCATTGTGTTTTAACAAACAAATTTTATTGGTGGGTATTAAGCTGCATCTTCTTGGGGATCACATGACCAAGGATAAGTGAAGATCAATTGCTTTAATTATATACTCACTACTTTCTTCATTATAACTACAAAATGCTTGCAGAGGGATCTGAACCGACTGGAAAAATGGGCAGATGGAATTTAACGCAAACAAGTGTGAGATGTTGTTGCTTTTGGAAGAGCAAACCAAGGTAAATCATACAGAGTAAATGGTAGGACACTGAGGAGTGCTGAGGAACAAAAGATCTAGGAATACAGATGCATAATTCCCTGAAAGTGGCATCACAGTATACAGTGTTGTGAAAAAAGCTTTTGACATCTTGGCCTTCATAAATCAAAGTATTGAGCACAGGAGTTGAGATTGGTGAGGCCAAATTTTGAATATTGTGTGCAGTTCTGGTCACCAAACTACAGGAAGAATATCAGTAAGATTGAAAGAGTGCAGAGAAAATTTACTAGGATGTTCGGGAGTTGAGTTACAGTGAAAGATGAAATAGGTTAGGACTTTATTCTTCGGCGTGTTGAAGAAAGAAGGGAGATTTGACATTGGTTTACAAAATTATGAGGGGTAGACAGTAAATGCGAGTAGGCTCTTTCCACTTCGATTAGGAGAGATAAATAAGAGGTCATGGCTTTACAGTAAAAATGGAATGATTTAGTGGGAACATTAGGGGGAACTTCACTCAGAGAGTAGTGGGAGTGTTGGAACAAGCAGCCATCTGACATGGTAAATGCAACCTCACTCAAGTTTTAAGAATAAATTGGATAGAAATGTGGATGGGAGAGTTATGGAATGGCTGGTCAGTGGAATCCACAGACTAGAAGGGCAGTAGTGTTCTATGCTGGGTAATCAACCAACCACTGGTCAGTCAGCAACTGTGGAGCGAGAAGCATCATTACAGTTTCAGTTCTATAACCTTTCATCTGAAAAGCTCGTTCGTTTTGGCTGCGGCGTGTTCTGCGACCAGTCACATGTCATGTGATATCTCCTTCCTGTACACTTCCTCATTGTTCCTCATGTTATGCATGCTGTACTAAGACACAACAATCGATTGTTTTCGATAAACGATTTATCGACCCCAAACCCGTCAACAACTCCTCTCTCCGCGGGCTGATGCACGGTCCAATGAAGTCCTCCAACAGATGTTCGAAACTTTTTTTGAAGTTGAGAGTTAGGACGCCAGAATAAATTAGTTGTATTTCGTTACATTTAACCCATCCAGGGAATACTTGATGTTGATGCTGGGGAAAGGGGGAGAAAAAAAGCATTCTACTTTTAGATGGAATCTGGCATCCCGACATGGACAAAACAAAACAGCGCATTCGTCCATCTGGGTTAACTTTCGAGATACAAACGCGGGAGTTAGCACGTCAGCCACTTTCCTCGCACTATTTCCAGTTTCAGCTGGTATTGCTGCTAACATAATATTTCCACCAAGTCACGTTTGTCACGCAAAATGGTTCCCAAAGTGTGAAATGTATTCGTTTCACAGACTGTCAGCAACAAGACCAAATTGCAATTGTACAAACACGAGCAATCACTGCTGAATGAAAAGACCATCGAACCAGACAAACACCGCGTCGCCAAATAAATAGCGGGATTGCTCTCATCAATCGGGCCGATATAAAGAAATCCTTATAATTGATTCTCTCAGACATTCAGTATGCTGGGAAGACATCCTTCTCCTTCCCTTCAGTTAGAACAAGAGTTACACCATACAATCCTTTTTTAAAAATATTTTATTTAATCAACATCTAAGATCATAATTACAAATAATAATATATCACCATATTACAATGTTAACAAATATATAGAAAAAAAACTAAAAATAACGAAACTAAAAACTGAGTAGATGGAGGTCGAATTTATCAGATCAATTCTTTAGATATGGAAAAGAAATTGGAACTTTTTTTACATTCCACATGGTTTTGTTTTTTGAAGGTTAATTCTTTCTGGATTTCTGTAAGTGTTTGCAACGAATAACTGGAGTGGGGTTTTTTTTTCGTTAAACCCTGAATTATTGTTAGGAAATTTTGAAAGTGTTACTCCTAAATTATTTTTGTCAGATTCTCAATTAAAATTTGTTAACTTCGTTTTAGTAATAGCAAGGAAATGTATTGCTGAAACATAGAAATCCGACGTTTCATTGACATTAGAAAGATTCAAAGTTGTATTCCTTTAGACAAAATTACCTAAAATTTAAAGGGTAAATATTCTTTATTTCTACAAATTTGGTATAATTATGAGGTTGAAATTATACTTTTTTTAAAAATTCACCTGATCAGTGAAATTTTCCCTGAATGAATAATACTTCTATAATATTTTTGGGATCCTTGCGTGTCATCTGATGTAATCCGAATCAATCAATATGTAGTAATGTATGTTAGTTATGGGATTAGATTAGATTTGGTGGTGGGGGAGGAGAGGTTAAGGTTTTTTTTTAAAGATATATAGAATCCTCACGAGCGGATCCACCCACCCCCTTTCTTTCCAGTGACACATTCGTGTATTCCGCACTGGTTTGTATGGGAGGCCTCAACCCTTTCAGCAATCACATTGTCCTCAAAAGAAACAAAACAAGAAAATCACGTTTTATTGCCTGATATGTACAGCTACCATTACAGAAACTAAATATATAGAAAGCTATTTTAATTGCGACGGTCAATGTATCATTATAGAAAGGAAATGAGCAAAATATATCACTTTTTAACTTTAGCATCAAATTAAAAAGGCCACTTGTTTCCGATCCTGGAAACCAAAGTAAACGTTTCTGTCACAGTCCCTTCCTTCTCCATTGAGATGGACACAGAACCAAGGCGTACTACTTTTTGCTTGGCTGTGTGGTTAGTGATTGCTTAGTTAGCGGTTACCAATCAGCTAACTACACTGCCTAGCAACCAGGCGCGTAACAAATACAAACGACATTCGACTTCTGGACACAAGGACAATAATTGAAAGAGACTAAAAAATACAACTGTTAATAAAAATCACGAGTACTTATACCACAAAAGATAATTTATTAGCGGACACGCAACATTTAAGTACAACCTGGGTTAACAATTTGCATCAGATGGACATTTAAAAGAAAATAGTTAAAATCGAATGATTTTGAGCAGAAGTTCATCAGAAAACGATAGCTCTAATTTTGACAAACCGAAGGTATACATTATCGGACCTCAAATGCCATTTGTTCCAAACTATATTTTAAATTGCAGAATAGGCCCATTGGAATCTCAGAGAATGTATTATGTCCGGATTTTGAAGCTAATGTGAACATTATGGGATTATTTACGAACAGTAGAGATTCTCAGAACGAGGTACTGGAGAAGCTATGCACTGCGCAGGATGCTATCAGTACAAACTGGTCTGCAGGTGCTGGTGACGAGATGCGGCCTCTTTTGATGGTAGTGTAAGTAGCGATTGACCATCATTTCCCGCAATCAGCTAACTACACTGCCTACAAACACGGCCAGTCAGTCATTGCATGGAAGGGGGTGGGGGCGATCTTCAAAAAGCAACCTGAATAGAGAGGAAAGATTAGTAGGAATTAACATTCCACAACCAATCAGAAATATTATAATAATCTCGGCATCATTCAATGAACTTCTAAACGATTTAAATAAAACCGCCGTTTTAAATTCTACAAGCCTCGTTTAAGAAAAGATCGTAGTCATTTTTTCTTAATAATTCAATTCTAACTCCAATTTAATCGGAGGATACAAATTAGTCAAATTAAATGCAGCTCTATGCCGAATTATTCCGATCTTGGAAAAAAATGTATGCCATTTATAGATTAAAACAACTTGATTATAGAATTCCCAAGATAGGAACCGAATAGAAAGTGCTAACTTCGAATTGAAAAGGGTTATTCGAATAAAATGCTATTACGAATTCTTAAATGCTAAGTGAAAACTCAAATATAGAAACGAAATGGAGTTTTAAAAAAGTTCCAAATCTCCCCACGTCGTTCCTAAGAACGAATCCGTGTTCCATCGAAATCAGCAAGCTTAAAGCTATTTTGGGCGACAAACCTGGTCTTTCTGACCTTTAGGCAAGTGGTTAAACTGTACCTGTGTACGGAGAGATTGGGAGTTTGCTCCAAGTTGCAGGAATCTGACCAACACTCGGCAGTGACTGTGTGTACAGCGTGTAGTCAGGGGGACAGATGACGCGGGTCGCTTCACTACTACCTGTAAATCTCCACCGAGGCCGATCTTGTACCTGAATAAGGTGTGGTCAACCCCGAGCAACAGTTTCCATCCAGAATACGGAGGGTATTGGTTTGATTCATCACAAAGGTTGGCGTATTACATACGCTGCTCCCCCCCGCGCCTCCCTCCTCCTCCTCAGTGGACGCGTTTGGTCAGCTGTGGCCTAGTTGGTGAGACCAATACCATCGAGCTGCTTTGCGTGTCAATTCAAGGCCCCGGGACAAAAACCTGGAGTGACATTCTAACCTTTGGAATAGGATGTGAATCAGAAGCTCTCCATTGGTAATCGATTCCGAATCAACATAAAAGCATACGCACCACTTGGTCTTTCTGAATATAAATTGTCGGCCAATTTTCCTCTAATATAAATGATAACCACGCCAAGTTCTTCATTGGTCGGAAAGCGCCTGTAGAGGCTCTTGGAAGGCGCTACTCAAATACAAGCCTCCCATATCTTCAGTCTCTCGTGCGTCTCCCGAATCTTTGTTGTTCATCTGCTCTTGCACATGAATCATCGGTACCATGGTCGTATTTCCCCGATTCGTTCTTTCTCCCGGAGACTCCGGGTTAGTTTATTGCACGTGTTTGAAAGATTGTGCACTTGGTGAACTTAAGTGTTTTAACAGTCACTTCAGTCAGAGCGGTAGACTGGAGAAAGGCGTTATCCGTCCCTGTTTATTTCGCGAAATGGGCGAGAGAGGATACAGATCGGGATAGACTGAGATGCAGAGATTAAGAGCAGAAGCGAGAAATAGCAAAAGCAAATGTTTGTTCAATAATTTCAAATCTTATTACCGAAATTTGGACCGATAAAGTGTAGAGAGTGCTCAAACGTGACATCAAAGAACGGTTGAGCATACTGATTGGAGAAATAAAACAACGCATTATTATTAGAAATGAAAAAATTAGGAGATAAATTGAAATAAAATGGACACTGAAAAGTTATTCACGCAAAAAACACTCTACACATATGCTATTCCTGTTGGTGGAAATTATAGCAATTGGGTCCCACATGACATTAGTTAGATTTTAAACTACTTCATTGGCTACGAAGACCTTCGGGTAGCTTGAAAGACGGTGCACAAACTTTCTTCCAGTTCTATCTTCTTGTATATTCAGACCTTAATCCTCCACAGTGTGATCTGCCGAGGCCCTATCCTCATTGAGCCCGATCTTCGGTATCTTCAACTCTTTCGCTTTAAGAACCAGTTTAAAGCCATTTGCCAGTTTTTGGCCACTTGATCGAATGCGTCCTTGAATTGGCTTGGTAACAAGTTTAATTTCGCAGTTCCTCCCCGAAGCGCGCTGCGACATCCACTCCGTTAAACTTTTTTTTACACACACAAATAAAACATTTCTAATTGGTTAGAAAGCCGAAAGTGACGTTGAAGTTTGGGGTTCGTTTTTTTCCGTTTACGCCCAAAACTTTAAAGAATCGGTTACAAAAGTACAATTTATATACAGTCCTCACTTTCTCATGTATTTGTTTTGCAGTTGCTTTTTATTAAAAAAATCAAACTCTTTCCGAACCATGGCCTGGAACTATAAGGGTGTATCGTTTGTGACTGGCTCTTCTTACTCCCAAGTTGGAACATGATTTTTATCACCAGCCTCAAGGTCATTTATCTGCAAATTGGGTAAATAGAAAATTGCTAGAAACCTTCAGTGAGTTAGGTAAGCAGAATTAACATTTCAGGTCCAAGAATCTTGTTCAAAAATTTGACGAGTCTCTGAGTAAACTTGGGTCGGGTTATCATTCGGACGCTTTGCCTCCAATTAGTTTTCAATCCCCTTGTTGCGCGGTTCCCGGATTTATAACAAGTTAGACCAGCCATTTCTCCACCCCCCTCCTTTCCAGGGGCCACGGCACATTTAAACGGGGCACGGACTGAAATAATTTTTAATGTTTTTCGGTAGTTGGCAAGAGGGAAGTATGGAAGAAACCAAGTAACCGTCTGCCTCACAAGGAAGGGAGACCTAAACTTTGAGCAGAGTCCTAAGAGGGCCATCGCCAAAAAAAAGGTGTGAATGACTGGGGTAGACACTGAACCAATCTTGGATCAACATACACAATGCTGCAGGAATCCAGTAGGTTCACGGAAGGCAATTGACGGGCAAAGTATCGGGCCGAAATCCCTTCTTCAGAACCGGGAAGAAAAAGGACAGAAGTCAGAATAAAGTGCTCCTCCGCCCTCTACTTTTAAAATTCTGGTGTGAGTCCTCTTCTCTCCCAGTCCTGATGAAGCAGTTTCAGCCCGAACTGCCTGCCTATTGCTTTCCATGGATGGTACCTGACCACGGAGTTCACGCTGCATTTTATGTGTTGCTCAACTTTTCCAGCATTTCCAGCCTCTCTTGTTTGTTCGAACCAATCTCACGCAGTTATCGAGACTCAATTCTCAAACGGAGACTTTATGAGCGAGATAATAGTTGACATTGAATATGCAGTAAATGGTGGAGGAACTCAGCCGGTCTTGCAAGCATCCATGGGAGGTAAAGGTGTATTACCGATGTTTAGGGCCTGGACCCTTCTTTAATGTATAAGTCAAAAGCAAGCAGGCGCCGGGGAGGACCAACAGACAGAAGGTGTTTATTGGGTATGGTCGGGGAACAGGAGAGAGGAACGGTGAGAATTGATTAGGGGAGGGAGTTATTTTGGGGTCTGAAGAAGGGAGGGGGAGAGAGAGAGAGAGAGAAAAGGAGACACAAGGAAAGATGGGGAGAGTGCTAACGGAAACCGGAGAAGCCGATGCTAATGCTATCCGAGGATGCCCAGACGGAATATGAGGTGTTGTTCCTCCAATTTGCGGGTGGTCTCAGTCTGGCAGTGCATGGAACCTCTTATGGACGGCGGGAGACCAGCTGAGTTCCTCTCGCATTGAGCGTCTGCAGACTTTCTTCTTTCACTCCAGATAAAAGCTGATACCCGGTGCGAATATTACTTAGGAATTTGCTCGTTTCGCGGGACCAAGAACTCAGCACAATCCCGTGACTTAACTTGTTTACGCAAAAACTCCTGGAAAAGTCTTACCTTTGATTTGCGCGTTTGTGCTCTAGACAGTATTTTATTTTGCTCCCCGAAGATTCAGATAATTCCACTCTGAGTGTTATTCTGTGCAGACCTCTCCGCGACAACCCCCACCTGTTCCAAAGTCCTGCTACTCTAATCCCCTGGGTGCTCTTTATATATCCCAAGTTGCGGCGTCTCAGACCAACTGACAACTTTGAATTTAGCGCCGGTATCAGGCGCCCTTTCGCAGGAGGGAAAACCGAACTAGCCCGGGAAATTCAAACGGGAGAGAGTGTAGAAGTTAAAAAATGTTTCAGTACAGTTCCGTCACCAACAAAAGATAAGTTTCTTTTGCTTTGGATGATGGACCACTACGATTCGAACTAGGAGCAGAGTCGCCCGCTCAAACCTGCGGCGCTGTTTCTTGAGATCGCGATGGATCGGATTGTAATCTCCTGTCTTCTTTGGCTTGGCTTCACGGACGAAGATTTATGGAGGGGGTAAAATGTCCACGTCAGCTGCAGGCTCGTTGGTGGCTGACAAGTCCGATGCGGGACAGGCAGACACGGTTGCAGCGGCTGCAGGGGAAAATTGGTTGATTGGGGTTGGGTGTTGGGTTTTTCCTCCTTTGCCTTTTGTCAGTGAGGTGGGCTCTGCGGTCTTCTTCAAAGGAGGTTGCTGCCCCCCGAACTGTGAGGCGCCAAGATGCACGGTTTGAGGCGGTATCAGCCCACTGGCGGTGGTCAATGGGGCAGGCACCAAGAGATTTCTTTAGGCAGTCCTTGTACCTTTTCTTTGGTGCACCTCTGTCACGGTGGCCAGTGGAGAGCTTGCCATATAACATGATCTTGGGAAGGCGATGGTCCTCCATTCTGGAGACGTGACCCACCCAGCGCAGCTGGATCTTCAATAGTGTGGACTCGATGCTGTCGACCTCTGCCATCTCGAGTACTTCGACGTTAGGGATGAAAGCGCTCCAATGAATGTTGAGGATGGAGCGGAGACAACGCTGGTGGAAGCGTTCTAGGATAATTCACCATCTGCATAGTAACGGGTGAATTCCCAGTTAAAATTTCCATCTCGAGAGCAGTTCAAGATTGGTTTAGGGCTGAAATTTCCTGTCGCTGTTTTAACTTATAGTTGCAAATCCTAGCCTAGGGACAATCAACTTATCCCGAAAATGCTCAACGGTGGCTGCGGAACATAGGAATTTACAACTCAATGGATTAAAGCACTCGATTTTAGGCACTTTCAGGTGGCCAAACTACCCCATGTAAAGCTGCATATTATACTCCTTTGCGGCTGCCGGGAGGCCACCTGAAAGCGCAGGAGGCACCTACGAGGTGCACTTTGTAACCCTCCTCCGGGAGGGATAATCGGCAGAGCACTCAGGTCCCCCCAGCGCTGACATCCTGAAGGTACAGTAGCCAGAGTGCGCTCCAAGGCGCCTCCCATGCAGCTGTCCCTTTCAGGTGGCCAGCGTTGCGTTTTCAGTACTGCCACCTGAATGGCCATTCCACAGGTCTGAATCTGCTTCTGCAAATGCATTCTTGGTGGAGAAGGCACCTGAAAGGAGCTAGCTTTAAGCACCATGTTCTGGGGCAAGGACTTGAAGGCGAGTGCTTGTCCAGGACAAACGCCTCCCTCTGGGACCCATGCCACTGAGCCTGGCGGAGTGCGAGGCACGACAGCGAGAGAGACACAGGATTGCCCCGCAGTGGTCTGTTTCAAGACCATGCTTGCTGGCTGTTGTCCTTACGGATCCTTCGCCCACCGAGTTTGCTGCTGCAGGCTGCTAGGGAAACTGTTTCCTGCGCTCTGTCACAGCTGCCAGCCCCTCCTGCCAGACTGACATGTGGTATTTGCCCATAGCTGGGGCCCTTTCCAGGTACTGATAGCTGGGCGAGCCGAGCCTGGGTATTTGAAGTCAGAGTTGCCTTCTAGCCTTTGCTTAAAGAGGCAGCAGGTGGTTTGAATTCAGAGTTTACCATCTCTTAACTTTTGCCTAAAGAGGCTTTGCCCACAAGGCAGTGATTTAAAACATCTAGCTTGCTTAAAAATGCCACAATATATTCAGAATCTGCCTCCACTATCTTTTGAGGGGGAGAGAGCTCTTATATTTAAACAGAAATAATTCCAAGTACATCCACAGAGGAAACATCCTTTCTACAGCCATACCACCATGGCCCCTCAGAATGTTATATATTTTGAACAAGGTCTCCAACTATTCTAATCTCCAGCAGAAAAGTCTATTCAACCTTTCCTCATAGAACAACTTAAGCATTCCAGCTATTAGACTTTTGAGGAGGGTAACTTAGTTCCATGAAATTGGAAGTGTAGGTAGTAAGAAGGTGTTTGGCACACTTGTATTCAATCAGCCAGGTCATTGAATACAGGAGCAGGGAGGTTGTGTTACAGTTGTGGAAAAATTGGTGATACTTCATTTTGAATATTTTAATCACCTTGGTTCAGGAAATATTTTGTTAAGGGAAAGGTTGCAAAAATTATTCACTGAAATATTGAAGACTATTTTAAGAAGAGACTGGATAGGATGGGACTTTTCTCCTTGGAGCATAATTGGGGGGGGGGGGACACTTCACAGAGATATATAGTGCCCTCCATGTTTGAATTGAAGACATTTTTTTTTTCCTTTTATTTTCCCCTGTGGTTCACAGTTTTCAATTTGTAATCAAAAGTAATTCACATGCCATTAAAGTGCATATTCCAGCTTTTATTCAAGGTTATTTTTGTTAATTTTGGTTTGAGCATGTAGAAATTACAGCACTTTTTATACATAATTCCCCCATCTCAGGGCACCATAATGTTTGGGACATTTGACTTCACAGGTGTTTGTGAGTACTCAGGTATGTTTAATTGCTTCATTGGTCCACGTATAAGAGAGCTTGGCCTGCTTCTAAGCTTTTGATCACCATTGGAGACTGTAGTTGCAATTTTTCAACATGGAGACCAGAGTTGTGCCCAATGAAAGTCAAAGAAGCCATTTTGAGGCTGAAAAACAAGAATAAGAAAGTAAGAGATATCTCCAAGCCATAGGATTACCAAAATTAACTGTTCAGAACATCATTAAAAGGAAAGAGCATACTGATGACCTTAGTAATTGCAAAGAGACTGGGAGGCCAAGGAAAGCCTCCACTGCAGGTGACAGAAGAATTCTCATCATAATGAAAAAAATCCCCAAACATATATTCGACAGATCAGAAACACTCTTCAGGAGGCAAGTGTGGATGCGTCAATGACGACTGTATGCAGAAGACTTCATGAACAGAAATACAGAGGCTACACTGCAAGATGTAAACCACTAGTTAGCTACAGAAACAGGATGGGCAGATTACAGCTTGCCAAGAAGTATTTAAAAGAACCTAAAGAATTCTGAAAAAAGGTCTTGTGACAGATGAGACCACAACCTGTATCAGAGTGAAGGCAAGAGCAAAGTGTGGAGGGGTAAAGGAACTGCCCAAGATTTAAAGCAGTGGTTTTCAAACTTTTTCTTTCCTCTCAAATACCTTAAGTAATCCCTGTGCCATAGGTGATCTTTGATTAGTAAGAGATTACTTAAGGTGGTATGAGAGTGGAAAGAAAAAGTTTGAAAACTGCTGATCTAAAGCACACCACCTCATCTGTGAAACATGGTGGTGGGGGTGTTATGGCCTGAGCATGTGTGGCCGCACTTATCTTCATTGATGATGTAACTGCTGATGGCAGTAGCAAAATGAATTCTGAGGTGTATAGAAACAACTTATCTGCTCAAGTTTGACCAAATGCCTCCAAATTAATTGGATGGTGTTTCATCCTACAGCAAGATAGTGATCCCAAACATACTACAAAAGCATCAAAGGAGTTTTTCAAAGCTGAAAACTGGAAACTTCTTGAATGGCCAAACCAGTCACCCTATCTAAATCCAAATGAGCATGCCTTCAGCTGAAGATGACCACAGTAGAAGCTGGCAGAGCATCACCAGAGAAGATACCCAGCACCTGATGATGTCTATGAATCACAGACTTCAAGCAGTCATTGTCTGCAAGGGATATACAACAAAGTACTAAACATAACTACTTTAATATTATGGTGCTCTGAAATGAGGGAACTATGGACAATAAAATACTATAATTTCTACATGGTCAAACCAAAATGTAAACAAATATCCTTGAATACCCTGGAATAAAATCTGGAATGTGCACTGTATTGTTAGATTTTAAAACTGAAGCGCAGGGGCAAATATAGTAAAATAAAATATCTTTGTCCCTAACATTACGGAGACACTGAATAACCATGAGTGACACTGATAAGGTAAGTAGTCTTAGCCTCTTCCTCAAAGAGGTGAAATTATTTAAGATTTAAGGTGAGGGGGACAGATATAAAAGGAATTCGAAGGGCACTTTCTTCACACGGGGGTGGCGGGGAAATAGAATGAGCTGTGAGAGGAAGAGATGGAAGCGGGGACAATAATTTGCAATGTTTCAAAGGCAGTTAGACAGGTATATAAATGGGAAAGGCTTAGAGGGATAAGGGCCAAACGAAGGCATAGTTTGGTCAGCATCAACAATTTGGGCTGTTTCTGTTCTGTAGAATTCTATGACTAAACAATAACATTCTGTTATTTGTCCTAATTACTTCTAATTGCATATTAGCCATTTGTAAATCCACCCAAGCCATTTCTGCAACCTATTATTCTGCAGTCTCAACTGTTTAAATTAAATAACTTTCCTTATTTTCCCTACCAAAATGGACAATTTCACATCTTCCTAAATTAGACTCAATTTTCCAGATCTCATGCCAATTTATTACCTCCTACACTAGGAACTAATTTTCTGCAATAGCCCTTAATATTACACCTCAATAAATGTGCTCTGGAAATCTAAGCATCCAGTGGCTCCCTGTTGAGTTCCTCCAGCTATTTGGTTTTTGCTCCAGTTGACAACACCTGCTGTCTGACATATTCTGTTGTCTGACCAGACACCAGTTTATTTACTTAAGTTTTGCAGTGCTCTTTGGAATTTTAAAATGGGCATTCTATGTTTCATTTGTTCCTATTCCAACCATGGCTTAGTGGAAAGCAGTCCAACTTCTGCATTCAAAAGCTTAGGGATCAAGCCCCAATCAAATGGCTCAATCATATAATGAAGGCTAACGTTTCCGGTGCTTCATTCTCAGCTGTAATTTCTTTCAAATGAGATGTTTAACCACATCAATTTCCTTTTTCCACAATCCAAATTCAAGAAGATTGAAAATCTTCTCCCTGCTGCCAAAATCTGTCTGCAACTACAATTTTAAAAACTTCCATTAAGAACATGTAGTGCGTGTCGAAAGAACCAAAGACTTGTTGATCCAAACCAAGGCTTTTATTAACTAAAAGACTGGAGCATATCACAAGTAGGTTGACCAGTCCAGAATGACCTGGTCTGGCTAGGAGCAATCCTTTAAGACCTCCCAGTAGGTGTAGCTACACTCTCAGCCAATCACAGTCATCCTACGCTACCATCTGTACATATGTACATATACACATTGGTGATAGAATCTGAACTAACACAGAACATAGGAAAAATAAGATGTAAAAACAGAAATAACCCATCTGGCCCTTCAAACCTGCTCTTATGCTGAACTTCACCTTACTGCCATTTTCCAGCGCTGTCCTCACATTTCTTTAAGATCCTGAAATTTAATGTCTTTGTTTTGAATGATCCCGGCAAGTGAGCCTCCTCTATATTCACTATATTCTGCATCAAGAAATATCACTTCTTGTAATAAAGACTAATATACTATGTGGCCTCTTGATCAATTGCTACAGTTGCATGTTTACATGTATCACCTTTATCCCTTCGAACATCAGCACTACCCAATCTCTCAAAGAAACTCTGCTTTAATGTTATGTGCCACATTTTTCCAATTTTATATTCCACCTGCCATATTACCACTTGTCCAAATTTGGTCCTAACTACATATTGACTGCCAAATGACAATAATTACACTTTAAACTGTCTGCAATATACTTTGGGATGTACTAAGAGGGAAGAAATTACAATATGAAGGCAATGTTTTATTGCTGGAGCTTAGTTTCTTTCAACAATTTCATGAAAGTTATAGTCAACTATTTTTCTCTCAGAGGAACAAGAGCATTTTTTTATGAAGGACATTAGTATAATCATGGATGGGGCTGCTTGGAACGTCTAAACACAAAAGACGGAACAAATGTTTGAATATGAGATTAATGTGCTCGTGGCCTTGCTACAGTTGAGGAAATGCAATGCTGTTTCGTGTTCCTTAATTGGCTGCTCAGCCTCCTGGCCTTATAACTTGCTTAACTGCTTCGAAAAGAGGAAAGAAAAAAAATGCAGCCTGCATATAAAATAAACATTCAATTTAAACCCAAGTAATTACGTTGCACTTTCTGTGTGATCACTTTGTTGCCAGAGAAACACTTCAGTAACGGAACCATTCCCTCTTGCTCATGTCTGGACTTGTCCATGCAGGAATCTATGAAAACCTACAGTTTAATCTATGGTAAACTGAGAGCAGGTCAATTTAACCCATGCACTGACTTTAAATGAGCTCAAAAGTAAGGATTTTGGAATATTGTGTGCAGTTCTGGTTGCCAAACTACAGGAAGGATATAAAAAAGCTTGAAAGAGTGCAGAGAAGATTTACTAGGATGTGGCCAGGTTTTCAGGAGCTGAGTTACAGGGAAAGATTAAACAGGTTAGGACTTTATTCCTTGAAGAAGAATGATAGAGGTTTACAAGCTAATGAGAGGTATAGACAGAATGGATGCGAGTAGACTTTTTCCACTTAGATTGGGGGAGATAAATATGAGAGGCCATAGTTTTTAAGCTGAAAGGGCAAAGGTTTAGGGGGAGCATTAGAGAGTAATGGGAGCGTGGAATGAGCTGCCATCTCATGTGGTGAATGTGGGCTCGATCTTTTTGTAAAAATATTTTATTTTTCATTTTCTATCAATAAAGCAAAGAAACAGCATCACACATTGCTTCAAGACGTACAGCTATCCACCATGAATGTTTGGAATTCTCTAACCAGGGAAGTGGTTGAGGCTGCTTCATTAAACATATTTAAAATTCGGTTAGATAAATTTTTACATGATAGAGGAATTAGGGGATATGGGAAGAAGGCAGGTAGGTGAAGTTAGGTCATAAATTAGATCAGCCATGATCTTATTGAATGGCGGAGCAGGCTCGATGGGTCATTTTTGGCCTACTCCTGTTCCTACTTCCTATGTTCCTATGTTCCTAACACAAAAGACGGAACAAATGTTTGAATATGAGATTAATGTCTGTGGGCTCAATTTTAAGTTTTAAGAATAAATTGGATAGATACATGGATGAGAGATGTCTGGAGGGTTATGGAATGGGACCAGGTCAAAGGGACTTACGGAATAATGGTCGGCACAGACTACTGGTTTACTGTGCAGTAGCGTTCTATGGTTCTATGGATGAAGTCTAATGGTAGTATAGTGTACAATTTAAATGTGCAGAATTCTTGTAGAGTGTTAATTTATAGATTTACTGTGCAGTAAGAATATAAAGTACTAATGGACATTGTATTAGAAAATGTGAATAATATTGTAATTGCTATACAATATTAATGTGGTGTTTGCATTTTCATTTGGTTACAATGTGAACATAAGAATAAAGAGGCTCAGTAGCCCAGCTGGCCCTTCAAAACTGATTTATGATTCGTAATACCTCTTTATATTTAGATAAATATGGCTTATTGTATTGTTGTAAAATTTAATAAAAATATTGAAACAGATCTTAGCTGAAGGTTGGCACACTAATAGTGAAGAAATAGAAAAGGCAAAGGGAAAAGCACCTCCTGTCACCTACATGGCTCTTCTCCAATGTTTCTTGACAATAACTATATTTGCGACATGAGAGATTGCAGATGCTGGAATCTGGACTCAGTGGATCGAGCAGCATCTGTGCACTGAAATGGAGAATCAATATTTTAAGTCAAGACCATTAATCAATTCTGTATTTTGATGCTGTATTGGTTATGAATAGACCATGTAAAATTGAAGGTCAAATTTCAATCACTGAGCTTCACTGATTCTTAATTTCTGTTTTTTTTAGTTACTTGCAAATATGGGAAGGGTTTATTTACCATTTATGTGACCTATGCATTTAGGGCAGTGTCTATTCAGAAATCCATGACATATCCTGGGCAGGTATAAAAAAATATGGCGGCACTGCCAAGCCGCTGCAATGGCAGCGCTGCTGCTGGTGTGGACTAGGGAGACACAGCACTGCTCTGCAGGGTCCCATTGCCCAGTCCTGATGCTGATGGTTTCATAGAGGCTTTAAAGGAGCAGATGGTGCTTTTTTAAGTTTCTGCAACCACAGAGGTCTGTGCCTAAGATGACAATGCCTATGCTGGGCAGCATACCACAAGGGGTTGCATACCCCAGGGGAACTGCGCACTGGCATGGGGCACCAGAAACGGGGAGAACACCCCCTGTTGAGAAGGAGAAGCATGGGAGACTATCCTGTAGGAAGGTCACCATGGCAGTCGATCAGCCAGCGGCTCAGTAGCTGATGGACCAACACAGGCTGTTGCCAATTTGTGGCCGAAGGACTCATACAGGTTGCAGGCTACTTGAGACCGGATCATGTGAACCAGATATTTGAAACAGAATTCAAGAGGGTGCTAAGGGCAAGAAGGGCACCTGAATGGGCCTTAGGAGCTGAAAGCTTCCTGATTGTATCAGAGGTTTGAACCTGGAGGTTAGGTTGCTAGTGGGTTGAACAGGAGTCTGCACGACTGCAGAGGCTGCAGGAGCACGGAGTCAAATCCATAGGCACTCATTTTCTCTTTTGCTTCTCTTTCTCTTATTGCTTGGGGCTCTTAGTTTGGCTTACACCAGGCAAACATTGATATCATGTATATTGTATTTTTATTATTACTGTTATGGACAGCACGGTTGGCTTAGCAGTTAGTACAACTACTTCACAGAGACAGAGATCGAAACTGGGGTTTGAATCCCACGCTGTCTGTAAGGAGTTTATACTGTATCTGCATGGGTTTTCTCCATGGGCTCCAGTTTCCTCCCATCATTCGAAACATACCGAGGGTGTTAGTTAATGGGTGTCAATTGGGCAGAATGGACTCATAGGCTGAAATGGCTGTATGTCTAAGTTTCAATTCCACTTTAAAAGGAATTTTGAGGCCATTTTGGCAAGAAATCGCAGAAAAATTAACCAGGATAACAGGAGTGGCCTTCATGGGTGATCCAGAGCTATATCTATTAGGTATTTTCATGGAAATAAGTGACAAGTTAACCAAATATCAAATCTCATTTATAAAAATAGCACTGGCGGTTGCAAAAAAAATATCGGGATCACTTGGAAGTCCGACTCCCCTCTATTCACTCATAGCACGATAGACTGTGGAAATGAACAGCTGTATACGTATGGGGAAAAAAAAATCAGATATAACATAGAGAATAAATATGACACTTTTGTAAAGGTCTGACGGCCATACCTGGACCACATAGGGGCCCAGATACAGTAATAAAATGGAACAAAAAAGGGTACAAAAGTCATTATTATATATACAAAAACATAGTTTCCCCAACTGTACTCTATATACTTAAAATATATGTAAGCTCTGATGGTGAACGGATCTGTATGTATGGGGGGGGGGGGGGTGGTGGAGGGAGGGAGGGACTGTTTTGTTTTTGTTTTTTGTGTTTGTGAGAAAAAGTTTAATATCGTATATTTAAAATGTCACTATCTATAATTATTGAAAAAAAAACCCCAAAAATAAAATATTTTAAAAAAGAACTTTGAATCTTGAACATATTGTGCCAGCCACCTTCACATGGAAAATACAATGTGGACACAGCCTTTTCAGCATGGATTCAATGAAAATACTGCCCAGTTTTGATGGCAATTCATTACCATTTGTGGCCTCCACAATGGGTGATACCTGTTCAATGTAGGTGGGGGTATGTTAATGTTAATGTTTTGCTTCTGAATGCATGCAATTTGACTTCTCTAATAAACCAGTGCAAACACAATGGGCGAATGGTCACCTTCTCATTTAATTTTAACAAAAACTTACCTGACAATAAATCTAAAATGAATAAGGGTGCCTCATCTACCCAGGCTTTAAGCCCTGCAATTATCTCCCTAAATCTCTTTGTGTCTCTATTTCTCAAAATCATAATATCCTGAGTTATTTGTAATAGGGTCAGTACCTGTTCAGTGTGGAATTGGACTGTTCTGCTTGAAACAACCCAATTATAACAAATTTCCTATTTCAAATAATTCAACATACAGAAACAATATTGGAGAAGAAAACTTTTGAAATGACCCTACCAATTTAGTTACAGTTTTGATCACATTCTAGACTCCAGAATGACAATAGGTCCAGAACATATTTGGTGCTTTGAAAGTAAGAATTGCATTTCTATAGGACCTTTCACACCTTTGGGAATTTCCAAATTGCTTCACTGCAATGAAGCAGTTCTAAAGCATAATTACCATGGTCATGAAGGAAACATTTGCAATATTTGTATTTAAAAGCCCAAAATGGAAATACATTTGTGACACATTTCCCCTCTAGTGATATTAGTTGGAGTTAAATATTAGAGTAAGGCAATTCAGAAAACAGAATGGTGAAATTTCTTGGGGCAATTAGGAAAAAAAAAATTGGTGTTTTACAATGGCAAAAAAACCCAAAGGGCCCATTATATAAACTGAGGAATGGCAATTCCTTTGACCTTACAGTTCATTGTGGGTTTCCCATGATGCTTTTTTCCCCCCATAAAGGCCCCACCCAAGGAATTTGGTAACAGAATTTTAAGTGTTACTGGTAGGTGAATTAGTTTGAGGTATCTCTCACAAACCTGGAATTTTAAATCTGTTAGAGCCTGGTAATTTAGAGTTGATGATCTATGTTCAATTAGTTTGAGAAGAGGAGCTAGTGTGTTTTTATTTAAAAGTAATTTCTAATCCAAATTGATAGATTTTTGTTTGGTGGTTTACTGATGGTGGGATATTCAGGTAATGACCAGATTTCTTGATTGATTGCAATTGAGCTACATGTGTTCTTGTTGACTTTTGAATTGGAGAAAAGATGTGGCTGGAAAGATTTATTTTGTAGGATGGAAAAACTAGATAGTAAGAATAGTTTTTATTGATCCTGATAAAAGGGTGATGACTATTTTACTCCACAGATACTACCTCACCTACCCATTTCCAGTGTTTTCTTTTCATTGTTACTAATGTAAATTTGCAAAGATAAGAGTCAGGCCCTTCTGCCCATTGAACCTGTGCTAATTATCTGTTTATGAAATTCAATGTGAATCCTGCATTCTCATCAATTCTTCCAGATTCTGTGACTTGCTGGTGGCAAGGTGGTACATGTATTTGGGATAAGAGAGAAGGGGGGTGGGACTGTTGTGGTCACTGTGAAAAACATGCATATTCCACAGTTAGCATCTATTACTGTTAAGCACTAGCTTTGTCATGGGGCTGCTCTGAGCTCCACTGTTTTTATTTGTTGTACTTTTAAGGGGACCTACCTGCAAGTTAACTTCACAAGCTGAATGTTATACTCAGAAGTTGCAGCTGAACAAGGTTTTTAGAGATGGTTGCAAAATAATTGGGAGCAAAATTTTTTTTTGTAATGGAGTTTTGCCTTTGAGGCAGTAGGTGGTGCTCAAAGCTCATTGAACCAGTGATATTAAAGCACAGGCTATCTGAGCAATGATTCTTTCTAGTTGAGGACTTGGATTCATTTGGAACTGGTGTGGTTGGGGGAGGAGTGAATGAGCCTGTCCATTTTTCCATATAAGAGTGTTTTTTTTTAATTCTCAACAGTTTAGGATGGTGTTGAAACCTCCATAAGTTGTGAGAAAATTGAATTTGCCTGGCTAAATTTTAATTAGGTCAAAAAGCTATGTTTCAATCCTTGTATGGGATAATGCTGTTCCTTTTCCAAAGCTTGATTATGCGTGGGTTAAAGGAACAGTGATTATTTCTGTGTTATGTATGTTCCTAGTTGTTGATTTTGTGTGCTAATGAAGTTCTTTAATGTTTACAATCCTATATTACAGTTGAATTTGGATGGCATATGTCCATAGCTGAAATTCTACTAGCTTTAAGCTTGTGTTGGAATGTCATTTTAGGCTTGTTCTGCTGGTTGGGTAACTATTTGGATACTTCACAAGAGCAACTATTTTGGCAGCAACACAAAGCATATTGGGTCAAACACAATATCCAATCTTCCAAGTTTATTTGTGGCATCCTCTTCCTTTCCCCCACACCCCTTTATGCCTTGTATAATTTGGAACACATCCTTGTCCTTGACAGTCATCCCTCAAATTGATTAATGAGTCCCTTGAATCTTAACTTTGTTGCAATAAAGACAATGCCCTTAAAGATTGTCCTGAATTTTGAAAGGGTTAAATGTTGTTCATGCCAAAAAAATTAAAAAAAAAAAAAACAAGGGTTAATTTACTATTAGTTTTTGGGTCAAATACCTTTTGCTTTGATTAATTCATGACATGAAATGTTATCTTTAACTTTTCACAAATGCTACCTGACCTACTGAGTTTCTAGCATTTTTATATTTTGGACTTGTAGCATCTGTGGTTTCAAATTTTCTTGTTGTTTGCAACTTTTTTCAACTGGTGAAGTAACTGGCTAAACCAGGATGACATGCAGTTGGCCCACCTTGTGAGAGTGGGAAAAGTGGGGGTGAATGTACTGCAAGGAGGTTCTGTGTTCAAGGTTTAACTCTAATCCTTCAGGTGCCACCTGTTGAAACAATGAAAGAGGAAATTGCTGCCACAGTTGTTTTCATCACTCAACTAGTAAAGAAAAATGAGAAATTCAGCAAGAAGATAATGGAGAAATTTGGGAACAAATTGACAAAAATATTGTTTGAAAAATACAAGAATCACTGGTATTGGGGAAACCCACATAAAGGACAAGCCTACAGGTAGGAAGGGATTGTTGTCTCAGCTGGAAGCATTTGGAGATGCAATAGCATACATGAACCAATAAATCTCTTCCCTTGCATTCTTTCCAAATTTCTTTTTGTGTAAGAAAACAACATTAGATTTGTTTGAAACTTCAGATTATTGATATTGTGGTCTGCATTGGAACAGAATTTGTGATTTGACTCGTGCCTTTTCAAGGCATTGAAAAGTTTCTGCTACTTCTATGAAATGGTCTCATTCAATGATGCCAGTTCTTAGTCTGGGGAAAGGAAATATTGTCAGGTGGTTTGTTTTGTGGCGTGGCTATTATTTATATCATGTAAAAATGTAACTAGAAAATTGTCAAATTTAAGTTTGAACAAATTGCAAATGGCTACTTTTATTTCAAACTGGAATACTGATGGATTCTTCAAGATTTTTTTAAAAAAAAAAAGAACTCATTGGTTGTAATCAACCTTCCAATTCATAGAATTCAAAAAATTATCTGCGGATGATACCACTGGGTGGTGAAAAGAGATGGCAACTTGATGTTTGCCCACCACTTGCTCTACCCAATTTAATAGATGTTGTATCTTGTTGCTTTTGCCTGATGAAATGATGCTTCTTTTCAAAGGTGCATCAGACTGAACAAGAATCAACCTCTGGATCCTGTCCTCTTTCAGGCTTGTGTAGAAAGCAATATTGAATATTCATCTTTAGAACTTCCAAAAGAACTCACTATTTGGGTGGACCCATATGAAGTGTGGTGTAGGTAAGGGTTAATGATATGAATTTCCTACCTTGAATCCTGCTCTTCAACTTGCCAAGTGTACTGATAAGGACAATGGGTTTGGTTGTGCTGAGGTATAGGTATCGGGTTGAAGAGTGGAGAAGACAAGCTAACTGAATCCATCAGTCTTGCTGATATTTGTGCCTTGAATATTAACACATTTGTCTATCTTCTCGTAATCTCTGGGGAAAAGTGAAAACTGAAGACCAAATGTAGGGGAGGAAGGATCTTTAGAAATTTGTGTCAAATTGACCAGGCCATGGTAACGCTTGTCATCAGTAACCAATATGTGCAATTTAATGATTTTTTTTAAAATTGGCAAATACTCAAAAAAAAATAAAATAAAATCTGTGTGAGTATCAAATGTTTAGGAGGTCTTTTTAAATAACCATTTAACCAGATGTGACTTGGGAAGTTGAAAGTAATGTATTAGTTTCAAAAGGGTGAATCTCTCCATTGCATGCAATTCTGTATTACTTGAGAGATCAACAAGTTAAGCAGCTTCCCCAGTTTTTTGTTGCCCTTGTGGTTAACACTTGTTCTGAGATGCATCTTTTGGAGGTCACAAAGACTACTTGGGGCTGATCTCATACAAACCCTTTTAAACTTGTGTAAGAAAGTCTCCTGCTTGGAATTGAAAAGTCTGCAGATGCTGACTGAGTAAAGGGTAACTAAAGATTTGGGCCTTAGCCCTTCATCAAAATAACCTTACTTAAGTTTCTCCAGTACTCGTGTACTGCATAGTCTCCTGCTTGCTGTAAGACTGGGACTTGGAATTCATCCATTTCAGTAGGTAATTCACTGAGCTTCAATTGACTATGCATTTTTATTTAAGGTGTGGAGAAAAGAACCAGCCATTCATTGTAACAAAGCTGGAGGAACAGAACTCTATTATGGAAATCTTCAAGCAGATCAGCAATGCTGCAGAGCGAGTTACCTCTGATTATTTCTCTGGTATGTCCTCTGATGAGGAAGGTTGTAACAAGGAAAGGAATACAATTTGTGCCATGCACAATACAAATGGAAACGAGGAAAGCTTCACTGCAGCATTAGAAAGACAGACCATACCAATTGTGAGCAATCCAAACAGTATATACAAGCTAGAAGGAATCCCTGGTGTGCCTCAAAACATCCCCACTGTGATTAATCCAAAGAGCATCTACCAGGTACAGTAGATGAATTATCCACTGGAGCACTTGCAATGGTTACCACTACAGAATTTTAGAATTGAAGAGCTAAATAATTATTGGTCAAATATCTGATAGAAATGAACAAGTGCTCTTTAAAACTCTACTCTCATATTTTGATTACCACAATGATTGTATATTTATCAATCTTGTATTTTTATTGACCTTCAAATAATTTAGAAGTTCAGGTTCCAATTAGTAATATCAAAATGTCCTGAAAGTTGATGTTTCAGATGGCCACTTGAATTTAATCAAACAATTCTCCCCTTGTTTACAAACCTCCTTAATGAGGTAGGACAAGGGTTGTTAATTGGCTTGTTGGTTACACTTGATAAAATGTTATGAGATGAATTGCATTAAGTGGCAAGCACATTACCATTTACATCAGTGAGTGTATTAGTAATCATTTAAACTTGTTGAAGGACACCTATGATGAACTTTTGATTAGGCAATGACACCCTGGAGTGGGATGGGTTACAAAAAGGAATGTTTAATTCCTGGGGAAACAGCATTCAGTCAATGGGAATGCATTGGTTCAAGGTTGAATCTGTCTATTAATTACTGGAAGTAAGTAGCTGTGTGAGAAACTTGCCTCCAGTTATCAATGCTGATGGTTGTCAATTTATTGTGGACTTTACAATAAGTGAAAATGATATTAAATCTTTAGCCAAGTAGCTTTTGTGACCATTCTAGTTTTAGAATCCAAGAGATAAAATGTGGTGAAAAATCTAAAACTAGGAGGAAGTTTGAGTGTTTTCTTTAATTACAGAACAATCTGGGGAAGGATGTGTTGTACTAAATCAGCCATTCTCAACAGGGGCTATGCATTCCCCCCAAAAAATTGGGCCACAGCACATTTGAGGAGAACCAAGAACTTAAATAACTTCTACTTTTTATGTAGTCAGTAGGAGAGAAGCACAGAAGAAACCAACTGGGTGATTGCTACACAGCAAAAGGGGACCAAAAACTGGGAGCTAAGGAGGCCTTGGGGGAAAAAAGATTGAGAATGGCAGGGTTAAACAATGTAATCTAAAAATATCAAAGAATTAAACTGCTGACCAAGCTCTGATCTAAGGACCTTGAGTTCCGAAGGAAATGGAGTTGAAATTATCGAGTTCTGTGAAGCTATTTTCAGATTCCATAAAATAGCTAGTAGTCCACATAATTTAAGGTGGACAAGATCAGCAAATGAAGGTTCTGCTGAATTTGGGGATTGAAATAGAAACTAGAAACATTTTGGCTATAAGCTATAATCATAAATATTAATAGAAAATGCTATTTTGGGTAGTGGGGTCTGAAGGTTTGTTCTGGAGCAAGTTATTCATGGATCAGAAGGATGGTGTCCAAATATGAAGACTTTTGTATAAAAAAAATTGTACCATATCCCGCTGCAATTCTAACAGTTCATTTATTTTTTGCAGTATGACTATCACACACACCCCTCAGCTGGCTGGCCCAGATTCATTCGCAGGAAGCCATTTGTCGAAGATTGTAATGGCTGTTATCCTGCCCAGAAAATCTACAAAATGTACAGCGTTTCCAATATGTTAATGGTTCCCCACGTTGATCGGTATCACTGGGTGAATACTAAGCGATGAACTGTGCTTGTCCTCTCTTCCTTGTCATGTTCTCTTACTGTAAAAATTAATTTTCTGGTAATCCAAATGACACATTGAGTCTAAGGTGTGTCCTGACTTGTCATGGGAGATGGATTTGATGTTACAGCATTAAGCTCAACTTCACTTAATTGCATGATCTCTTAAAACTTGACAGTTTTTACTATGCATTAGATTTAAAAATTCTTATTACAGATGTCTATATAATAGGAGAGTGTTTAACTCACTATTTAAATAGTTTTAAGGCTAGAATGGAAAAATGTTTGAAAATGTATATTGAATAAAAAGCCACTTTTTAAAACTTGCAATCATGCTCTCTTGCCTAATACTAAATGAAGGCCTTGTAACTACAGCTTATCTATGAATGCTAATTATACTATAGGGTAAATTTTAAGTTTGAAACTTCATTCCTGTAATGACATTACATTGTTATGGGTGTTTGATTTTTGTGGGAAATCTGAAACCACCTTTTTGTATTGGAACATTGAAATGGGAGCTAAACTTTGTGGTTGCCTTAAAGAACTGGCATAGTGAAAGACATGGATACATTTGTATCCACTCGAGAGACCCTTGGTGTGCTACATAGGAAGTATTGCAGCAATATGTTAAGGATTCTACAGTACAGGTATACCCCATTTTAAATGCTCGCTTTACAAAATTTTGCTTTTACGAAGAAACCAGTTTGCTTTCACAAGAGAATTTCAGATTTATTTGGTCTAGGTAGATCTGTCCCAGAGCAGACTTGTAGAAATGCTGGAGGAACTGAGCTGGTATTTTCAGCATCCATAAAAAGCAAAGATATATTGCTGACATTTTGGGCCTGAGCCCTTCAAGTAATAAGCAGGAAATTTCCTGGTACGTCACTGAGGAGTGTGGTAGATCAGTGGGATCCAGGAATACAGATGCACAATTCCCCAAAACTGGTGTCACGGGTGGATAGGGTTATAAAGGGTTTATTTTGGGCAAATTGGCTTTTGTAAATCAAGGTATTGAATATAGGAGTTGGTATGTTAAAGTTTATAAAAGGCATCAGTAAGGCCAAATTTGGAGTATTGTGCGCAGTTTTGGTCACCTAACAACAAAAAAGCTATAATAGAGTGCAGAGATTTACTAGGATGTTTCCAGGACAGGGAAAGGTTAAACAGATTAAGACTTTATTCCCTGGAGTATAGAAGAATGAGGGGAGATTGATAGAGGTGTTTAGAAATGGAGGGGGATAGACAAAGTAAATGTAGGTAGGCTTTTTCCACTGAGGGTATGTGAGATACAAACAGGACATGGGTTAATAGTGAAAAGACGAAATGTTTAGTGGAAAACTTCACATTGTGGTGGGAGTGTGGAACTAGCTACCAGCTGAAGTGGTGAATGTGGACTCAATTTTAACATTTAAGATCAATTTGAACAGGTACATGGATGGAAGAGGTGTAGAGTGCCATGGAGTGGGTGCAGTCAATGGGATGAAGCAAACAATACTTCAGTGTAGACTAGAAGGGCTGAAGGGGCCTGTTTCTGTGCTAATAAATGCTAACCTCTGTTCATAGGTCCCATTCTTCACTCTTGTTGTTCTATTAGAATTCCATTGATTTATCCATTATCTTAACTTTCCAGCCTCTGATTGCAAGGACTGCATTGAGCAGTTAATTACTCTGATTCCCTGATCAACATTCTAGGGCATAGGCACAAATTCGGTCCATTTGTTATCCTGGATCCAGCTAAAGATCAAACAGAGCTCAAAACCTTGCTGGAAATGGTCTGTGGACCTGAAATGCCCTTGGGTGACATTTTGCACCCCTTTCTCATAACTGACATTTAAAGCAATTTTCTATTGTTTGAAATGGGTTAGATAAATGTGGCTTGGTGATCTTTCAAGTAGAGGTGGTTTCAGCTCTGTATGGTGTTTCCAAGCTCTACCCATGGAAGTTTCTTGCAGATGCTTCAGTTTCTTCCAGCTGCCAAAGACCTGTTGGTTGTTGGTAAATTCCTACCAATGTAAAGGAGAGTGGTAGAATCAAGGGAGTTTCTGGGAAAGGAAATGAATAGAGTGGAATTGGTGTAAATGGGTTTCTGATGGTCTGTGTGGACTTAATGGGCCAAACTACCCATTTCTGCGCTCTTAAACAAGAAAGCCTGCAGATGTGATTGTAATACACAAGGACTGGAGAAACTCAGCAGGTTGCACAGGTTCTATAGGAAGCAAAAATTAACCAAGGCTTTGGTCCTGATCCCTTTGTTAAAGTCACAAATGGCTGCCTATTTCTGCTGTATGACCCAAGGAAAGCCATTAGTCCATGAAGCAGTGTTGCAAGGGCTGATTTAATCAAGTGCAATTCATCAAATCACCAAAAAAATCTTGGTAGTTAATACATCTGAACTTCAAAATATTCCACTGTAAAGGCAGATGCTACAGCTAATTCCTTAGTTCTTGTGTCTTAAAGGCTGCAGAAACAAAACTTGAGTAGACTGATCCTAGGGTTTAATCTTTCCATTGAATGGAAACACTAACAGTCCAAAGTCATTGGTGACCTCTTTGGTAACCATGGATACCCGTCTACATTACTTGGAGGTGGGGGGGGGGGGGAGAAGAGGAATTCATATAACTGGAATTGGTTAGATCAATCTTTGATTCAATTTTGAACCAAGATTAAGATAGCGGTAGTGTTGGAGGTGGAGCCATAGTGTTGACAGAGAGGTGAGCACTAGTGGCAGTTTATAAAGTGTGCAGAGAGCAAAGGATTAAGCAGAGTTGATCTGTGGATGAATAATTAAGACAATCGGCAGTGATAAATAAAAGGGGTAGCTAAAGAGTGGCCCAGTGAAGCTTCGAGGCTTTGGCTTGAGAGGCTTTGGCAAGCTGAGGAAGAACTTGCTCCCACAAAGGTGAATTTCTTAATTAAATGTATTAAACTTTGGAGTCGGTAATGGAGGCTGTAGTTGGGGCAGTTCATTGCTTAGGATGTCTGAAGTGAGGGACAGCATGTTTGTTCCTGATGACTACTCTTGCAAAAGGTGCATCCAGCTGGAGCTCCTGACAAATCAAGTTAGGGAGGTAATCACCCCTAAAAATCAGGAGGCAGGTAATTGGGTAACTGTCGGGAGGGGGAAGAGGCAGAAAGAGCAGAGAATCCTTGTGGCTATTCCCCTCAAGTATATTGTTGGGAGGAATGGCCTACCAGGCTCAAGTTGGTGTGATCATGTCTCTAGCACAGATGATGTCTTTTATCAAGTTCATAGAATTCTGGAGGGGAAGCATCTGGATGACCTGGTCCATGTGGGGACCAATGATATTGATAGAAGTAGGGATGAGGTCCTGAAGAGAGAATAAAGGGAGTTGGGAAAGAAATGTAAAAAAGCAGGACCTCTGGGGTGGTAATCTCAGGATTGCTGCCAGTGCCATGTGCCAGAGAGTAGGAACAGGTAGTTGTGGCAGATGATTGTGTGGCTGAAGAGTTAATGCAGGGTTCATTTTTGTGGATCATTGGGATCTCTTCTGGGGAAGGACTAACCTGTACAAAAAGGATGAGCTGCACCTGAACTGGAAAGGAACCAATATCCTGGCAGGATCTGTTGGAGAGGGTTTAAACTAATTTGGTGGGGGGTGGGAATCGGAATGTGAATCCAGAGATTAGGGTAGAATGACAAAAGCATGCTGTGTGTTCTGAGTTGGTGAGGAAGGACAGGCAGGGGACAAAACATAAATGTAGCCAGTTCGATAGGTTGAAATGTATTTCTTTCTTAAAATATCTGTCAATTTTGTATTTATGCTTGTTAAATGTAATAATTACATAATTCATTTGTATACAAGTAAGCATACACAAACATTATAAAAATAGATAAAACATCAATAATTGCTTGTAATACCTCAAACATTTAATTGAATTGATCCATGCAACCATGTTAAACCTTTTTGTTGAAATTACTTGTATTTCAATGCAAGGAGTATTAGGAATAAAGGGGCTGAACTTAGAGCATGGATCAGTACCTGGAACTATGATATTGTTGCCGTTACTGAAACTTGGCTGGAGGGAGGGGTTGATTGGCTGATGCAGGCACCTGGGTTTGGGTGCTTTAAATAGGATGGGAGATAGAAAGTGGGGTGGTGGGGGAGGAATAGCATTACTGGTCAGGGATAGTATTTGTTGTAGAAAGGGAAGGCCCTGTAGAAGGAGCATTCACTACTCTGTGTGGGTGGAAGTGAGAAATGGGAAGGAAGCTATCACTGGAATGGTGCAGGAAATACAGGGTTGTAGTTATGGGTGATTTCAACTTCCCTAATATTGACTAGCACCTACTGACTGCAAGAGAATTGGATGGGACTGAATTTGTCAGGTGTGTGCAAGGAGAAGTCCTGACACAGTATGTAGACTGGCCGACAAGAGGACAGGCCATACTGGACCTGGTTCTGGGGAATGAACCTGGTTGGGTGGCAGAACATTTTGGTGAGAGTGACCACAATTCCCTTAGCTTCAACATAGCTATGGAAAAGGATCTAAACAGTCAATCTGGGAAAGTGCTTAACTGGGGAATGGTTAATTATGAAAGGATGAGGCAGGAGCTAGTGAGAATAAATTGGAAACAGATGTTTAAGGGTGAAAGCACAGAAGTAATGTGGTGGAAGTTTAGGGACCATTTGTACAGGTTCAAAAGTAAATCACAGTTCTGTAGGCTCTGGGTTGAAATAAAAAAAACACACAATGTTGGGGAAGCTCAGCAGGTCAAACACTGTCCTTTATGTAGCAAAGGTGAAGATGCATAATTGACATTTCAGACTTAAGCCCTTCATTAAAGTATGAGAAAATGCTGGCAAGTGTCCGAACAAAAGATGGAGGGGGGCGGGGGTTGTCAAAGGCAGGAGATAATAGGTGGAGAAAGGGAGGGGACAGCAGCAATGAGGGGGGAGGTGGGATGGCTGGGTGGATGGAAGAAGTGGAAAAACAGGAAAAGGGAGAGGGGAAAGAAAAGGTGAGCAGGTTTAGTGGAAGGCAATTGTCTTGGGTAAACTTATACCTCTCATTTTGTTCATTTTAGATTGGTCACAGTGTTTGAGCTACCGAAAGAAAATAGACACACACACTGAGAGCAGTTCAGTTTATGCAAATGTTTATTACAAATTCAAAAGCTGATTTCAAACTACAATATGCAAGCCCTTCCAAACTATACTTATCAACGCCTGGACTGGTCCCAACTGCCGAAGCGAGGCAACGACTGCACACTTGCAGTAGTTTGTCAGGGCGCCGGTAGCAGCTTCTCCACCTCCCCCAACCGGGACGTTGGCTGGACTCTTGAAATTCTTCTTCTTGCTGAGAGATGTTGCCACCTCTTGGAGAGTCTCAAACTTCAGCAGCAGGACCATGGCTTATATTACCCAAAAACTGCTTACCCAAGCACCTATTCCCAGCACAGCAAGAAAGATAAGTAAGCAAGCTAGCATGCGAGGTTTCAATCGAATAACATAATTTTCAGCTTATCACTTTGAATACAATGGTTTATTTTGCATCAAGGCTAGGCCTCTGACAGTCTGTGACCAAAACAAGCAGGAAGATTATATGTTCTTGATACACAGATGTCCTTTCTTCAGATAACTGCATCTCTGGCCCCCAGTGGAATTTAGCTTATGTCTGCTGATTCTAAAAAACAAGCAGGTTCTCAGCCTTGCAGAAGCAAAGGCTGCAAAAGTAAAAAACACAATTTAAATCTTCCATTACAGCAGTAAAGTCTATGTTGATGCCACCTGGCTGGAGGGTGCCCAGATGGATAATGAGGAGTTGTTCCTCCAATCTGCAGGTGGTCAAGATGGGATAGTACGCAAGGCCATGGACAGACGTGTGGGTGTGTGAATTGGAATTGAAATGGTTAGCCACTGGGAGGTGGCTGTGGTTTGGAATGGAATGGAGGTGGTGAGCAAAGTGATGTCCCAGTCTGCGACTGGTTTCTTTTTGTGCAGGATTCAAGATAGGTTTGTCCCATTGGGACAAGGAAAAGATGGTGGGAACTGTGGCTGACAAGACACGTCAGGCAACTAGTCAAGAGGAAAAAAAGAAGTTTAAATTAGATATAGGAAGCAGGAAATAGGAAGGGCTCATGAGAAGTATATGGTAGCCTGGTAGGAGCTTAAAAAAGGACAAAGCTTGAAGGGCGCATGAGAAGGACTTAGAATGTAGGATTAAGGAGAACCCCAAGGTGTACTATGCATATGTGAAGAACACAAGGATGATGAGAATGAAGGTGGAGCTGCTAAAGGATAAGAGAGGTTGGGGAGGTCCTAAATGACTACTTTGCACCAGTATCCACAAGAGAAAAGGATCTTGATCATGGTGAAGTCAAAATTGAACAGGTCTGTGTGCTGGAAAATGTGGTGATTAAGGAAGTGGAGAGTTGGATCTTCTTTAAAACATCAAAATTGATCAGTCCCTGGGGCTGGACATGACATACCCCAGGTTGCTGTGGGAAGTGAGAGAAGAGATAGCTGGGGCAGGAGCCATGATCTTTCAATCACCTTTGGCTGCAGGGGAGGTGCTGGAGGATGGGAGAATGGCAAATGTAGTCCCCTTGTTTACAAAAGGTAATAGGGAGAATCCTGGGAATTATAGACTGGTGAGTCTTGCGTCAGTAGTATATAAACTAATGGAGAGGATTCTTAAGGATAGGGTCCATGAGCATTTGGGAAAGCATAGTCTACTCAAGAATGGTCAGCATGGCTCTGTGAAGGGAAGGTTGAGCCTAATTGAACTTTTTGACATGAAAACAAAAGAATTCACAAGGGTAGGGCAGTAGATGCAGTCTACATGGATTTTATAGCAAGGCATTTGACAAGATCTCTCAAGAGACTCATCCAGAAAGTCATGAGGCACAAGGTCAGTGGAACCTTGGCTGCATGAATAAAAAATTGGCTTGTAGGAAGAAAGCAGAGTAGTAGTGGAAGGAAGGTATTCTGCCTGGAGGTTGGTGACTAGAGGAGTGCTGTCGGAATCTGTGCTGGGACCCCTGCTCTATGCGATTAAAAAAAAAATATATATATAAATGATCTGGATAAAGAGGCAGAAGGATGGGTCAGTATGATTGTTGATAACACGAAGGTTGGAGGTGTTTTGGATGGAGCTGAAGGTTGTCAAAAGTTATGAGAGGATATAGACAGGATGTAGAGTTGGGCAGCCAAGTGGCAGATGGATTTCAATCTGGATAAGTGTGAGGTGATGCATTTTGGTGGCTAACCAGAAGGCTGAATACAGGGTTAATGGTCTATTACTTAAGATGAATAGAGGGACCTTGGGGTGCAAATCCATACATCCCTCAAGTTGCCGCACAGGTAAAGAAGGCCTTGGGAAGCTGGGATTCATTAATAGGGGGATTGAATTCTGGAGTAGAGGGGCCATGTTACAACTCTACAAACCTTTGGTAAGATCACACTTAGTGTATTGTGTTCTGTTCTGGTCACCTCATTAAAGGAAGGATGTAGAAGCTCTGCAGAGGAGATTTACCAGTATGTTGTCTGGATTGGGAAACAAGTCTTATGAGGCAAGGTTAGCAGAGCTGGGACTTTTCACTTTGAAATTTAGAAGGATGAGAGGAGACTTGATAGAGGTCTACAAGATTGAGAGGCATAGATAGGATGTACAGCTAGCACCTGTTTCCAAGAACAGGATCAGCCAACACCAGGGGACATATGTACAAAGTGAAAGGAGGGAAGTTTAATGAAGACATCAGGGCAAAGTTTTTTTAAAAAACAGAATTGTGGGTGCCTGGAATGCCTTGCTGGGAATGATGGTAGAGGCTGAAACATCAGGAGCATTTAAGAAACTCTTGGACATATGGATAAAAGAAAAATAGAGGGTTACGGGGTAGGGAGGATTTAGTATATTTTTTTAAAGGAAGGAATATATGGGCTGGTACAACATCAAGGGCCGTAGGGCCTGTACTGTGCTTTATTGTTCTATGTTCTATAAATTGGCCACCGTTCCCTGTCCATTTGCAGTTCTTGGTTGCACCTGGAATTTTGGCTGGAGTAAATCTGACTTGTGCCCAAGGAGGGGGAAACTAATCGAGTTGCATACGATAATGGAACAGAGGGCTTGCTTTGATAGTCCCCATAGTCAATCTGTCAGCTGTTTTGGTTCACATTTTTTGAAACCAGTCTGGAGGTTCTGCCTCAGTGTTTCACCAGATGCCAACAGGATAATTCCACTTTGGAATAGCTCTATTTTCAGCTTGTTGGGTATGCTTTGACCTGGTGGGGTTGAAAAGTTGGAATGACATGAGCTTAACGCTTTGAGAAGTGACACATAGGGCTGGGTATTTTGATTATACTCAACCCAGTTAAGTGGTCAAACTGTTATCCAGAGAATGTTTCAAGCCTCATTCTTGATCTTAAGACCCTAGGATCAGCCTGGTCAACTGGTTATTCTCCAGAATTGCTGAGCTTTAGACCCACATCGCTCCAACACTTTGCTTCTGGAAAGAGTTCAATCATTAGTCAAAGTACTAGAAATGTTCTGGGCTACTGGTAACTGGTGAGAGAACACCAGTCAGTCAATGACCTATCATAAGAATTGGGAACAGTTAAAATATTTCAACTATTTCTGAGTCTAATGAAGAATTGATGTGAAGCATTAATTTTGTTGCCATCGACAGCAATTATCAAGGATCCACGCACCCAAGATGTCCTCTGTTCTGGCTGCTGCTATCAAGAGGTACAGGTGCCACAGGACTTATGCCTCCATTTTCAGGAATTGTTGGTACCCCCCCAACCATCAGACTCCTGATCAACAGCCTCATTCAGATACATTATTCAGATTCAGAATAATGGCACATTATTTATTATTGAATATTTATTTTTCAGTATTTGCAGTCAGTTTACAATTCTTTCTTTCATCTACAATTTTTTTCTGAGTACGGTTGCCAGAAATGAGAAATTTTGACTGATCAAGAGGAAACTGAATTGAATTGTATGTGATGTCTTGAATGTACTCTGATAACAACTTTGAACTTTAATTGCACATCTCTCTCCTCGTCATAAGCAGGATTTCCAGGATTTTTTTTGTTGCAGATTTCCAGCACCTGCAGGGGTTTTGAGTTCATTTTTGATGCTGCTTGTTTTCCATGCTATCTATATCTGGTGAGAGAACACATGCCTCTGGGTCAGTCAGGATTCTTTAATCCCATAAACAAGGCTGTTGTTGAGCACTTGGGAGTCTTGTCTTTCAATGAGGTGTACAACTAGGCCTGCAATCTCAGGATTTTTTATCCCTCAACCAATGACATTTTAAAAAAAACATTATTGTGGGTCCATGCTGTGTGCAATTTGGCTACTGTTTCCTATAAAACTACCAATTTGACTGAAGCATTTTAGGATGTAGAGAGATTGAGAAGGTGTTATATAAATGCACGTCTTTTATGTTGTGAGTTAGAAATGGCGTCATTTGGTTTATCTCTATTTTAATCTTCACAATTGTTGAAAATATATCTGGGTGGGAACTGACCAGTCTCAGAACCTTTGTTAATAACCCACTTTCTTTTCACCTGCCTTGTTCTCTTGTGACGTAGAGCTGTCTTTGTGGCATGTTCTGAATTCATCAATTAGCTTTTCATATCTCAGAACAAAGCCTCTACACAAGACTTTCCCTTTCCTGCTGTTTTCAAAGACTGTGATGCTGGTGTGCATGTGTATTTGAATGTGTTATTGTTGGAAGCAATTTTTGATGTGAAGTCAGAAATATCAACTGTTTGCAAAGTGGGGAAGAAAAATCAATAAATGTGTAGTTTACTGCTTTACAGGTTTCTGAAGATATTTCTTGGAGCTGATAGATGTGGTTCTAAGAAGTAAAAATAAATAAGAAGTCACGGATATTTTCAACATCCTACTCCAGCAGGGCATGGTACCCACTTGGTTCAAACAGGGATCAATTATACCAGTGCACAAGAAGAATGTAGTCACCTGCCTAAATGATTATTGACCAGTAACACTCACATCAACAGTGAAGTGTTTTGAAAGGCTGGTATTGAAGCATATCAGCTCCCGTCTGAGTGGCAACATGGATCTGTTCCAATTCACCTATCATAGCAACAGGTATACAGTGGATGCCATCTCACTGGCTCTACTAAAAGCCCTGGAACACCTGAACAGTAAAGATGCATTCAGCAGAATGCTCTTTATTGACTATAGCTTGGCATTTAACACCATCATCCCCTCAAACGGATCAGCAAACTCCAAGACCTGGGACTCAGCACCCCACTGTGCAATTGGATCATGGATTTCCTAACCTCCAGACCATAATCAGTGAGAATTGGTAAGAACATCTCCTTCACAATCTCCATCAGTACTGAAGCGCCAAAGGGCTGCATTCTTGGCCCCCTGATCTACTCACTCTACACCTATGACTGTGTGGCTTAGTATGATAATACCACCCAGAAATTTACTTATGATACCATGGTATGATAAGAGGCAACGAATTGGCATACAGGATTGAGATCTTGGCTGGATGGTGCACCATCAACAACCTCGCACTCAATGTCACTAAAACCAAGAAGCTGATTGTTGCCTTTAGGAAGGGAAAAACAGAGGTGTACGATCGAGTGATCATTGGGGGATCAGAGGTGGAGAGGGTGAGCAAATCTAAGTTATTGGGAGTCACTATCTTGGAGAATATTCCTGTCCACAATACACTATCATGGCATCATGAAGAAAGCACATCAGTGCTTCTACTTCCTCAGCAGCTTGTGGTTTGGTATCACATCAGAAACTCTGACAAATTTCTACAGATGTGTGGTGAAAAGTGCTGACCAGCTGCATCACAGGCCTTTTCAAATTGCCATATAAAATGGGGTTAACTGGCCAATTTGCTTGGTTGTGTGCTGTTCATGGAGCAGCTCATCACTGGGAGTGGGGGGTGGGAGGGGGGAACTGATGGGGGGAGCATTTCAGAGAACTTTAAACAGAAAAGGATTCCCAGTGGGACCGCCTGTGACTGCATGACGCATCACTCACCACAGGGATGGGATCCCCCTTAAATTGCCGGGTTGGTTGCTACTTGAAAGGCGCAACCTGTCCACGTGACTCAGTAATCTCACTCAAGTCCCAGGAGGGCTATCTGGATGATGCTGCAATTTGAAAGTGTGTACAGTCTGGTATAGCAACACCAATACCCCTGAGTGGAAAGCCATGTAAAAAGTAATGGACAGAACATAGCCCAGGACATTGCAGGCAAAACCCTCCCACCATTGAGAATGTCTACAGGAAGTGCTGTTCTCGCTGCTACCATCAGGAGAAAGGTTTTGGTGCCACAAGACTCGCACTACCAGGTTCAGGAACAGCTACTACCCCTCCACCATCAGACTCAACAACAACATCATACTCAATTGGGGACTTATTTAAGGACTCTTACTTTTGCACTTTGATGTTTTGTTTCCTCTCTGTACTGCAGTTTGTTTACATCACTTTGTTTATATGTGTATGTTGTGCACAGTTTTGCACTGCCAATAAGTGGCTCTGAGATGGGCATCCTTCGACTGCAGCTGCAACGTACCAGCTAGTTTTAATTTTTGCCAAGGCTCCCTCTATCATAGGAAATGGAGGAGATGACAACTATTCTGAAGAGGGTTTAAATCAGACAACTATTGTGTCATGAAAAGGTTTAGTTGCAAAAATTAAAGTCTATGGTATTAATTGAACCAAAAAAAGCATTACACAGCAAGAGGTTATTGGGTCTAACTTGCCTCTGCAATTTATTTGAGAGAACTATCCAAATGGTTCCCCTCCCCTTCCCCTGCAGTGACCATGGAGAGTACACGGAGCCATTGAAATTTGGGGAGCTTGAAACTGAATCAGACAGGACCTACAGTTTGGAGAAAGAAGAGAATCTCAGGGATTTAGACTTGCAAGGCTAAATGGGCAGAAAGCAACTCTACTTTGGCAGGTTTCCTGTGACTGGTACAGTGTTCTAAGCTCAAGAAATGTGCACTCAGCTGGTTGATTGCCACCAAGATAAGTCACACAATCAACTACAGAGACCATGCCAAATTTCAGCTTAATTGATGTTTTAACATTTCTAAAGAGTTGTCCAGTTGTGTTCTAACATAGCAGTATCATTGTACTGTGAAACTTCAACATTACTGATATATGGAAAAGCAAAGAACTCGTTTTGATTTTGGAACTCTATTTCTACCAATAACAGTGATCTCTCACTGCAAACATGTAAATGGATAAATCTTCCCTTTCTGTGCTAACACTTTCGCTTCTCATGTTTTTTTGATATCACCAATGGTGCTGAAACACTTGACACTGC